>NC_057854.1:90442649-90749628 GCF_015237465.2 Chelonia mydas
TAAAGTTAAGCACATGCTTAATAATACCCAACTCTTATGTAGCACTTTCCAGCCATAGATTTCAAAGTGTTTAACAAGTAAGTGTCAGTATCCCCATTTTAAAGATGGGGAAACTGAGGCTCAGAGTGCTTAAGTGACTTGGCCAAAATCACTGTTTGCTGAAGAGGTCAGAGCACTCCTCACCTGGCAGGATGAAGCCCAGAAAGCTGTGGACAATACATACAGTAAAATCAGTGTGCCTCATTAAGAAGAAAACACACAGTGGCCCAATTGCCTTCAGTAGCTAATGATGTGACTGTCACAGTTCAGGGTAATTGCACCTATATTCCCCCTCCATGATCCCTTGAGGGCACCCACTCTTAGTTCCTGGCTCCTGAGCCATCACCTCTCTTGGGGTGGACACTTAGTTCCTACTGAACCTGCTATGGCTTGGAGGTGCTGCAAGGAAGATGAAAATCTCTTTGGGTCTTAGCCAATTGGCCTTCTGGCAGAAAAAAATCCTTCCTTACCCGCAAAGGGGTAATCAGTTAGACACACAGCATCTACCAGATCAGACTCCCATTACTCGTACAGGGTGAGGCTGCTGGAATGGAGCCAGAAGAGGCTCCACATGTCCCAAGCTCCCAGTTAAATCCCTGGAGCTGGGGGATGCAGGCCAATCAACACTCTTCCCCGTAACTAGCCAATGTGTACCGGAGATTCCGGGGCCGGGGGGAGGTACCTCGTGTTCCTCATCCATTGTCTCCCTCCCTCACTGGTGATGGCCGAGGAACCAGGAACCAAGAGTGGGTGCTGTCAAGGAACTATGGAGGGGGAATATAGATGTGATTGCCCTGAATTGTGACAGCTACATCATGAGCTACTCTAAGGCAATTGTGCCACTGTGTGTTCTCTTCTTAATGAGGACACAGATTTCACTGAATGTATTGTCCATAGCTTTCTGGGCTTCATCCTGGAAGGTGTAGAGCGCTCTGGCCTCTTCAGCAAATGTACCTAGCTGAGGTACTCAGCTCAGCTGTTTGTTCATCATAACTTGCAGCCAGTTTCCAGTGTGGTTAACAGGATAAAATGAACAGTTCCCAGAGGTAAAAGACCCGGGATTTTTGCTGGTGGACCTTGCGCTCATAGGATAGGGTGAGACCTTGGTTTCCCAAGGATATTGAAGGAAATTGCTATGTGTATCCCAGGGGCCATGCGGGAAATCAAAATCTGTCTCCTGGCCATGTTTCTTTGACTGGCAGGAGGGGAAGAATGCCACAGAAGTGATGCTCTCAGCTCCTGTGGGACACACAGCTTTGTGATGCTAGATGATTCTAATGGTCCCTTCTGGTCTAAAACCTACAGACCTGATTCTTATTTACATTAAGGGCCCTTTATACTCTTCTGACAATGTAAAGGGGCAGTAAGTGGGTATAAGTTACACAGTGGAAATAGGTCTTAGTGTAAATTAGAATCAGGGCCTACTAATATCACCATACCATCACAGCCCTTACTGAATTATTCGGTGGCTGAGATAGATACTGCCCAGCCTGCCTTAAATGGTACAATATGTTTTTAATGGGGAAACAAACCTATATACAAATTTCTATGAAATGCTGATCTACATCAATTGTTTGCTGTTATCGTGATGGGAATTCTTGCTTCTGTGTAAACTCAGGTGTCTTATTTATGCTAGCAAATTGCTAGGATTGTTAAGGGTTGTACGCTTAGGACAAGATGTCAGCTGGTGTAAATCAGTCCCACTCTGCTGATGTCAATGGGCTAGGCTGATTTACACCATCTGAGGATCTGACCCTGCAATCTGTAGTGCGTTGGGTAAGTACGGCTTACTGTGTTCTTTTCATATACCTGCCTCATAGACTCTGGCCCAGAGCACTACAAGATGCTGTAGAAAAATATATCTTGAATATATATGCTGCTGTATGACAGAGGGCCCTGGTAAAGTTGGATTATTTGTCCAGTCTTCTGTGGGTTCCTTTGTCTACCAGCGTGGGGTTCCTCTAGGTTGCCTACCTGTTATGACTGCTCTGTTCCGTGTCTTTAGGCAACTGGTCTGTGCCCTGTAGTCACAATCCTCCACCCCAACCAACCACTGTGTTGTGGACTCAGGTCTGTGTTATCTTTCACTTCTTCCATTTCAGAATCCTATCTCTTTGTACAACATCCCAGAATGACTAAGATTCAAGATATACTTCTTGGCACATCTGAGACACTTTCTATGACCCTCTAATCCTAGCCCCACAGGATGAGATTGTAGTTAGGGGACCTTTCATTAAAGAATTATTCATGTAAAATCCCATAGTTGTGAGTGTCCAGAACATGAGTCAGACCTGCCACTGCATGGCCCTTCTGAAACTCCCCACCCCCTTTTATGTTGTAATTACCATATTATTTAGACTACAAAACAGCTCTCTCCTTTCTTCACTGTGGTATGCTTGTCATTTTCTGGTGATTTCACCCCCTACTATATAGCGCATGCCACATAGGGGTTGAAATTTAGCAATTGAGGGGGAAAAGGTGAATTGCTAATACCTGCCTTTCCACTCTCTGCTGAATGAAAAGCCAAGCAGAAACGCTACTTGTGTCTGGTGAATTCTAAGCAGTGAAATCTGCACACAACCCATGTAATCATGAATAGCTTTTTAATAGAGCCCTCCATCCTTACCAGAGATTTTAGAGGAGTTATTAAAAATAAATCTCACATGTCCCTGCTGTGCAATCAGCCTGATGCTCCAGCCCAGCAGAGCACAGCCTTTTGGTCACACTTGTATTCTATCAGTGGACATTGTATTATATGTACTGGAAGCATCTATTAGAAAATCAAGATTACTTTTCTTTCTAATCTCTCATATGCTAGTGACAAGAGCCATATGAATAGTGGGTCTGCTTGGTTCACAGTGGCCACAGCAAACAAAAATTACAACTTTATCACTTAGGAAACTGACTATTTTTAAGGGTTTGAAGGAATCGTGAAGATGGCACTAGTCCAGAGGTGGGCAAATTTTTTGGCCTGAGGGCTACCCCTAGGTATGGAAATTGTATGGTGGGCCATGAATGCTCACAAAATTGGGGGTTGGTGTGCAGGAGGGGGTGAGGGCTCCAGCTGGGGGTGTGGGCTCTGGGGTGGGGCCAGAAATGAGGAGTTCAGAGTGCAGGAGGGGGCTCCAGGCTGGGGTAGGGGGTTGGGGTGCCAGGGGGGGGAGTGCAGGCTTCAGCTGGGGGTGCAGGCTCTGGGGCGGGGCTGGGGATGAGGGGTTTGGGGTGCCACAGGGTGCTCCAGGCTGGGACTGAGGGGTTCGGAGGATAGGAGGGGGATCAGGGAGGGGCAGGGGGTTGGGGCACAGGGCATCAGTGGTGCAGGCTCTGGGCGGCGCTTACCTCAAGCAGCTCCCAGAAGCAGCAGCATGTCCCCACTCTGGCTCCTATGCATAGGTGCAGCCAGGCAGCTCTGCATGCTGCCCCCTCCGCAGCTGCCATCTCTGCAGCTCCCATTGGCTGCGGCGCTTGGGGAGGGGGGCAGCGTGTGGAGCCCCCGGCTGCCCTTATGCGTAGGAGCCAGAGGAGGGACATGCCACTGCTTCTGGGAGCCGCATGGAGTGGGGCAAGCTTCCTATCCCGCTCCCCAGCTGGAGCGCCAGAGTGGAGCAAACCCCAGACCCTGCTCGCCAGCAGGAGCTTGAGGGCCAGATTAAAATGTCTGGAGGGCCAGACGCAGCCCCTGGGCTGTAGTTTGTCCACCCCTGCACTAGTCCATGTGTTGGGAAGATGTCACAGGCTGAGCTGCCCCTTTAAGGGTATTGGGTTTAGCCCCACCTCTGCCTAGTTACCTGGCGCCGGTGATGGATGTGGATTTGGGCCAGCAATTGATTCAGGGATCAGGAACATGTGATAGCCCAGAGCAGGGCTTACGATAAGAGGGAGATCTGTAGGAAGCAGGAAGACTCCTGCAGGGGTTCCATGGTCATGGAGGACTGGGGCAGAAGCTTTCAGAAGATGATGTTTGAGGAAATGCCAGGCAGCAGGACCTACATTTTGGGAAGACCCCTCTGAACCCATCCAGGGGCTGAAGAAACTATGGCATTGGGGAAAGGCTTGTTTTGATTTAACAGTAGAACTGTGACATTGCTTCTATAAATCACACTCCAAGATGGGGTGCCATGTGGCTTACATGAGAGCCTGGATAAAGTTAGTGGGAAGTCCAGGAAGGAAAAACTGAGATAGTGGCACAGTCTGATGCAGAATCAGGTAAGACTGGAATACAGAAGGGTTTCTGGGAATGGATCAAGGCTCTTGTCAACAATAAGACTCTATTTCCTTTCTTTTCGACCCTACCTCACCCCCTCCTGAAGGCTTCTCAGAACCATGAAGTACAGCCAGTTGGAAACCCAGTAGTTGAGAGATGGGTCCACTGGGCAGATTCTGAACAGGAGAGAGGAGCAGATGACATGGCAGAGTGTAGTGTAGTTAGTAGTCCTTTCCCAGACTGCTAAGGCCAGGCCAGGCCACAGGGACACAGTGTTTGGCAATCGGGAGGCAGCACAGGCTGCATCAGTCTGGGAGCTGGTGAGCTAGAGAGAACTACAATGAACCTACCAACTCTACCATTTTCCCTGTGGTCTATGGGATTTTAGACTCTAAGGAGACAAGGGTCTGTGGGGAAAATCCCATTTGATTGACTGTTCTTCCACCACTCCCCCACCTCCTGGGGGAGAACAGCCAACGAGAGCTGCTCAACATACCGAGTGACAGTGGCCCATGTGATGTGGAAACCCTCCTTGTCAAAGGGAAGCATAGTCCACAGTAGGGGTGATGCTTCCCTAGGGCCGCCACCAGCACAGCTCAGTCTGCAGGCATAGCCGTGGCCTGACTGGTGGATGATGAGATGCCGCTCTTCTCCTCAAGGCCCATCGCCTTTGTTGACTGGAGGAACTGTGGCTCCTTTAAGATATAACAGCCCATTAAGGCCCCCACTTCACAGACTCCTAAGGTAAAGGGGAGCTCAGCTGGGATGGGAGGAAGGGAGCATGGGGGGCAATAGCACATCAGTTTGAGGGGTTTATGGGGATAGCACCATGGGAGCACTGGCGATTTTGAAGGGGGATCCACAAAGAGCCAACTGCATGGGGACATTAGGGGTTTCTTGCCCAGGTTAAAGGGACACAAGAATAAAATCAGGGAGGCAGGGGTCTGAGGTGTTGACTTGCAGGAGGAGGACTTCGAAGCATCAGAAGCTCTACCCTTCTCCTCGGCTCTGCTTATGTCTGTACTTTCCCCATCTCTCTTTTTGCCTGGGGGTTGGCTCGGTGGAGTCAACTGTTGAACTGCTCCTAGGGTTGATGAGATTGTGCGGAGAGTGGATGTGAGTGTTTGTATGACGGCTGGGTGGAGAACAGTGGGATGGGAGGGTGTGGGTAGAGGAGGACTCAGAGTGGGTCCTGGCTAGGAATGAATGTGAGAAGCAGGGAGCAGTCTCGATGCAGTTGATGAAGATTGATGCAAACTAGAATCTAGCTTTGTGGGGTTTCATGGTGGCAGGTATGCTCTAGGGTCTGTGTTCAGCAGACTCTATAACTAATACCCATATATTCATTACAACTGCACTTGATCTCTGCTTCAAGAGTTGCTGGGAGAAGGAACAGGCAATGGACAGGGGAAGAGTCAGGCTGGGGTCGTTTAGAAGGGTTTGAAGTAGTAATGGGGAGCTGAAAGGAGTGCATACTTCTTACGGTATGTCTACACTGGAAAAATAGTATGTACTTAACCTGGGCCAGGATAACAGTGAATACAGGGCAGCATCGCTTTTAACTTCGGCTAGCAGCTCAAGTACAACCCCAATCTTTCCTAGCATATGCCTACACTGCAGCGGGGAGTGAGCCTGGCAGCTCAGAATGTCAGATGCGTGCTAGTGGGGCTCAAGCTACTGTGGACAAAAATAGCAGTATGGCCATTGCAGCTTAGTAGACATGTTCCTATAGGCCTTAACTCAAGCTGCTAACTGGAGTTAAAAGCGGAATGGCCATGTCTTCACTGCTATTTTAACCCAAGCTAGCTAATGCAGTTTAGCTAACCCAAGGTAAGAACACCCTCTTTTTTAATGTAGACCCACTGCCTAAGGCTAACAGGGACTGACCAGAGCTGGAGGATATAAGGGAGAGCTGAGGACGCTCATCCTCATTGCCATCTGCAGAGGAGGAATTCTAAGCCATCTAAGAGTTAAAATACTACATTTGGATTTGCCCAAAATGGATATTATGTTTGCCATTTCTCTATTTCTGTCATGTAACAATCTGTCGTTTCTTCACCCTATTCTGGATAATGGGCTAGTAAAATCAATTATGCTGCTTATTTGTTTCCTCTATGGACATTATGTTTAGCTAAAGAATAAGAGTTAGGAGTTTAATAAGCCATAAAAATGAAAGTCTTTGCTGAAATAAAAACAGGCTGACATATTTTGCATTCATATGCCTGCCACTGAAGGGTAAGATCATTCAACTGTGGGGTTTTCTTTTCCCAATTTCCACAACACTTATCATAATTCATTCAGAAAAGTGTTTAGAAAATAGGGATATAATTAATCTATTGATCTAGTTTTCCATTATGTTATCACAGGTGAAAAATGCCCTTTTGATGCAATTGTTTAAAGCTACAAAAAAAAATCCAACGTACTTTTAATTATACATAATTAGACAGGGATAAAAAAAAATGAAGAGATGATCTATTGACTTGTAGTATAAATGTCACGTCACTCTTAATATCTAAAGGGTAATTAATTGCAATTGATTCTTTTTGTTAGCTGGACAAGAGTTCTTTCTGGAAGTAATAGCAACTGTATATAATTACTGTCTTTCCAAATCTTATCGATAAAATCAATGGGAGTTAGGTGTCTAGGTGCTCTTGAAAATCCAACTAGGCAGCAACGTTCCTCATTTAGGCACTTAAATACTTCTAAAAGTCTGGCCCTTCACCCTTCTATGACTTCATTGCCCATCTGTAAAATGGGGCATCACAACACTGTCTTACCTTACAGGGATGTGGGGAGAAAAGTCTACTCAAGATTACCATTGTATCTGAATACTTCACAATTGGGCCCATATAAGTATCTACAATAGATGCAAGAAAGTCTACATTAGGCAGTTATGGAATAACCTACTCTCAAGGAAGTTTCTTCCTAATTTTCCTTAAACAAAGCTGGCTTTTGTCCTAAAACATAAAGGATTATATCCCTTCCATGTAACATTATATCCCTTACAAAAAAAGTGGGGTGTTCTCTGTATGTAACAGCTGCCTTACATTTCCTTGAAATAGGAACACTCTTGCTGCTTCTGTTTTCCCTTGCTCTCCTGGTGACTGGACAATTTTTCTGCTTTGGCCTCCTGCCCCAAGCAAAAAAGTCTTCCCTGTCTAGGATAAACAAAAGAGTAAAAAAACCACACCTATCCCCATGCGCTTTCCCTTGTATCAGGGTGACCAATCCTTACTGTAAGGCTAAGTGTAGTTCTTCACATGGTTCCTAAACAGCATGGTTCCTTCAGCCCTCCCCAGTAAAATCTTTGCCCTCAATGACAGGGATTTTTCAGCACCACCTTTAGGTGACAGTTAGGCTGGCCAATCACCCATGCCCAGAATACCGGACATTCCGGTACACACACAATGCCGATGAGGTAATTCCACACAGCAGATGCCATTTTGAAGGGTGTGCTGCTCCATCCCCACCAGCATGTGAGGTCATGCCGGCAGGGGCGGAGGGGCAAGTTCTTCAAAATGGCATCCCCCGTCCCATATTGGACAAAACCACGTCTGGTTTTGTCTCAGTACCAGATGGGCACAAACCACCCACAAAGAAGATTGTTTGGTTTAAAACTGGATGAATGGCCTTCCCAGTGACATCAGCCTTCCCTCAATTCTGGGCTCTGGGGCTGGGACCCTAAATCACAGCCAATGTTTCATGTACTGGGTAATAACAGAGGAGGAATGTTTCTACAACTAAACTGTCTCTTTTATTAAGAACTATTTACAGAGGTGCCGCCTCTGCAGCTAGCATTCTAGCCATGTGCACACAGACTGACTTCCTGGTGCTTCCTCCAAACTCTTCCTTCTGCAACCTATGCTCCTTCCTCCAAGTTCCATGAAGGTTACTACAGGCAGAGGTCTGCCTGCCACAAAGACCAAATGGACCTGTACATGCTTCCCAGTCCTTATTCCCAGCGCTACTTCCTACAGTAATCCACTTTGTCTGGGCCTTCCCAGTTTGTTCCCCACAGTACTTCACTGAATCTGTAATACTCACTTGTAGAAATCAAAAGGTGTTTTGGAACACTGCAAGTAACAACTCCAGCTAGGGTGACCATATGCCCCAATTTTATAGGGACAGTCCCAATAGTTGAGACTTTGTCTTATATAGGTGCCTATTACCCCTCACCCCATTCTGATTTTTCACATTTGCTGTCTGGTCACCCTAAGCCCAGCACACCCAGGCAGGACATAACTTCCTCCTAGCACCCCTCCTCCCAAACCAAGACAACAAGATAATATCAAAACAAGACAACAATTTAATACTAAGATCAATATACAGCATCATTTATTGCTGGAGGTGCTGTCTGCACTGATCATTACAAATCTTCCTGGGCTCCTTCCATGTGACTAGGCCTTCTCCCTGGTCTCGTCCTAGAAGTGCTCCACCAAACAGCTTCTTTCCTGGGCCACTGTGGAGAGCCACATCTCTCTGCTGAGAGAAAGGCTACCTCTTTTATAGCTGGCCCTGTTTTTCAGCCTGTAGTAATATGACCCCTCTGGGGACTACAGCTCCCTGAATCCTTTGCCTTAAAAAGATCTGGGCTTTGTAAATAGATTGACTGGACCTGGGTCTTCCCATGCTGTCTGAAGTGTGTACAATCCTTTTTCTGAATTCTGCTGGACTCTTGGCATCAATAATACTTTGTGGCAATGAGTTCCACAGAACAAATGTGAACAGTGTGAAAAATATTTCCTTTGATCAGTTTTAAATTTGCTGCCTTTCAGTTTCATTTCCTTCCCTTGTTCTTGCATTATGAGACTATTTGGACTCTTCTATTCAGCCTATGCACTCTGATGTAAAAAAAAAATCTTGCACATAATCTGTATGTAAACAAAACATGTTAAAACTAGAAAAAAAATCTTGGATATCTTTATAGTTTTATCTCTTTAGAGTCAGCCATCTTTTTCTTTAAAGATACTGTAGCTCTTTCCCCACCTAATATAAATAATGTAAATAATGTATCTATTTTGCAATGATAAATATTCATATTTCATTTGAACCAGACAGTGGTTGTCTAGATTAAATTAAACTGCCTTGGATTCAATAGCTGACAATCTCTTCATGCCAAATATGGAATTTAAGCAATACTTTATTTACAGCATATAACTATACACCTGGGGAGGGAAGGAAGTGACTCTTTTGCCCAGACTGCTGCGCTGGGCATCACAAAATGGGGAAGAGATGACCAGCCCTCTGTAGAGATAGAGGTGGTTAGGGACTATTTAGAAAAGCTGGACGTGCACAAGTCCATGGGGCCGGACGAATTGCATCCGAGAGTGCTGAAGGAATTGGCGGCTGTGATTGCAGAGCCCTTGGCCATTATCTTTGAAAACTCGTGGCGAACGGGGGAAGTCCCGGATGACTGGAAAAAGGCTAATGTAGTGCCCATCTTTAAAAAAGGGAAGAAGGAGGATCCTGGGAACTACAGGCCAGTCAGCCTCACCTCAGTCCCTGGAAAAATCATGGAGCAGGTCCTCAAAGAATCAATCCTGAAGCACTTACATGAGAGGAAAGTGATCAGGAACAGTCAGCATGGATTCACCAAGGGAAGGTCATGCCTGACTAATCTAATCGCCTTTTATGATGAGATTACTGGTTCTGTGGATGAAGGGAAAGCAGTGGATGTATTGTTTCTTGACTTTAGCAAAGCTTTTGACACGGTCTCCCACAGCATTCTTGTCAGCAAGTTAAGGAAGTATGGGCTGGATGAATGCACTATAAGGTGGGTAGAAAGCTGGCTAGATTGTCGGGCTCAACGGGTAGTGATCAATGGCTCCATGTCTAGTTGGCAGCCGGTGTCAAGTGGAGTGCCCCAAGGGTCGGTCCTGGGGCCGGTTTTGTTCAATATCTTCATAAATGATCTGGAGGATGGTGTGGATTGCACTCTCAGCAAATTTGCGGATGATACTAAACTGGGAGGAGTGGTAGATACACTGGAGGGGAGGGATAGGATACAGAAGGACCTAGACAAATTGGAGGATTGGGCCAAAAGAAATCTGATGAGGTTCAATAAGGATAAGTGCAGGGTCCTGCACTTAGGATGGAAGAATCCAATGCACCGCTACAGACTAGGGACCGAATGGCTAGGCAGCAGTTCTGCGGAAAAAGACCTAGGGGTGACAGTAGACGAGAAGCTGGATATGAGTCAGCAGTGTGCCCTTGTTGCCAAGAAGGCCAATGGCATTTTGGGATGTATAAGTAGGGGCATAGCGAGCAGATCGAGGGACGTGATCGTTCCCCTCTATTCGACACTGGTGAGGCCTCATCTGGAGTACTGTGTCCAGTTTTGGGCCCCACACTACAAGAAGGATGTGGATAAATTGGAAAGAGTCCAGCGAAGGGCAACAAAAATGATTAGGGGTCTAGAGCACATGACTTATGAGGAGAGGCTGAGGGAGCTGGGATTGTTTAGTCTGCAGAAGAGAAGAATGAGGGGGGATTTGATAGCTGCTTTCAACTACCTGAAAGGGGGTTCCAAAGAGGATGGCTCTAGACTGTTCTCAATGGTAGCAGATGACAGAACGAGGAGTAATGGTCTCAAGTTGCAATGGGGGAGGTTTAGGTTTTTTCTTGGTCAAAAAAAAAATCTCTCCTTGCAGACGGGGTTTATTAATATGAAACAAACTGTAAATAAAATGCAACCTCCCAAAACAAAATCAATTCATAAGTTTGTACAACCCAAGGTTTCTCTTCCATCTCACTTCCTGGAGAGGTTTGCTGTCCCTCCCCTGCTTGGTCAGGGTCTCTCCCAGGTCTCCTGCCTAGAGAGCTTTCCTCACTTTCTGCAGACTCTGCCACAGATTCCTGCACCTTCTGCCCTTCACTTCAACTCCAGCTCCTTATACTGGAATCATCTGATTCTATCTGAGGTGGGGCTTATCCTGTAATCAGTGGTGGCATAGCTCCAGGCTCCCCCACCCATGGGGCAAGCCACCCTCTTACATGCCTGTTACCTTTAAGATTAGCATCCCATCTTGAAATAAATAAGTAAATACCTGATCTGCAGTACTGGGAGGAACTATAGCCAGCGGATAGAGCACTGGACAAGGAATCAGCACTGGGCACAGGGGATCTGGGATGAAATTCTGACTCCGCCAAAGTAAATAATAGTTTTGCTCTTGACTTTAATTTTGAGCCAGGATATCACTCCTGAATTCTATTCCAGTCTATTGTCACTGACCTGCCATGTAACCTTTGGCAAAATATGTCACCTTTCTGGGCTGCTGTTTCCTCTCTCTGTCCTGTCTGTTTATAGAATAAGTGTTTACAGGGCCAAGCACAATGGGTCCCCAGTCTCAGGTGGGACCACTCAGTGTAACGGTAATGTAAATAATGAATGCTAATAATTGTATGGGCTTGGGAGGAAGTGAAGACAGGGAGAGAGAGAAATATTTTTCCCATTCTTGTCAGCTTTTTTGTTGTTCTATTTCCTATTCACAGAAAGCATACAGTACTGATTAATGGAGAATTTCTGGCTCCAGTTCAGTATCTGGCTTCAGTACATTTGCTATTTGATATCTGAGATACGTACAACATGTTCACAGTGAATTCTCCAACTGAAAACAGTAGAGTTCAAACCAAGTCAATTAATTCACAGAATGAATGGATTCAAGCCCAGAATCTTGTGCCTTGTGGAGGCCTCTTTGAGTCTCCTGCCAAAAGATATCAGTTTATAAATGCAGTAAACGTAACTATTTGATAGTTATAGCTCTTACAGCCTTATGTGATTTTTTCCCTTGTTATGGCTGATCTCTGATAATTGAGTTACATTTTGCAGACATTTCATGCATTCTCTCTCCCTCCCTGTGCATTCCCTCCCCCCCCCCCCCCCCCCCGGCGCTATAGCTCAGCCAGTGCTTTAGACAGTTTCACATTTCCTTTCTCTTTGTTGCCTTGGATATTCTGCAGAAGTAAGGCATAACAAAGCAGTATCCCAAATCCATGTTCCCATCCAGGCTACTTCTTGAATCTGCTTGCGTTGCTTTCTCATGTGGGTGAGCTCATTTTATCTGGGGAAAAAAATTTTGGTGAATTGGTGTCTTCATATATGTTTGTACCGCCCCTAGCATAATAGGGCTCCTGCTACAAGATTCAGTTATAATAAATATCACCCAGAAAGCAGCACCTCCATCAAACTGGTGTCCCCTATTGCTAATCTGAGACATTGAATTCTGTTTAGCTGCTCAAAGAGAAGCACCACTGACTGCAGCAGTGACACTAGCCTCTTGGTTGGAAATCTCCCATTCAAATACTGGGCCAGTTTGGCTTGTGAAAGCCGGTGGAGTCACAGCAAGGGTTGGCATAACGCTAGGTATGTAAGTCTTAGCATTCTGGTCCATTACCGCGGTATAATCAACGAGGAACGATTGCTGAGGAAATAACGGTCGGAACTTTAAATCATTTCACATTGTAAACTGATGAACTGCCTGGATCCTACAGTAGTTCAACTGCTTTGAGTTTATTTAACTTAAATCACAGCTAGAAAATCAGCTCATCGCTATTTTTACAACCGCAAAGAAACCCTGCCAGCAGTGATCAAGGAGGCAAAGGGTTGAAACAGTAAAGATTGAAAATAATGAAATGTCAGCATTGCTCTCGTACCAACTGCTATCCCTAACAATTCAATGAAGAGTCAAGAGTGACCATGTTAAATATCCTGGAATATCAGTTCAAAAATCCAGATGACTGGGCCTTGCTCTGGTAGAACCTTGAGCAATCACTTTGAAGGACTATGACTACTGCTGCCAGTTTACTGTGAGAAATCCAGTACTGTTGAGGCCATTTTTGCTGCCATCTCTAGCTTTATAATGTTTATTAAGCTCAATTAGAGTTGGGTCAATGGGGGCGGGGAAGGGAAGTTCCGGTATTTAAATAATTGCGAACCTGCATACATAGTATTGATCATTCTTTTTTATTGGTTTTCCTCAAACATTCATACCAGTGATTATTTTGGTGACAAGTATACTTGTGGAATGTGAGAGTCTAACAGATATCAGTGCAAACACAGTGGGCACATAGAGAACGTTCTCAAATGTTTTTCCTGGTAGATTAGAGATTACCTGTTTGAGCTGCTATCCCTTATTCTTGTATTGGGGACTATCAGGGGAACTAGTAATATCTTATGTTCATCACTACAAATAAAATAAAATGCAAAAGACAAGTTTTTTAAACAACGCCCACTGTTTATGTTCATCAGAAGCTTCATAAAGAGTTTGTGCAGCTCTTTGGGAATCTGTGACTTCCATCCTCCAGTTTAGAAGAGTTTCAGTTAACCAATCAGGGAGCAGAAACAATATCCAGTGATGTTGGCATCTAACCACACCCCCCGAAAAGCAAGCAGCTGAGGGTGTGGAAACAAATGTTTAGTGACCAACCCACGGAGTGATGTGTGTTTGCTTATCTAAAGCACTTAATCCCTTCACACAGTCTTACCACTATGGGGGAGAGAGCTTTCTCTTGTCCACTGTCTACAACCCCCTTCCAAGCCATTGCCTCTCCACCCATTGTCAAATCTCATCTGAAAACCTTTGAGGGAAAAGGTGCTATGTAAAAAGAGGATAGGATATTGTTATTGATGCTTTTCAGAGTTTCAGGGCTAAAGACTTGTATAGTGAGTTGAGATTATGTCCCCCAAACATGCAAATTTACTGCTGAATAAACTCAGACTCTGGGCTAGATTCTGACTTCAAGCACAGCTTTGAGCAAGGAGGGGTGTGCAAATTGTTTTGCTCCAAGAGCATCCTGGTGAGGCTTTTGACTCAGACCACCAATTGAGTCTCAGTTCCCCCCTGCTTCCTCCTTGTCTTGGGGGAGAAGGGTGATAATTTACCACTGGCCCATGCTAGCTGTAAATTATTCCCCCTTCTAAACACACACTCTGGCTTTGCCGCTCCGGCTAGAGAGCAGGAGGTGGAGAGAGGGCTCAATCCATTCTCCAACTCTTCCACCTGCCCCAAGTGGGGGAGTAACTAAGTGTATACCCCACTTATTCCTACACATTGGGACACAAGGTCTGGATTGCTTATGCAGAGGTGTAAGGACAGGATTCTTACTCCAGATGTGTAGCCCAAGTCACAATCTATCCCTTTGAAAAATTTCCTTCCCTTTTCACTTGGGCTGCACAGTACTGTAGCCTGCTCCATATTCTTCCTCTTCCTTTTTTCCCCCAAGAAAGTTATCTCCTCCCTGCTAGCCTAGCTCAGAGTAATCTGTCTGGTTTATAGTTACAAAGTATTGCACTAAGCCATCCTTATCAGTAAGTCACCAGTCCATATAGTTAAAATTATAACATAAAGGTTAATGTTTAAATAGATTTTTTTTTTTGCTGGAGGCATTTGTGTTATTTAAATGAACTCAGACAGCCCAAGTCAGTCCTTCTGACATTCCAAACCCTTCAATAGTCAATGCTCGCTGGCATGCGGCCACTCACTTCTGCACTTGGCCGTAACTAAGTCCATTGAAACGTATCAGCTCCTTAGAATTATGTGCCTGAATGTAAGATTACCATGAAGAAAACTACAAAATAGTCTGCTACAATGCGGTGATCATTTATGTGCATCTCTTTATGTTTGCATTGTAAGGGGATTTTCCAACATGCAGTGAATTCCCGGTTTTCTATGGCAAGATTTAGGCCGGTTTATGGAATGCAGTATAACTATTGTCACTACACGTTGGCAGGATATTATTCCAGCAACTCTAGAGATCATATCAGGGTCTGAGTGGAAGTCACTGTGTTTACAGAGACATTGGGTACTAAGTTAAAGGGCTTGTTTGGAGGAAATAAAACCTTAATTTAATCATCATAATGATGATAACATACAGCTTTTAATGGTATTAATTCCTGTTTACATTACTTATGGTGTTGGTCTAAGCTGCATGTGCCAGTTAGACATAATTACTATTTTATTATTTTTTTCCACAGTTAAGTGGAGCATTTTAGCACAGCTGAACGGCTGCAAGCCTTGGTGGAACAAATCTATTAGTGGTATGGCTTGAAACAATACACAAAAGAGCCATGTGTGTGGTCTGCTCTACATGCTTTTCACTTCCTTATGTTAAACAATAAATTTCTGAGTCAGCTCGAACTCAGAGACTAACATCCAATGAGAGCTGCATTTTATCTTTTATTCATTGGCAGGAACATAGCTGTAGGAGGTATTCAAATCACACTTTTATTTAAACAAACACAGCTGGATCACAGCCTCTTAATATAGCAATTCTCTAATGAAAAATAACAACATAGTATTTATCTCTTTTCTTTTGTGCGGCTCTCAATTTGCTAAAATTAGGCAGACTTCAATCCCGTGCAAAATTGGCATGTTTTCATGACCAGAGCTCATAGCAACTAACTGCAAAATTATAATGGGAATGTAATTATAGTAGGGCATGTGAAATACACATCCTTTGGCGCTGTAAGCTATATGGGGTTATACAATTATATTTTAATAACATTTATCTTAAAGTCAGACAGCTGATTTCATTTATTCAACTTGAGCTCACCAGTTATATGCCTTGTCAGAGTACTGCAGTGGTGCAAGAAGTCAGGATTCCCCCAAGAAGGATCACTCATGCATGCTGCATTTTGCACACATCTATTGTACTTTTTACTTTTCTAGGTATAGCAAAGCAAATGACCTGGGCTAGCATTTCTTTGGGTGCCTGTATTCTTCTTTGTTACAGCTTGTGACTGCACTATCAGTTTCTTTTTGGATACTATTTTATTACAACAGTTAGTAATTAATTTCAGAAGAATATAACAAGGTAAAAATAGCTGAGTCTCCTGGCCATATGTTTAGTGGGATTTTGAAAATAAAAATAAACCACCATCTATAGAGATCATATTTGTTCATTAAAATACTTCATGCCAACTTCTGGATTGTCGCACCAGAGCAACTGCATTGAAGTCAATGGTACCAGCGTTAACTCAGAGCAGTGTTTAGCTCTCTTTATGTTTAACAGAAATACCGAATTTTTTCTGGGCGCGTGGTAAATGTAGGTGTGAGATTATTATTATTAGTTTACACCACTGAAGTAGAACGCAATGGGCTGGCAGTATTTGCTGGAAAACACCATACGAGAACATAATCAAGCGTGTCACAACTGCAGGTAGCTTGTTACCCTATCCAGATGTCGAGAGTGGCTGAGAAAGAGGGCTGAGGGTGGAGGCCTCAGAGGGGAAACCTGGGAGCAGCCAAGCCTGGCGTGAAGGCTGGGGTTGGAGTTTGTGTTTCATTATGAGTTCCTTGTGGTGAAATTCAGCCCTGTGCAAAGAGCCAGCACAAGGCATATGTACCACTGAATTCCCAGGTATGCCCTATTTTGAATAAAACTATGTGAATTAAATCAAACCCAGAAAGTCAGTACATTTTAGACCCACTATAGCTTGTGTGAGCTGTGTTTGGAGTTGGTATGTGAGACCCGCCTGCTCACAAGGAGGGACTCAATAGTTCCTCCCGTTTCTGCAGCATGAATAGGAAGGAAATGGTTCTGTTATCGGAGAGGCGTGCTTGCTGCGATAGCATTTTCTGACAGTGAACTCTGCTAGCCAAGTTTTGATGCTTTCTTCTAATCCAAAAGCAAATCTGTGGCCCAGGAAGCACACATTCCACTTGTTTCTTAGGCCATGTCTATACTACGCAGCTAAATTGGCGCCGTTGCAGTTGATCAATTTAGCGGGTCTGGTGAAGACTGAATAAGTAGATGGGAGAGCGCTCTCCCATCGACTTCAGTACTCCACCTCAATGAGAGGCTGAATCTATGTCACCAGAAGGGCGTCTCCCACTGACATTGCATGGTGTGGACACTGCGTTAAGTCGACGTAAACGAAGTCAACTTAAATTACGTAACTTACATCGACTTAACCCTCTAGACTAGACAAGGCCTTATATCCATCATCTCAGTCTTTCCACCCAAGTTAATTAACTATTTTTTAGAAAGTTGTGACTAGTGGACATTTAACTAATATCTCTGAGAAATACTTTGCCAAATAATGACATGGGTTGCTATATTCCTTTCAGGTCATCTCATGTAACTCAGAAATAGGCTAAATGCAGAATGGTACTTGGGTCTCCTTTCCCCTCTGTCATCTTTTTCCTTCCTCACCATTCATTTTAATAGAGGGGCATACCATGGACAGACTGAGATGAAAACTCAACTTTCCCCAATTT
The DNA here is from genome assembly GCF_015237465.2 of Chelonia mydas. NCBI lineage: Eukaryota > Metazoa > Chordata > Testudines > Cheloniidae > Chelonia > Chelonia mydas. The sequence continues at coordinate 90,460,110 of NC_057854.1, forward strand.
TAGGGGTGTTGAGATCCAGGATTAGCTGTGACCCATTACAAGCCTTTCTACGCTAGGAAAATGCCCTGTTGTTGATGAGGGTATCAGCAGTGGCTTTCTCTGCCCCTATCAACCTTCTCACCAAATATACACAGCTGATGAAACAGTAGAGCTGCCAGTATAGATAGAGCCAAAGTGTTTTCAACATCCATTACAGAAAACTGGTGTCTAGCACACTTTCCTTAATGGGCGCTGAAAACAGGTTGGTTCTAGCTTTAGCAGCAGCCACGTTGTTTTCAGCACTGATTTGAGAGGTGGCCAGGATGGTACTGGAACTGTATCTGACACCCATTGTGAAGAAAGACATTTTACTACCATACACATATCCAAAAGGACGCAAGCCAGATGCAAACTCCCCCAAACTTCAGGGATCCCTAGGATCTATTGGTTTGTATTGGGCACACTTTTTAAATTTTTTTTATTCATAAGCCAGGATGCCTATAAACAATGAGCCAATAAAAAGTAACTTTCAAATGCAAACTTTAATTGAACCATATGTTTCTGTATTCATGCCTAACTTGAGTACAGTAACCACACAATCTGATTGTTAGAAATCTTGACTTTCCACCTAGTTATATCCACATGCTACATCACATCTAGAATTAGATCCAGCCTTCATGGGCAGACTGTTATGCCTACTTGCCATTCTATTGATATCAGTGGGGCTCTGAATGGCCACAAGTACCTGCTGACTTGAATCTGATTGAAGGATGCTGGTCCTAGATTATAAAATCTTTCTGATAGCTACCTTGTCTTTTTGTTTGTGTTGTAAAGCACTCTGCGTGCTTCTGAGTGGTGGTTAAAAATAATAAATAATGTACGCTGGTCACTGCAAGAGCTGAAGGGGCATTCTACCTGTCTATGAATACACTGGTGTGGGGGGAAAGAGGTCAGAGAATCATCAGTAAGGGAGAAGAGCTATTTAAACTAAAGGACAATGTTGGCACAAGAACAAAGGATATAAACTGGCCATGAATATATTTAGGCTAGAAATTAGAAGAAGAATTCTAGCAGAGAAAGGTATAAACACAATCTCCGGGCTGGAAGCTGAACAAATTCAGACTGGAAATAAGATGTACTTTTTTTTTTTAAATCAGAGAGAGTAATTAACCATTGGAACAATTTGCCAATGATCTTTGTGGATTCTCCATCAGTGACCATTTTAAATCAAGATTGGAAGGTTTTTTTGGGAAAACATATGCTCTAGGAATTATTTTGGGGAAGTTCTATGTTATACAGGAGGTCAGACTAGATAGATTATCACAATGGTCCCTTCTGGCCTTTGGAATCTATGAACCACTGAAGGAGTGAGGTTTTGGAACAAACCTCCAATAGGACAGGTGAAAGTAGACAACCTAACTGGTTTTAAGATGGAGCTTAATAAATTTATCAATGGGATTATAACAGCATTGCCTGAAATAGCAGGGGACTGGACTTGATGACCTGGGTTCCCCTTCAAGTCCTATCTATCATTTAATAAACACTTCTCATTTCCTTAAATGAGTATGGCTTAAATATGCAAATGTCTTATCTGTTATGAAATGACCTAATGGAACTGGAGTTATGCACCACTATGTAACTGAGAGGTGACATTTTATGTGTAAGAAAAAGGGAAATGTTATCTAAGCAAGCAAGTCCTGTGTTTTCAAAGTTAGTTACATTTAGCTGACAGGTTTCAGACTAGCAGCCGTGTTAGTCTGTATTCGCAAAAAGAAAAGGAGTACTTGTGGCACCTTAGAGGCTAACAAATTTATTTGAGCATAAGCTTTCATGAGCTACAGCTGTAGTTCATGAAAGCTTATGCTCAAATAAATTTGTTAGTGTCTAAGGTGCCACAAGTACTCCTTTTCATTTAGCTGACAATTATTTGGTCACAAATAGAACTTTGAACTTGAACTGCTAAATACAAATGTTTTGGAAAGTTAACAGGATTATACCAGTTCACTCGCCATTCAAGAAGACATTAGATACCCATGTGCTGCAATACTATGGGGTGTGAAGCTGAAATGATAAATCAGGTATTAAAGGTGGAAAGAAAGTGAAAACTGGAAAGATAACGTAAGGATGAAAGGACCTCAAATACCTTTAAAAATAGCAACATACTGCTTCCCTGCGGAGCATCTTCACTCTACTGATGAAGAAATGAAGGAAGTCACCTAACATTTCTCAAGGACGCAAAGTTCTATGAGCTGCGGCCAAAACAAGAATAAAACACAGGCTGCCTCAATCCTAGTTTTGTGAGTTACCCAGAGGGTTAAAGTCCTATTGAATCTGAACCTACTCTTACCTTTGTTGACCATACCTGTATCCATGTTGTTCACAGCAGGAAAAAATTACCAGTGTCCTGCAGGTGAACTCAGATTATCTGAAGCTCTTGAAGGATTCAGAAACCACTAGATAATAACTGAAGAACTAAGAGCTTCAGCCTTGCAGAGTATATTGGCTCCTCGGAGGAGAAGCTGAGCTCTCGCTCTACTCCCGTGAAGCTTAGGAGCATTTCAAGAGCGGGCTTCAAACTTGCAGAGCTTGTGAGACCTCTGGGGATCAAACCAACCTTCTGTTAACCCAAAGTCTTGTCTTACAGGAGGTCTTTTAATGAAGATTTACCTGCCTTGCATACAGGAAGAGGAGAGGACTTTCAGAGACTGGAAGGTATCTCAGAGATTAGTTCTTCTATGTGACTGAATGAAAAAGGGTCTCTCTTACTGATCAGCCTGTGATTCTAAAATCCTATCAGTATGGTTTTTATAGCGTTTAGTTTTCTTCTCTTTCCCTCCTCTAAATCTTCACTAATTTTCTCTAGTAGGGTGCCTATCTACTATCAAACTGGTGCCATTTAGCCAGCCCAGTTGTTATTATCATAATCCTGGGAAAAATCTGTGAGAAAGTGGAAAGAAATCTTGAGAACCACCTTTGACCCCCTTAGTACTGTGTAGGTTCATGAGGCCATTTGTGAAGGTGTGGAATACAAACGATAGCAGGTGAGCAAACTGGATACTTAAGGGAAGGCATTTGACAAAGAAGGCTACTCTTCCAGGGACTGTCCACCCACAACTGAAGGCGAAAAAACAAATAAATTAACCTTGGCATTGACCTTGAGGAATGAAGTTCCGTCAGAATAACTTATTTTTATGGATGCCTCGTAGATCATCAAAATGACAAGTAACTTGTCTGGGCACAGTGACAATTTGTAGATTTGGTCTATGGGTGTGCAGTTTCACTGAACACAGCTCTCATGAATTCAGATGTATGCTGTTTGTGTCTAATTCCACCCTGGTCTACTCTAATATTATAGATGGGCAAAGGGTCAAAAGTTCAGATGGGATAAACTGCCCAGCAGTTCCAGATGTTTATCCAAACTATTCAAAACCCTTTGGGGTGTGCTACACTGCTGCAGAGATATTTCAAGAGAACAAGCTATCTTACAGCAGGCCTGATACTTCCTGTTTCTGATCTTACAAAGAGAAATCTTTCTGAAGTGTTGCTTTAGCCCGTCTGCTTCAGTCCTTCAGGAAGTGTGGGGTGGGGATAGGGAGGGAACGTGGGGGTAGAAGTCGGAGTGAGAGGGGGAAGCCAGCCAAACTCTTTCACACCTCAAAAAAAGGTCTCATTTCGGGTTTGGTTCTTAGAGTGGGTTCACCCATTCCTGTCTAATATGCTAATCTGAAGAGAGGTATTCCCAATTCACTGCTTCAATGGTTTCATTTGAATTTGTGTTGGAAAAGCTGAATGAGCATTAATTTGCTGAAACAATGCTTTGTGATCATAGAGTTTCCACTGAAATTGCTAAACCGTAGAATTTAATGTACATTCCAGGAGGCTTGAAATTCCACCCTCCTGCAGGGGGGATTCCACTGAAGAAAAACTGCATTCTTGTTCAAAACAAAAAAAAACCCATCACAACAAAAATACGCTCCCAAGCAGGGCTGGTGGACCTTTTTAAGGCTCTGGGCCTGTTTGTATATTTGGCTATGTTTGGCAGAGTCAGCTTAAATACGAGATCTGTATTTAAGTTAGGAGGAAAAGAAACTCCACGGGCCAAACACCAGTCACTCTTGGGCTTGTTGAACTTATTGGCATGCAAACGTTGTCTTGGCTGATTTGCTATCCAGCATCAGACAAAGAGGGAAAGAAACTGTCAGCACTTCTACTGCAGTAAACAGTAGCTAGAGTCTTGCCTGTAGATGTAGGTCATGATGGACCAAATGGAGTGTCTTTGAAGTGTTGGAAGAATTTTTGATATTTCTGTTCATGCGTATTTGAAAAATCAGAGGTAGGCAAAAATATTTTCCTTTGTTAATCATTTTCAGTGTCAATGTAGTTTGCTACTGGGCTAGGTGTAGATCCAGTCCTGGAGACAGGTAGAGCACTGATTTGGAAAGGTAAATTGTAAAAACTAAAAAGGAGGATTGTAGATTCTCCTGCTGTAGCAAGGGAACAACCATTTGTGTTTTAGATATATATTTTTGAAATTTACAAAAAAAGCACAAAATATGATTATTAGATACCCTTGAAACCATTGATTTCAGCTCAGAAGGTAGATCGAGCTGCATGGGGTCCCAACAGAAGGAATTATTATTCTGAAATACATCTTTCATAATGTCTCTGCATGCACCTGCATAAATTAGTTTTTAAAAACCAGGCACCATTAGTTCACACACTACTATTTATTACATCAATTAAATCTAACAAGACTCAATCGTACAATCAGGTGTGGGCTGAGGTTACACCCTCCTGAGTCAATAGACAAGGTTTTCATTGTGATCTGAAGACCAAGAGACCCAGGATTTGTCGTCTCTCCCTTAGATACACTTTACCCCTAGATAGAAAACCAGGCAGCATATCAATTGACTTCTACAGTGGTGGCAGTGTACAGAGAGAGAGGAGGTTCTTCGGGTACTGTACTTAGGACACAAACCACCCAGAGCTTCAAATAAATATCAACACTTTCATTGGCACCTGAAGAGCTAATAGGGAACCACTGTGTTCTTAAAGCACTGATCCCTGTAATCCATCCTGGAAATTATAAAGCTATAGATGTACATGGCAAGGTCCATTGAGAGAGTTGGTGGGTGTAATCTTTGCACTGGAGGGGGAAAAAAACAGTTCTTCTGGACACTCGGGTCACATGGGACTTTAGGAGTAACAGGGGATCCAGAAGTGCCCATAAACAGAGAACTCTAACTAGGGCCTGGGATCAAGCGTGGGGACAGGCACCATCCCTTTCATGCTCTCTAAGGCCTAGATTTTCAGCCCTCAGCCTTAACTTGTGCACATAAATTGGGGGTTCATAAACTTGCACCAGGTAATACCTGTGTTGAATTAACATCTATACATCCCCTTTAAATAGTCTAGCACTAGCTGAGGTTCACATGTTAACATTTGTGCCTGCAAAGCCATGGGTGTCCATGGGGTTGGCGAGTGACAAGGACACCTGCATGCATGAATGCAGTAACGTTTTTACTAGGAGTCTGCAAATGCTAGTTTGTACAAGCAAGTGCAGGTCAGGTGGAAGCCTGGTCAAAATTGTACCCCGGATTGCTTCTCCTAGCTGTCATGTCTGACAGGGATCATTAAGCAATAATTGCAGGGGGTGGTGGGTGCAATTTGATCACCTCTGTTCAATTAAATATTGGAATTTTAAGAAGCAGGCTCCTGGGAGCCCTTCTCCACTGCATCGTAGGAGGAAGAGCTTCAGTTTTAATCCTGCTGATGAACATGAGCTCCTGGAAGGATTAGAGTATCCAGCCATATCTCATGTCTCTCATTCTCTCTGGAGTAGTTACATTGCTATTTTCAAGCAAGATTTCTGATGCCCTCCCCCAACCCCTCTTCTGTTCATCAAAATCAACATAAGGCTAATTTTGATAGAGTGCCCCAAGCAACTTGTCAAAAATTTTAAAATCAAGTTTATGATGTATTATGTCACCATGCACAAGCCATTTGAAAAAGACTTATTTGATAAACCCTTTATAGATTTTCCAGATTACTAGTATGGTCTCTCCCAGCCTGGGTAGGATCTACTGACCTCAGTTACTTGCATGATTTTTACATAAGCCAACATGTTACTTTTCTATATGATTAAAGTTTTACAGGGTACTATTAACTAATAAAGAGCTAGATTATGACTTTAGGCACAGCCTTGAACAAGGGGTGATGTGTAAGCTGAATCACCCCTGAAGAGACAGTGACTTAGACATGCCTCTCCTGCTTCTACCTATATCAGCAGTAATTTACTACCTGCTCAGACTGGCTCAGTTACTCTGGCCAGTATGTAGCAAGGGTAGAGCCAAGGCTCTGCACATCTGCTCCTGGGATGGGATAAGCAAGCAAGTAACCAAAGTCTAGGTAGCATCACTTTGTACTAAAGTTATAATGCTGTTGCACTAGACCTGAAACTTGCCCAGTTATTACATAGTTACATTGTTAGGTTTCAGAGTTAACACACCACCTAGATTAATGGGGGGCAGTTCATGACCCTGAGAGCTATGGTTTCTATCTGCAGATCTGAGAGACAGCACTGCCTCAGTTCACATTTGGAAAGTTACTTTCACAACCCTAAGAGCTAATATAATTTTTTAAAATAAAAGTTTACTTTCCTCAGCGACTGACGAAGTCCCCAGAGCACTCTTAGTAAAGGCTAAGGTTCCACTTGGTAGTGGGCTCAGACTCCTGAGCAGAACAAATAGGAGAACAGAAGAAAAAAAAGGATTTTTTTTTTAAAGAAGACTCTTACGTTTAGGTCACTTAAATCTTATATGGTTTCTGAAGACTTAGCTACTTGAATAATATTAATCCTTGTACAAACAGATAAATTGCACACCCTGTGTGAAGACTCCTCAAAGTCCCTTTAGAACAGATCCCGTTATTAATTTAAGAAACCCTCTCCCATTACTTTCTAGTACAGGACAAAAATCTATACATCTGTTTAACTCAAAGACATCAAAGAACAGCAAAGCAAATGTTCTGGTTAACCAAACAAGAAAATAACTCACACTTCTTAAGTCTGACCTCATATATACTACTAACTAGGAGATCCTTCTGAGAACATACATCTAGTGCTAAACTCCAGATCTAGGAAGGTACTAGATACAAATAACTCTTCTTGGAAGAAAAGAAATGATGGGAAAGAGGAAAAAGGAACTGCCTCTTTTCTTCCTATTCCCTTAGATCTATTCCTTTTCCAGACCCCATTTTCAAAATTAACAGCCAACATAAAATAAAAAGAGAGCTACAGAGCCAAAGTAGGTAGGTAGAAATGCACCACTTAGCTTCCAATAGGCTGCTAATGAATCTAGCCAAAAGCTCCAAGACCTAATTAGGACCTGTCATGTTGGAACACAGCAACCACTTCCCCCCAGCAAATATAACTGCTTTGTTAACTATCATCAGAAAATAGCTTTTTAAAAATAGTACCTTCTTTCTCAACAGTTCTGCTGGTTCACTTACTGACATCAATAGATAGAGCTTTATATTTGTTTCACTTCCTGTTATCACTAAGGAACCATCACAGCTAAGGGAGTGTATACTGGGGTCTATTCCAGAATGTGCATCATCCACAGAAGGCCTAAGTAACAATGTAAATTGAGTGGCAGTTGCTGCTACCAGCTTTGCTGGAGCTCATTGGCCAGCCAAACAATAGCTGGAGCAAAAGTCGGGGAATCATCCCTCATGCCTTCCTGTCTCTTACTCTCATGCACACATCCCCACTAACCTACCTGATACAGGATCTTAAAAGGCACAATCTGAATGCAATATTAATCAGCCTGCTTATGCTCTTCCCCCAAACACCAGAGTCTCTTTCCTAGCGGGGGGGGAAATCTTGTGCTTTATAATGAGTAAATTGCACTACCACACACCATACTCAATAGTACTGCTGTGGTAACATAGGCAGCTCCGAGAGGAAGGGGGAAGTGAGAGCTATTGGCACTGGTTGGATAGGGAAGCAAAGAATTGACCCTACAAAGCACGATAACCCCCCACGCTTGTACCAGTGAGGAGACCTGTTAAAGAGGGAAGACAGAGAAGAGGGAAAGGGGAGTGTGTGTGTTGGGGGGGAAGTGACTGGAGAGTGTATGGAGGATATGCCATGTAATATTTAAATTATGAAGCTTCTATTACCTCATTTTATTGCCCCTAATCTGTAAGCATAGGAGATGGGATTCCTTCACAGACCCCAAAATGAAAAAAAACCCCTAAAGAGAACAATTTACAATGCTACTGACAGATCCCCAGCCCCTGAAGGTGCCAGCTGGAATGGCCGTAATCCTGGGATTATTTAAAATTACAAAAGGAGGTCTGAAAAAGGTCATTTCAATGAATATTAGCATAGAAGTCTGCCCAGGAATTGGGAATGAAGAGGTTTAAGGGAGAAGAGAAATGCCTATGGCAAAATAGGATGTGATAGAAACGATGTGTCAGCTATCAAAGGCATTGAAAGAGAGCTGAAAATGGCAGTAGGAATACATTAATAAAATGTGAAAACAACACCTTGAGGTGTTTGGTATGTTCCATCCTTCATGTCTATTGGAGAGACAGAGAGAAGAAAAGAGAGCATGGAAGATTCCCCAACTTTGCAGAGAGTTCTCCAAGAATTTTAATATGTACCATACTATGGGGTCATGGCTATCTAGGTTTGAATACTGTGCTGTGATGGGGTATATAAAGCCCACACTGGTTAACTATGGATAAACAGGACCCTGAGCCCAGTTAAATCACTGGGTAGCACCTGGAGGGGTGCTTGGCCTGGATGATGAGCAGTCACAGCTGCGTCTTCATGAAGGCAGGAGCACTAGGTGGGAAGAGACCTAAGTGAGAGTTAGCTGGGAGTGTCTTCTGTTGAGTTATTGGCTGTGAGAAGATTGTAGCCAGAACTAGAGGGGCTAGAGCCTATGAGGCCATGCTCTGAAATAAGAGTAAGAACAAACTTAGTAGGCACGAGCTGAGCCCCTGCAAAAAGCCTAGAGGAAGGCAGGTGGGTGTGGGTCTGGGAAAGGAAGCCCAGAAAGGTCAAGATACCAGGAAAGGCCCTAGAGGCAGAGAAACTCTGTGTATGGATAGTTACATGGTGATTCTCATTGGAGTGGATCCAAAAGAAGGTGGAGCTGAGACTGAGAAAGTTCTGAGATTGCAGGACATAAGGGGTTTTTACCATAGCAAACCCAAGATAGGATTCAGTAAAGTACTGGGAATTAAGTGAGGCTAGAAGTACTTGAGCTGAGATTTTCTTGAGTGGCCTATGTTGAAGATCTTGGATGAGGCTCTCTGGGTCTTAGAAACCCCCAGGAAAAGGGGCTGAAGAACTGAAACTCTGAGTGTTGTTTTAGGACTTAGGCCTGAAGATCCCTGGAGAGGGTGGACACTGTTAAGTTCCTAGCCAACATAGGGGGAAGTCAGATTAAAAACATAAATACCCTTGCTGGCAGGTTGCAGTGTAACATTACTTTATTTTTTAGGGTTCAGCATGATAGCACCCAAAAACAGACAAAGTAGGCTGCTGTCTAAAGCAGAGAGGCACAACTCGCCCCACCTCACTCTAGACTCTCTCTCTCCTAGGCCCTGATTACATGCTTTTTCTAAAGAGTCCCATAGCCTGAAAGTAGGACTAGGGAAACCCCTTTGAAATTTTAGAGTCAGCCCACAATCTCAGTATGGCTTTCAGTACACCACAGGAACAAAATGTGGCCTGCCTGGAGGCCCAAGTCATGAGACGAGGCAGACTACCACAAGAGCAGAGTGACTATTGCCAGGTGGTGCTAGTGAAGGATAATCTGCTATGCTGGGGTAGTGCCTCTGGTGAGTCCACTTCTACACATATCCATCTCCTGTACTCAGTACCTGGTGCTATTTTTTTCATTTATTAACATTTTTGATTGCTGCATGTGTTCCTATGTAAGTTTAACTTATTGTTTAGTCATAGTCAAAACTTCTATACACTGTATCAGTGAACCTGTCTGTCTACAGCATGACTGTCTGCTAACCTTGCAATCATAAGGGCTAGAAACTTCCTGTTTGTGAGGTTTTTTTTTTTTTTTTTTTTTTAGTGAAAGATGAAGTTCTGATGTAATCAGATGACTCCAGGAGCTGGGGCCATGTGGATGGCCCTAGAATGCCTTTGCCTTAATGAGCCCTGATCATTTCACCTGGGACAATATCCTTGTTTGTTTTCTCCTGATAGCAGCCTTGAGCAAGACAGTTAACTTCTGAGGTCAAAGTACCTCTAAGAAAAGCAGCTCCAGAGAGTAGTGGAAGCTTCTATTTTTATATTTATACTATGTCTGCATCTCCCCGTATTCAGTTGAGCGGGAGAGGTTAATGGACAGATTTTAATTTTCCTAGGGGAAAACCAACCTAGCCCGCAACCACAAGGCAACTCTGCAACCCCTCCCCCCAACTTTAACAGCCTCTTACAGACTCGAGAGAGAAAACATATAGATAGAAAATGATGTTATCAATCTTAACTTAGATTGCAGAAGTGGGAACAATGCTGGACACAAACGTTTAACATTAAATATCCAGTGTATTGTGGGGATAATGCAAATCTTTAGACCCATTTAAAAAAAAAAACACTATCAGATTAAATTGTTTTTCTGGCAAATCCATTAAAAAAGAAAAAAAAAGGCCAGGTGGGAACCCTAGTTGCAAATATGAGCGTTCTGACAGTTGGCCATGGTGCAAATGTTGCCATTCTAGCCGTGTAGAAAAATGGTGGATGAGCTTGATTACATTCAGTTCTCACAATCCTGTTTTCATGTTAGTGTTTGTGAGAATATCAGCTTTCCCACACAACTATGCACAAGGCAAAATTTCATACTTTTTTGCAAAGCTCTAATAAACAATTGCTTGGTGTCTGAGCTGCAATCTGACCCTCTTCCTGCAATAAGATTGTGAGGGCTTTGCTTGTTGTCAATGAGCCTGTCATGGTTTTCAACATGTTTCTTTACAAGAATTTTGTTTCCAGTGATCAGCTTATAAACCTGCCATAAGGAAGTGTATTTTCACACTAGTCTAGTGTACTACTTGTTTTCAAACTCTCTGGGACAGAGAAATACACCAGATTTTTGGCAGCACAAGGCTTAAAAATCAGCACCAACTTATCTATTGAACATCTCAAATGGGTAAAGAAAAGGGCAGATTTCATTGGAGGTCAGTAAACAATGAACATCTGCCTTGCCAATCTTCTCCTTTTCTACAGTTATGTGCAGTCCTAAAAATCTTTCAGACATATGTTGAGCAGAGTTTCAAAGCACCAGAGCCTCCTGCTTCTGCTGATATTTTGGCCAGTACTTAACTCTTTGCTGTCCAGCCAGGATTTTTTTAGCTGTAATAGATCAGTGAGCAGAGTTAGCAAAGTCTTCGGTCCCACACCAGTACTTAAGCCCCTGTCAGATTGCTAGCACAGGAGACTGAATTCTCAGTCTGAATTCTCTTAGATCCACAGGGCAGATGAAACACGGACAGCAAATCTACTTGTTACTGAGGATGAAAGTCTAATTTATATATTTACTGGTGTTCTTCTGCACCCATCATTGTCATTTGTACTTGACAATTAAATACAGCAAATGTTAGCGTGCTCATTATAGCCAGTCGCCCTTGAACTGCCCCAAGTGGCCAGAATAATTCCACAATGGTCTTTAGTCAAGCAAATGTTTGACCTAAAAGATGCCTTGCACTACACCCTAAAGCTCAGCTGTGCTGCATCCTATTAGTAGCATTGTTCCTTGAAAGTCAAGTTCGGTCAGGCTACCATACAGAAGTGAGTCACCAGTTGTGGACCCTCCACTAAAAATGCCAGCGTGCAGTCCTTACATGCATGCTCCATGAACATATTTAATATACTCGTGCTGACCCACTGCATCAAAGGAGTTCTGCATTAGGTGAAGCTTGTGAGTGATCTACAGTTGTAGACAAAAGTAGAACCTACTGCTGTGCTCCAACCTGGAGGCCTCAGCTGTACTGATAATTAAGTGTTGGTCACACTTTGGTGCTTAAGATAGCACAGGCCTAATTATGATTTCAGACCAGTGAAACAGATTGCATTGGCTTTATTTAATTAAAAACATTTGCTTACAATAACTTTCAGCGAACACGTGCACACTCAGCCTTCATAAACAGTGAGCAAGCTTGTTTTACAACACTTTGATGCAGATTTTATCTCGCCACCAATGAAAAGTTCAGAAATGCAACAAATGGCAATACACAAAATATGTTTACTGCTAGGTTCTTCTGCCTTATAATGTTCTCCAACTTGGCAAAAAGCATTACACATCCTTTGCACAGATAACCATTGAATTTATATTGCCAATGAGATACACAGAGGTATATGTTGAAGTTGGCCTACTTAGTTCTCAAAAGATTATTGCCTGAGTATTGCTGTGTTCAGAAACTAAAACTGGTTTTGTTATGCATTCAAGGGTATAGGTCCCGAGCCAATTCTCACTGAAGTCAATGGGAGCCTTTCTGGTGACTGTAATGGGAGTTAATCATACTTGTAGTGATTAATGTAGGGATTTTCAAAAGCTTGCATGGGCATAAGTGACTTCTTATATGCTCCAACTGGGGTTTGCTGCATGTTTGGGTGACCAAGGGATTTTCAGAACAGCTTGTTAGTCATGCCCAAGTTCCCTGAGAAATTTAGGTTGAGTGCTCTGAGAGGGTGGGTCTGGGGCATGATTAAAGGGCTTGCACTAGCTTAGAAAAGCATAGAATCATAGACTTTAAGGTCAGAAGGGACCATTATGATCGTCTAGTCTGACCTCCTGCACAACGCAGGCCACAGAATCTCACCCACCCACTCCTGTAAAAAACTCCTAACCTACGTCTGAGCTATTGAAGTCCTCAAATTGTGGTTTAAAGACTTCAAGGTGCAGAGAATCCTCCAGCAAGTGACCAGTGCCCCACGCTGCAGAGGAAGGCGAAAAACCCACAGGGCCTCTGCCAATCTGCCCTGGAGGAAAATTCCTTCCCGACCCCAAATATGGCGATCAGCGAAACCCTGAGCATGTGGGCAAGATTCACCAGCCAGACACCCAGGAAAGAATTCTCTGTTGTAAATCAGATCCCACCCCATCTAACATCCCATCACAGGCCATTGGGCATATTTACCGTTTAATGAAAAAGGCACCAATACCTTCCTACAAGTGTCTTACTCTTGAGCCAAGGAGGGCCTTCCCTGACCTCACAGAGGGTGCAGACTAGGGGTGTATAAGCTCTCAATCAAGAGCATTTAAAACAGAAACAAAAAACAGCCATCCCTCCCTCCCCACAAAAAACAGAACCCCTCAACAACCAATAAACTTTGCTTAAATCAGCCTGGTGAATTTTTAGTTAGGCTTTGTCTACAAACACATTTTGGTTTAACAAAAGGATTGCTTTGAAATCAGTTTAGTGAAAGCCATGCAGGTTTGTGTGTAGACACATTTATTTTAATTTAAGGGTGGCTTATTTTGGGTTAAGAAACTAGAGGTAATTCAGGTTTCAGAGTAGCAGCCGTGTTAGTCTGTATTCGGAACTAACAGGAATTCTGTAAGGCTGTTCACTTTCCCTCACTATAGCTGAGGAAGCACTCATACCCCTGAGGTCTCCCAAGGCAATTTGGTTTAACAGAAACTGAAATAAGTGTCACCAAGCAGAACCAGTGCTGGTTTAACTCAATTAGTTAAATTGGTGCAAGTCTGTGTGACACCATGGCCTTAGACTTGAAAGTGGACAGTTCTGGGGGCTCCAGTTGAATGGGTATCAGCATCAAGGATTTTGTGTTTAAAGCTGAGGAAATTGCAGTAGGAGCCAGAACATCTGAACTCAATTTGACACCGATTCATCCAAACATCCTCTCCTCCCCTAATTCATGACAGTGGATGGATATGAGAAAATACTAGTCTCCTTCTGGCTTGGCTTTGTTTAATGCTTCTAGAACTTAAAAACTCCCCCCCGCCCCCGACACTGAAATAAACAAAACCCAATGAGACTCAGAGTTAAAGTCTGTTTTTTCTCCAAAGAGCTGTCTGCAATCAGGGGTTCGCAGCTTGGGTCTAGAATCTTGAGGAAGACTCTGGAACCCAGAGTTTAGAAAGGCAGAGAGTCCAGTGACCCGGGAGTAAAGTGGGCTCGGAGGCAGAGCTGGGCTGAGAGCTTCAGGGAGGGGCTGACCCTGCAGGAGGGAGCAGTGAGAGTTCCCTGGTTGAGCACTGGAGGCAGATCAGGCTGGTAAATGTGAAATGAGGGAAGATAATTGGGGGTCATCTACAAACTTCCGCAAGCCTGAGAGTCAGGGCTGAAGGCTGAGAGCAGGAGAGGGAGAGGCCTGCTGTCTCTCTGAGCCAGAGAGGGTTGAAGGCTGGGAAATGATGTGGTGAATTTTCAAGCAAGAACTGGAACATTCCCTGGGAAGGAAACAGGACAGAAAACTCTCCAGCTAGAGGGGCTAGGGTGGGGTGTGGTGAGAGATGCTGGAGCTATTCTTGGTGATGGACAGTTGGAACAAATGTGCTATTTGAACCATGCTGGGGAAACTGGTTCATGGTAGTGGGACATTTGATGATAAATTAATCCTGAAAAAAAGGGTCATCTATATACCCTGAAGGTTGTACTGAGTTTATCTGAACGCTCAAGAAGAAAACTGAGGCAAGGGGCCATTTGCAGGGTTTCCTGGAGGCCATAAGAGGGTGCCCGGGAGGATGCCACATATTTACAATGGCCCTGTGCCTCTACCCAATTCCTTGAGATCCATACAGATCCTGAGGAATCCAGCAGTCACACTGCATCTGCATGCCAGGGATCTCTATTATTATTAGCGAATGCACAAGTGATACTGTAAAGATGAAGAAAAAGTTCAAAGTATAAAATATAAAGTAGGGAGCTAAAAAAAAATACATAAGAAAAGAATGTCCAAAGGGCTTAGGTAGGCATTGCACGTTTTAGCCATTCAGTCGCCTTGGGGTCAGCAGCATGGAGTCTGAAAAGTCCTCCTGATAGACTAGCAGCTATTTAATAGGTGTGTAGCCTCAAATCCACCAGAGCTATACAGAGGGCTGTTCCTGAGTTCACAGGCATGGTCATTTGCTGCCCAGCTCACCACTCCTCCTGTGAAACGGTTGAGCTTGCACCAAAGATAACGTGGCAGCTTGAAGCCAGGCAGTTTGTCATCAGGCTGAATAATGAGGAAGGTGTGTCTTAGAGAGGGAGCAGCTCATTCCCAATCTGCTTGCCACCATGTGGCAGCATCTGATGTAGAGATGGTTGATAACATGGTCCAGATTGGTCTTCTGCTGGCAAGGTGCTTCCCATATATCTTTGAAATGCAGCAGTTGTGGCATCTCCTGGGTTTTGTGAAGGAGATTTTTTTGCTGCAATATAATGCCTGATGTTTGGGAGACAACAGTAGAGAGGACTTGCAGCCACTTGGTGTTTGTTTTATCTCAGAGCCCCTGTTATTGTTCTCATTGTTTGGTTCAGTTATACATCAACTAGCTTTAATTGGGAAGAATTTAACCACATTGGAATACAGTATTCTCCAACTGAGTAGCAGAGAAATAGCCCTGAGTTGCAAAGTGTCTGTGCATTAGCTCCCCAAGTTGAGCCCTCAAGTTACTCCTAAATATACTGGCTTTGTATCATGTGCCTGTTGTTCTTCATCCACGAAGATCATGAGCTCTCATAAAGTGTTGGCATTTTTTAGATGAAAGCATGACAACGTTGTCTTTGACACACTGGACTTACGTCTCCACTTCTTGCAGTAGCCACTAATGGCTGCCATATCATGGTTCAGGTTGTCTTCAATCTTTTGAAGTCCCTGTCTCTTGGAACTAGGCAGATGTCATCAGCATACTTGAATGATGTTGATGTTGGAAGCAGATTATTCATAAATAGATTGAAAAATATTTGGAGCAAGGATGGATCCCT
The DNA here is from genome assembly GCF_015237465.2 of Chelonia mydas. Taxonomy (NCBI): domain Eukaryota; kingdom Metazoa; phylum Chordata; order Testudines; family Cheloniidae; genus Chelonia; species Chelonia mydas. The sequence continues at coordinate 90,476,049 of NC_057854.1, forward strand.
GAGTCAGTCTGTTCTTCTGGGTCCTCTGTGTGTTCCGTTTATTGATTAGCATTGCTTGGAATTGTCTATTTTGAAGCATCATTTTTGTAACCATAACAACACATCAAGGTAACATCTTTGACATCTTGACCAGCAGGCTAGTGTGCAAGATGGTACCATGTAATACAGTCAAGAAACACAGCCACTGTTGGATACCATTGTCTATATAAGTGGTAAGAGCAAAAATTGGGTTGCAAGTGCTCCTGTTAGATCTGAAGTCTGCCTGATCATCCTTTAGAGCCTGCTCTACTATGGACATGATTCTTTGCAGAATTAATTGGTCCAGAAGTTTGTAAGCACAGCTCAGAAGTGATATCAAATGGTAGCTAGCTGAAAGAGATTGATCTTTTCCTGGTTCTAATAGCTGTCCCCATAGCTTTCTGCCACATCTTAGGCATCTTGTTCTCTTGGATGACATGGAAAATAATTGACATATTTTATGCTTTTCTTACCGACACGAAGTAGCATTTCTGCTGAAATCTTGTCATGGCTGCCTGGTTTCATGTGGCTCCATGCTCTCTCCACTTTCTCAGTGCAGAAAGGCTGGAAAATGCCTTCCTGAGTGTGAGGTGGGGCCAGTCTGTATCTGCACCATTCCCTCTTCACTGATTCCTCAAAAGGCTTATCCCTCTTGGCTTTTGCTGTGTTAGTTAGGTCTGTGGTGATGCTGTTCAGGGACACTTTACACTGATGTGTGGTGGCTATCGGTGGTTCCGGTGCTACTCCAAGCTTCCTTATGAGTGACCATACTTTCCTGCTAGACCTTGTCATGTCCATATTTGATGTAACTTCTTTCCAGTGTTCCCTGAGATGGAAGTTGAGGCTATCAATGAGGTGGTTTGCTGTCTCCAAGTCACCAGATTCTTCATACTTCTTCAAAAGTTCTGCACAGTCCTCATCTAAGCAGGGTATATAAGTCTTCTAATAGTCATGTGAGATGGATTGAGTGGCTGCTTTGAAGATTGCTTTGGAGAAGCAAGGGTAAACATTTTCTACAGAGGTATTATATGGTATGCACACTCTATACATCGGTAAGCTCTAAGTGTGTTTCCAGTTTGCTCTTCTATAGTTCCACTGCAGTCTAGGGATAGTGGTTGTTATGGGGATTGTCATTTCTCTCCAAGTAAGAATAGGGTAATGCTGGCTGTGCAGGAAGTTTCCAAGGGCTCTGCAGAAGGCTGGTAACATTCGGCCCCTTGCAGAGGTAGCTCAACTGACGTTAGGAGACTAGCCCTGCTTCTACCCTGCAAAGAAAAAGGTGACTCATGCAAGGGATATAGGTCACTTGCAGAAGCCTAGTCTATGAGATCCAGTCATAGACTATCAGGGCTGGAAGGGACCTCAGGAGGTCATTTAGTCCAACCCCCTGCTCAAAGCAGGACCAATCCCCAATTTTTGGACCAGATCCCAAATGGCCCCCTTAAGGATTGAACTCACAACCCTGGGTTTAGCAGGTTAATGCTCAAACCACTGAGCTATCCGTCCCCCTAGTCCATTTTTGTTAAATTCTCTATAGCCCAGGAGGTGTGATGGCTACTGAAGTTCCCACCATAGATGGATGGATGTTAAAGTGCTGGTCAGGGTAGGGTGTTCCAGGCTTCATCAGGAGGTTTATAAACCTTCCCGACTTCAAGCCCAGCAGGCACAATTAGGATGCCATAAATAGGGTAGCAATTGAAAGGATTTTGTTTGTGTGTGTTACAGTGAATTAGGTATATGCATTCCTTCCTCCTCTCCCATGTTCCATTAAAACAATTCAGGCTCCAGTGCTTGGTGTTATCAGGACAACTACCCTGGTCCCCAAAGAGTTGGCTTTTATGGATAGGGCTGGTAGTGCTTTTCAGTGACTTGGCTTGAGTCACTGGTGTGACTTAATATACAAGTGGCTGTTTTAGGAGATACATTCAGTCTAACATTGTTGTTATAATTGAATAATGTTGCAAATTTGTTGGACACTCAACCCGTTCCAGACTTAACTGGTTATTAATTCTGAAAGTATTAAATATGGGACATGATGAATGTCCATGTCAATGCTGAATCATATCTGCCTTTTATTCCAGCAGCGTCCAGGGACAAAACACTCTTTTATGACTCTTATAGTCTATGCATTTTTAAAAACACAGAATAAAAAGTCTTGGCTGTGGTCCAGTCACCAGAATGATACGTGTTCCATGAATATTTCTTTGGCCACTGCTTGCTGTTGATCCTTCTGGTATTTTTCAGTTTCTTGAGTTTTTACATCTTACAATTGAGACATCTTCTTTTTTTTAATTAAAAAAATCATATCAGGCTTTAGCTGCTTCCAATAAAAAGGCCTAAATCCTACTGAGAAAGCTATTTATACTGATATCAGAAACCTTCACAAGGATCTAAACTCTGGTGGTAAGGAGGAGGTAGCGTCAAAGAGTGTGATCAAAGGTCATTTATCCATCAACTCTTATGGGGCTACACTTACTCAGGCAGAGTAGCATTTACTCATGCACAGAATTCCATAGATGTATAAGAGCCAGATTCTGCCATGGGTATGTCGATCAGTAGCTTACTCTGCATGTAGCCCCAGCGAATTTGAAGGCTACTTTAAAATGTTGCATCAGAATCAGAGGGCTAGTTGCAGTGGAAGTAACTACTCAGCCTGTGTATGAGTGTCAGAAACTGGCTCAAAGGGACTACCTGCACAAGTAAGTGATACTCAGCTCTAGCACGGGTTGCAGAATCTGCCCCACGATAAAGAGTGCAATAACATCTAACTAGTTGTAAAATACGAGGAGTTCAAAAAAGATCTTGAGTCCATGCTATCAATGTTACTTGTGAAATTAATGATATTTGGACAAGTGAAGAGAGAATTTGGTTTTTATAAAACACGCACTCTTTGAAGGTGTTTGAATTCTTGATTACCTTTTATGTTTCATATGGAACATGCATACACAATACAGGGAGGTGGCAAAGGGGCTTGCTCAGTTTGAGGTGGAGAAGGAAAAAGGTACAAGCAAAATAACGGAACTTTAGCTTTTACATGTAACTTGCTCCAATAATGATAGAGAAAGGACTTTAGAGCTCACTCTCCATGAGTGAAAGGTGCTTTGACTTTGGCTTGGTATGGGAAAAATCCTGAGGAGGCCATCAGTGTAGTGGATTTAATTTCTCTGCAATAGATAATTTTTTTAAAAAAGTGTTTTGTACACAACTTCCTACAGGCCGGATTCTGATATCCATTCTCATGTTGAATAGCACCTTACTACCAGATTCATTTATTTCAAGGTTTCTGCTCATAAATTTATTTATTTATTTATTCTGAGGCCAGAAGGGATCATTATGATCTTGTCTGACCACATGCATAATGCAGGCCATAGCCTATCGCCCAGTAATTCCTGCATTGAGCCTGTTTTCTTGTGGTTGAACTAGCACATATCTTTTAGAAAGTCATCCTGATTTGACTGAAAGATTTCAAGCAAAAGAAAATAAATCACATCTCTCAGTAAGTTGTTCCAATGCCTAATTGCCCTCACTATTAAAAACAGAAAAATAAAAATGCTCTTGGACTGAAGTACTATTCAGTATGAATGAAGGTATCAGAACTGGTCTTAAAGGCCAACTTCTTGCAGCCCTGACTCCTGAGTAATGTGGGGTAGTACTGTAGAAGATCCCACACTGCAGTTTGCCCAGGAATGTAAGGATATCATCAAATCCTTCCCCAAACAACTCCAGTCTCTTTAATCCTGCTGAGTGGCACATACACATACAGTACCACTGTTGTCAATGAAACTGCTCAGAGGAGTACTATTGATCATGAAAAAGGGCTGCAGAACTGAGTGTAGTAACAGACCATTATTGCCCTAGAGGGACCAAAAGAAACATTAGACAACAGAAAGACATTTAAGAGCCTAGTGATTTTTTTTTTAATGATCTGTAACCCAAAAAGCAGTTTGCATAAATCTGTTTGAAGTTTGAAGAAAAAATCTCCTTTGCCTTCAGAGTAAAAATGACAATTTTAGGTCAAATCAATTTTGCTAGCCAAACTTTAAGGGGACTAAAAATTTACCTTATAATGGAAGCCGATTGCAAGCTCAACTACAGTATCAGAGAGCCTGTTTTCTCCATAAAATGTAGTTTCTCCCTGGAATTTCAGAATTCTGAGTGTCCTCAAGTGAGTTTTCTACTCATAAGTAATGTTCACTTTTACTTCAGGAGAATTTGCCTATATTAAAGGGTTATAACAGTTTGTGAGGAGTAGAGTCAGTCAGTCAAATACTTACCTAATGCCAATGACAGACTCAGCTTCTGAAGTTAGACAAGTTCAGACTTAGGTTCCTTTTTTTAACAGTGAGGGTAATTAACCATTGGATTTTCCATCGGTTGTAGTCTTTAAGTTAAAACTGGGTATCTTTTTAAAAAATATGCTCTAGCTCAAAAGAAAAATGATAGGTTTGATGCAGGAGTTACTGGGTGAAATTCCATGGCCTGTGTTATGCAGGAGGTCAGACTAGATGATTATCAGGGTCCCTCCTGACCTTAAAAGCTATGAGTTTTCACTCACACTAACACAGCTGTTGTTTTTCAGTGTATCACATTTACTGTAAATTGGTATCTTAAGGATATTGTCAGTTTTATTTACTGAATAGCAAGGCTCATCTTTCTCTTCCACATCTGAATAAGCTTTCAAAAGCTGGAAACCAAGAGTTACAGCAGAGCCAACCATAACTCATACACTTGTAGCAGGTGATACCACCTATGCCCATCTGAATCCATGCAAAATAATGTGGTTCCCAGTGTCCTTAATTGTGGAGAAGGGTGGATATTCCTTCAGTGATTCAAGCATTAGGAATAAAAGTATGAGCTTGCAATGGGGCAGAAGGGCCCTGCACTGGCCAGGGGTTAGGGAGACTGACAGGCTCTCTGATGGCAATGAGACGGTTAAGGAGAGCCTGTGGACCCCTCCCTCCACTACATCTGCAGCCAGTGTTAGGCATGGAGAGAATAGCTAAAAGGAGACCTCGCTCAGTTCAGAGCAGGAAGGAGAGCAGAGCTTTGCTACTTCCTCATGAGGGAAAGGACAAGGGAAACTTGGCTCCAGGCTAGAGCCTAGGGGAACTTGCTACTGGTGTGAACCCTTTGGTGGATGGGATGACGTAGGCCCCGGGAAAACTGTCAGAAAGAGGCATGTCTGGAGCCGATGGTCAAGCGTCCTCCTGAAGATCCCACGAATGAACCTGATTCTGATTGTTTCCTTTTTGTTTTGGAATCTGACCCTTTGGAAGGGGTAGGACTAGAGTGTGTCTTAGACAGATGCTGAGACAGCGAATTTATGGGCTGATGTCTGCAGACCCACAGCGGAGGTGAGTCATGCCCTCATGGGCCACAAGGGGGTGTTGCCTGGACAACCTGGCAACAGAGCTTGTCGTACAGGAGTCGTTGCCACCGATGGACCTTTGCATTGTGTGAAAGTTATGGATGACTTCCCCCTCAAAATGTGGCTGCTGCTAGCTGGATAGCTAAAACCATTAATTCGGCTTGGCGGACATGCATGGCTGTATCCTACTGCTGATCATCTGCAAAACATGCCATATGCCAGTACATATAGGTACGGCAGGTTGGCATGGGCACCTATTTACAAGGGAGGTCTACATCACGCTTCCCCTACCACCCTAATTGTTTTCTTATTTCAAATTTATACTCCTATGAATGAGGGTTTGTCCAAGAATCCTTGGACAAGATTTCCTCTCCTCCATGCTGTTGTGCAGCATACTGGGCATTAATTGTCCACAAGGTGGCTGCCCTTTCATGCCAGAGATGAAATGGCTTTACTCGTCACTAAACGCTTTTTGATATTGCACAGTATGTAAAGTGCCTTGTGGTCTTTAGGGATCCAAAATATCAAACAAACATAAGAGATGACTACAATATGGATCCAGTTCAGCAACCTCTGTTCACAATGAATAGCAGTTGCCTATTTGAATAGATCCATTGAAGTCAGTTGGGCTACTAGGTTAAGTAAATACTACCCATCATGAGTAAGGATTGCAGAATCAGGTTCTAAATTTACTATAGGGAGCACTGACAACTGCCTACCATCTTGGTAATGGTAATTTTTCTGTACTGTAGCCAGAACCCAAAAGTTTCAGGAGCAAACTCTTTCCTGTCTGTTTTGTTATTGTCAAAGTTGGGCCAAATACAACCTATACGGTAACAATTTATAAATGTCTAAGGAGATGTTTTGAAAAGAACCAGGTGCAAGTATACTAGTCGTCACTCCAGCTCAGTCTTTCTCCAGCACTCTAACCCTATACTTTAGTCACTACTGACAGGTAGAGGGCAAATTTGCATAATGAACTGTTTAAATATTCAGTTTTATCAAGGCTTCAAGGCATTATTTGTCCTCAGCATCTTCCATAGCTAGTGACCCTATCTAAATCAACATCATTTGTCAAATCAAATTAGGCTTGTTGTTAATTTCAGACAGTGATGTTCATCTTTTTGATGCTTTCAAACAACTCTGAGGTAAATCCCTGTGACATAATGCTACTTAGATATGCTAAATGAGTCACTTGTTCAATGCTGCAATTGTCAGAAAAATATGAAACTTAGCTCTAAGGTAAATATTGTTGGGTCACTTGAAATGTATGCAAATTTGACATTTCTTTACTGATTAGCATATCCACACATCAAAGTTTTCTATATATCACTTCAGATATTTTTGATTTAGGAGAGGTAAGGTCAGTGGCATTTGGCATACTCTTTACTTTATATCAGACAAGATAAGAAACTAAAGCCTTCTTGGGGGAAACTTTCTAGCTGAAATCTTATTTTGTCTAAGCTGAGAACATTTTCTTGCAAATGGCTAGAAGAGGGTGAGGGAAAGTACCAGAAATGATGATTCTTCAACATAAAACTAGTAAAGGAGCATACATTGGCTTTCCAGTGCAGTGGTCCCCAAATTGTGACATGCCCCCTTAGGTGGGTGTGGAGGAACATTCAGAGTGGTGTGGTGGGGCCCGGGGAAGCCCTCAAAGGGGGCCGGGAGCACCAACCACCCCTACTCTGCCCCCAACCACAGCTTCAGCTCCTGGCCCCGACTGCGACTCCACTCCTGGTCCCGGTCCTGACTCTGGCCCTGGCTACGCTCCTGGCCATAGCTGCAGCTTCGGCCTCGGCTCCCGGACCCACCCCTGAACCGCAGCTCCTGGGGTACGGGTGCAGACAGATTCCATTATGGGTAAGGGGGGGCATGACATAAAAACTTTGGGTGCCACTGCTCTAGTGAATCCTCAAAAGGAATGTTGAAAAGCAGGGAATTGTGCAATCCAGCTCAAAAAACCCTTCAAAGTTTCTCTTACTCTATAACATACAATTTTCTAAATGGCAGCAAATCTATATTCATATCCCCTTAATACTGGTCCAGATATCTGATGCCTTTGAAGTGAATCTTAACTACTTACTAAGAAACAGAAGTTAGATACATTTGTTTCCATTAAAAATGTCATATTAATGACCATTTGTCTCTTTATTGGATATAGTGAGAATTTTGCGTGAACTAAAATCTGCAGGGTGAGTCCAAAAGTCTGTTAGGATTTGATGGAGCAAAATACTTACTCATTTGAGTAACTTTACTCAATAAGTTGTCCCACAGATATCAATGTGACTAGTCACCTGAGTAAAGTTATTCATGGGATTTGCAGAATTTGGCCCTTAGGGACCATCATTAATTTGATAGGAAACTCTGTGGATTGTTTTATCCTATAAGTCCCTTGCTTATTCTTCATGGCAGTGATAAATATTACTCCTTTAGAATTACAGGTTGCTGTTTAAACATTCACAGAAAGGACTATTTTCCTCAACAGTTCATACTCCTTTGGAATTCTGTCCCAATAGCTGAACAGAGCGACATCAATACAGGCGATGACGTACGCAGCAAACATGAGGTATGTGCTAAAAATTCAGATGAACATCTTGATAAGAATTAAACACAGCGCGCACTCACAGTAACTGGTTTTATTTTGTTTCAGTGCAATAACTCAGTCGTGCAGATTTTTCTTTCAAATATAGCAGAAGCGCCTCCTTTGCAGCATGCTCTGAATTCCAGCACAATTTTGTTTAAAAATATAACAAACATTTTTCAAATTATTGGAGCAGAAAAAAGTGTCAGACACTGCTAACATATGTTTATTTTTCTTTTCCCTCCTATCACTGAAACGTGGCCAAACAGTGTTCCCCCTCCCTTTACATTTCTTATATATATATATATATATATATATATTTACTCTTCCACTGAGACCTTGCATGCTAAATTCTAGGAATGATTGAATGGATGACTTATTAGATCCCATAAAATAAGGAATGCAAATGCTGATGGATCCATTATTACTGCAGGGCACATAGCACCACTACAATAAATTAGTAGTTGATGTTTGATGATAAATCAATAATGGCTTTTATCTTCTAAGTAAAAGATATTTTAATCTCCCCTCCCTTCCCATCTTTGATGGCATGGTGTAAAACTGGGAAACTGAACACACATTCTTAAGGCAAGATTTAAAAAAAACTCCTTTGGTGCAAGATTCACATTTGCAAGCTGCCCATGCTTCCCATATTGGCAATGATTTTGACAAATGTAAAAAAGTCACTAATATTTTGACACTTTCACTGCCCAACTATGATACCAGCTGGCTGTGAATTCAGTTATTCATTGTTCTGCTGTATTTTAAAGACTGGTCCAGAGCCAATGTACTGGACCAGCTCCATTCATTCATTTTCAAGATTGAAGTTTCAGCTAACTGTAATGGCCATTTTTCAAATAGATCTGGAAACCTCTTCCAATTTAACAGGATCATACAAATTACAAGAGGTCAAATGTGCGTTCAGATTTCAAGCTATTCTCTCGAAGGGAAATATATTTTTTATTCAATATAGAAATAGCTATTCTTCACATAATTTAGGAACACAGAGTTCCTTTTTGTGCCACTTTTTTTTGGGGAGGTCTGGCCAACACATTCTCCACAATAAAACAAGCAAAGAAAAAGTGTGGTTTCTGTTGATTAGATGTATATAAAATAAAACTAATGTAATTTCCCCCCCCTCAACCTCTGAAAAGAAAAATCACCTGCCATGTGCTCAGTGCAGCCCTTATTCACACTCATTCAATAGCTACTTTAAAAGAAACTAAACAAAAACGTACACATTTGGCTCCAGGTAAACAAACAGAACTTTAAAACAGACTTAGGTGGAACTCCCCTCAGTCCTCAGTGCATCTGCAGTACTTATCAGAACTACAGGATGTTCTTTTCTGCTTAAAAATCTTGGAGAGGGGTAAAGGTTCAAATTTAACAGTCCCCTTTTGCAAATACCCCTTTTAAAAAAAATAAAAATGTGCTTACTTAGTAAGTCTTCTTTATTGTGCCTGCTAACGTTTTACAATATTTTCCAAAGCCAGTAACCATATTCATCCCTCTGGCTTGTAACTCACTGATTAAAAAGCAGATTGCCAGCAGTCATCTGCTATTGTCTAGCTTCTTAAATTCTGTTTCTGGTTTAATTTACTTGATTGTCCCATGCACTATTCATGAGTTCTATAATATTCCAAACTTTAATTTCAACAGATTAATTCTTTCTAATTATTCAACATATGAACCTGCACATGAGAATTCTACTGTATGCACCGTCCTGAGGCACAGAATGCAATGTCGAATCGTTTTCTGATTTCAAGTGGAAAACAAACTAATTATGTGGAAATATGATAATATATTGTGCTGCAGGGACCAGCCCTTTGTCTGTTTAGAAATGTTTACTTACAATCGTCTCCCTGTGTTATTTCTTCCAGGAGGAGCTGCCCTTTCTTAATGCATAAACATTATTGACTGGTCCATGATTCTTTACTTCAAGTAAAGTCAATTTACATAATTTTATATTACTTCCGTCTGGTGAAAACAAACAAGACATCCTAGGAAAGTAATAATTGAGCTAGCTGTACCAATCATGTGGAAAGATAAGATGCATAAAGCCTTGAAAATGGAGGGCTACTTATTTTTCTGTTGTTTCTCTTGGCTTTCCTTTACCATCATGCAATTTTACTCCCTTTCTATTTGATTTCATGAGTATCAGCATCCGGTGCCGCCTCATGTCATGATACACACCATCGGAAATAAACTAGGCCTGATCTATCAGCCAGTTACTCTGGTTTTATGACAATGTAACTCCAGTGAAAGCAATGGGTTTACAATGGTGTAACAAAGTGGCAAATCAGGGATATTGGGCCAGTTCTCAATGCAGCGATGCAACTTACACCATTGAGGACCAGGCTGTTTAAATGTTACGGATTTTCTGTCTCACAAAAAATTGAAATTTTTTTCATCCTCAATCGGGACAAAGAGCCAAAATTTCCAAAAATGTTCATGAAACAAAATTCTGAAAAAAAGCCCTGGACCAGGTGAAAAAGCACAACTAGTAGGTGACTCCTAGGCAGATGGCCTGGGGAGTGAGAACAGCAGGGATAGAGAAGCTCCTGAAGGAGTCCCTGAGTCAGGGCACTAGCTGAGAGAGGTCAGGGAAAAGCTCATGTTGGGCAGAGGAGCTATTTAATTTTGGTATTTTGCCTAAGTTTTCAATTAAACCAATAAATTGTGCCCAGAGGCAAGGGCCAGAAACAGACTCTGGTGGGGGATGGATCCTTCCTGGGCTGGTGAGCTAGGCTGCTGGCATACAGTGACCATTTGTGAAGTAAGGTAATTAGTCAGTGTGAGTTGGCGGGGACAGAATCCGGCCCATACATGGTCTCCTTCACAAGTGCTCTCTTCCCAGTATTGTGCCTTGCACATTAATTTTCTGGGCCACACTTTAGAGAAACTTTTGCTCTATACCTGCAGAACTTCCCCTCTACAAAAAGAACAGGAGTACTTGTGGCACCTTAGAGACTAACAAATTTATTTGAGCATAAGCTTTCGTGGGCTACAGCCCACTTCATCGGATGCATGCAGTGGAAAATACAGTAGGACAAGTAGAATAGGGGCATTAGAGGATGAGAGCTGAGGAAGCGTTGTTCTATAACATTCAAAAAGCAGTCGGAGAACACTTCAATCTTTCTGGTCACTCGATTACACACCTAAAAGTCGCAATAGTACAACAAAAAAACTTCAAAAACAGACTTCAATGAGAGACTGCTGAATTGGAATTAATTTGCAAACTGGACACCATTAAATTAGGCTTGAATAAAGACTGGGAGTGGATGTGTCATTACACAAAGTAAAACTATTTCCCCATGTTTATTTATCCCCCTTACTATTCCTCACACGTTCTTGTCAACTGCTAGAAATGGCCCATCTTGATTATCACTACAAAAGGTTTTTGGGTTTTTTTTCCCCCTCTCCTGCTGGTAATAGCTCACCTTAACGGATCACTTTCGTTATAGTGTGTATAATAACACCCATTGTTTCATGTTCTCTGTGTATATAAAATCGTCCTACTGTATTTCCACTGCATGCATCCGATGAAGCGGGCTGTAGCTCACGAAAGCGTATGCTCAATTAAATTGGTTAGTCTCTAAGGTGCCACAAGTACTCCTGTTCTTTTTGCGGATACAGACTAACACGGCTGCTACTCTGAAATCTATTCCCCTCTACAGTTCTGCACTCTGTTTTGCACTGCAGAGTTCTGCTACTTCCTGACTTTTCCCTCTACTCTCTTTTTGAAATACACTGGGTAGTTGTGTGTGACCATGTGTTCCTCCAGTGGCTAACATTGCTGTCTATAACACCTTGCTACTTGCTCACGCCCAGTATTTTGATGCTGAATGTGCCAGGTTCAACCCTACAGACAACCATAGCATGTGTGTGTGTGACAATGGTTCATTGTGCAATGACTATTGTAGGGCATGGCCTTTTAAAAGAACTAATTATTCCTGAAGTAGGGAGGAATCAAGTGGGAGAGTCAAGTCTATAGATCACTATTAAAGGGTCCACAAACCTGGGAGTCTTAAAAGGTGGTACAGTTAAAGATGGGCTAGTGAGGTTAATAACATTTATTTTATATTTTGAATTTGTTTTTTATATGAATCAGACATTTACCATTTAGAAAAACCTATGGGGAATATCTGAGTTGTGTAAAGGTGAATGCTCTTTTGCTTAAAGTGATCAGCGCATGAGGAAGAGATGGGAATTTATTGAGCAGGCATCCATTGTTTTCTTTCTTTAAAGTTCAAACTTGCACTGTAGCCCACCCTTCTGCTCGGAAACAAGGACTGCGCTAAAACTTGCTTGCAAGGCTGTTTCAGAGCATCTCTCTGAGGCTCTTAATGCTTTTTAAATAATTGAAGTTTAAATATCATTTGAACTCAGCCCACTGTTTTCTCTCTGCTGCACCAATACTGAGCATGCTGGAAAAGCAACAAAAGAAAATATAGAAAAAAGGAATATGTTTTTCTGATCCCTGGATACTCTACTCTTTCTGTTATGGCCTGCAGCCATACCACTCGCTGTAGGCTGTGAGCTCATCTGATCTTAAACTAAGCCGTGTCAGATCAGGTCAGTACTTGTCTGAGATACGTCCCTGAAAAATCCAGGTGTTGTAGGAAGGGAAGTTGTGAGTAAATGTAGCGCTTTTTACTTACATTCAGTACTGAACCAGTGCCCTTAGTCGGGTGTTAGGGAGCAATGTGCTGATGGCAGATGGGACTGTAAAACAGACATTCTCATTGGAGTTACGAGAAATTGTTTGAATGAAATGGTACCATTTCCGCTGAGAATTTCACAAAGATTATTCTGTTGGCAAAGGAAGATTAAACCCATTTTGGGGGAATGAATTTTGTTTTAGATGTTTGACATAAATCCATCTCAGTCAGCATATTTTATTAGTTAATATTTATATTATAGTAACACATAGAGGCCCTGATCAGGATTGGGGTTGGCAAGGACCGCTTGTGCTAGGTGTGTACAAACACATAGAAAAATAAAATCCTTGTCCTAAAGAGCATATAATCTAAGAAGTCAAATGATGGAGATAGGGAGTCCATCAAATCATATGTAAAAAATTATATTCATGTATATTTGTTAATAGAAAAAAATTACACAGATAAATTAAGTTCCTATCTATGGTACCATTACCATAACATCTGAGCACCTCACATCTTAAATGTATTTATTCTCACAATACCCCTGTGGGGTAGAGAAGTGCTATTATCCCCATGTTATGGATGGGGAATTGAGGCACAGAATGATTAAGTGATGTGCCTAAGTTCATACAGGAAGCTTGTGGTAGGCCAGGGACTTGAACCCAGCACTCCCAAATTCTAGGCTAATACCCTCACCGGAGGACTGTCCTTCCTCTCCTAAACTACTCTTCTAATCTTCCCTCTGTCTAGCCATCATGAATTGACTGATTTCCTTAGGCATGTTTTCACTGGGAAACATGCATTCATTTTTGCAGAAATCCAGAAATGATGATTGTCAGTGAATATACAGAAAATGAAAAAAATCATACAGAAATATTCAAAGAAATGTATATTTTTTTCCAGTGCAGTTTTACTAAGATAAAATATTGTTATAGTGGGGATCACCAGATGGCGCTGTTTAACATAGTTATTTTTCGTAGTGTACAAGCATTATTTCAGTCTTTGGAGAAATCTGCATTGTTGTTAGTTTTATGATAGTTACTTTTTGAGAAAGCTGTTGCAAACAGCAGAAAAGTTTGCTGTCTGCCTTAATCTCTCTAAATAGAGTCAGAATTGCTCCCTGGGATCCAGTCATTCATGTTCTGCTTGAGTTTCCTGAAAGAGGGGATTGCCAGTGTAACCCACATGCTTTATACTGCAGCGTTTGTTTTTTTGCCACCCAAACAAAGGGAGAAAAGCAGTGGGGAGAAGACATGGATTTTAGTTAGAATACTGTGTTTCTGCACACCTGCTGAGCTGGGCAGGGCATCTCAGCTACAAAGGCCCAGAGACATCCAGAAGTAGTGTGTGTCAGCCGCTATTTCTGAAGCTCTATAGGAAGTTTTTACTTAAAGGGAGCAGGTTTTGTAGATCCTGTATAAAGTCATCACTTCAGAGCTGAGTCAATCAGAGCTTGGAGGTGTGAGAGGTGAATTCATAAATATACGTGTTAAAGACAGCCCTGTGGACTTAGTGGCTGATTGACAGAGGACCAAGAGATGTGTCTGCTGTGGGGGCTGGGTTCCAGGGTGAGTGCGATTCCAACTTTATGTACGAAGGAAGCCCCCCAGGAGGAAAATGTTTGGTCCCCCGTGGTGTGTTTTATGAACATAGAGTGAGAGCTGGGAGGGGAGCATTTGTGACTCCTAGAGATTACAGAATCTGTGGAATTTATATTCAGCTATTAGCTAATTACTTTAAACTAAGATTTTGTCCCAGTTAAAGCGAGAATGGGGCGGAGCTCAGAGAGGTGAGGGCTTGTAAAGTCTTACCAGAGCTTGCAGGGAAAACATAGTGTCCTATAGAGTGAAAGCCTTAGATAAATCCAGGGAATGGATATTTTGTATGTTCCCAATACCTGTACCACTTAGATACAGGAAACAGATTTCCTATCACACCGGCAACTGAGGAGACTTGTCGTCTATTAACCCAAGGGCTGGAATGCTGCTAGCTGCAAGGGCCCCCAGGCTCTGAAGTGTTTGGAAAGGAGAAAAGCTGTCATTCTTCTAAAGCTCAGAAGTGACACACTAATGTCACACAGTACATATTATGGTCACATTGTAGTGACTGAGAAATCCCTTCCAGAAGAAGATGAAAGGGGAATGTGTGTACTAAAGTATAGAAGTGTAAATGTTCTGTTGAACCCTTGTATTTAAATATATGAAACAGCAACAAAGTGCGGAAGTTATGTATATGAAGACCCCAGTAGGGATACTATCTAATATCTTTTGTTTAAAAACTATTCAGAAGTATTCCAAATACCATTTACAATGGGCTGTGTGTTAAATGTTTGTTTACTAAAAATGGTCTGATGCTATCTCTGTGATGCTGACTGGGCACCATTGTTCACAATTAGATTCAGGGTTTTACATACAATAGTTCTAAGGTTTAACATTTTTTGAGAAGACATAAGTCCTGTGCATCTGAGAAGAGTTAAGCTGAAGTGCAGGAAAAAGGGGAGTGTAATAGTGTCAGCACACCCTTCCCCATTATACCTGCATGCTATTTAACCACCTCTGCTCAAGGACTAGTGAATATAGTCTAAGTAAAACAAGTTACATTAAGAAATATCTAGACCCTGCATCACTGATTTTTTTCCCTTTCCCCCTCCAACAGGAAAACAACCTACAAAACCCTGAAATTGGCTACTGTGTGGCAAGGGGTTGACAGTATTCTTCACACTGTAAATTGTTGTGGGGTGGCATTGTGTGACAATGAGTTAAGAATGTAAGAATGGCCACACTGGGTTAGACCAAAGGTCCATCTAGCCCAATATCCTGTCTTCCAACTGTGGCCAATGCCAGATGCCTGAGAGGGAATGAACAGAATAGTGCTCCATTCCCTGTCGCCCATTCCCAGCTTCTGGCAAATGGAAGCTAGGGACACCATCGCTGCCCATCCTGGCTAATAGCCATTGAATTACTGCTGTCAGTAGTAGGTGAAGCAGTACTATGTAGTGTGTGAAGTGCTGTGGTATCCCTATGGATGGAAAATGCTATAACAAGGGTGATTTAGGCCAATGTAGAGTTCAGCATGGTTGCGTTACATAAACTGAAACCTTGTCAGTGGCTATGAACTCATTCACTAGTTTGCTTGGAGATTTGGCTTTCTGGGTTTCTTACTTTCCAGTGGAATCTCTTCTTTCCCCACAGTTGCTCCTTCCCCCAAAACCATTCCTTCCTTTACTTAACCTGGCTTCTTCTCCACCTCTGTGAACTTGGGCCGATTTCAGATGGATTCTGGATTTTATCTGTATGTTTGCACAGACCTAGTGCCATATAATGGCAAGTTAATATTATTACTGTTCTTTCGTGCAATGAATTTTGCAGTCATTTGTTAATAGTTTTGGAGTGGAGAGATGGGGGAAAACCATTCACCATACAGCCAGCCATAGCTAAAGTGAATAGGGGAGAAAGGAAGAGGAGCAGAACCATGTTATCTATGTGCTAAAGGGATTTAAAATGAAAAAAACATTTAACAAGTGAACAAAAATATACTAGCTGTGGCGGGAGAGAGGCAGGGAAATTTATTATTTGAATAGATACCAAACAAAGACAGTCACAAAGCAGCTCGCTTATCAGAATAGCAAAGAGAGGTACAGTTTTGGCTGTACACAAGATTTGGACTTTTTTCTGCCTTTGAACAAATGTTCTAGTTTAAAAAGGGGATTGGAAAAGGAATAAGTAGGTGCTGTGCGTATAGGCATATAATGTATGTGTGCTTGAAATGGTAACAGATCAGCTGTTTGTAACTTGTGACTGACTTAAACACAGAATTGTGAAATAATAAGAAATCATATGTATTTATAAAGCACCCATTACCTTAAAAAAACCATGAACAAGGGTCTCTTGGCATACAGTACAAGCTGTTTTAAAGCATTCATATAATATTAGCAAAGGCAACATGACAACTTAGTGATCTCTTCTTTCCCTGAAGTATATAACTCCTTTTAACTTTAATGGAAGCTCTCATGGATGAGAGAATGGAGTGATCTCCAAGAGGATGGAGACAGTTTTCTAGTGGGAAGGCGGAGAGAAAGGCCTTGATGTTGTGTTTTGATCCTTGTGGATGGAGCCTTACACCTGTGCAGAATCCCAAGGAAGTGGGATCAGATTTCAGGATTGGGGACTGAAGAGGGGTGGTGGTGCTAGATTCAGCATTGCATGCTGGAAATCGTAGTCTTTTGCGTTTAGAAATACTAACAGGAGGCAGGAAGTGTAACTAGGTGCATGTCATGGTGGGATCAAAGGCTGCTGCAACTGTGTCTAGAGCCGCATGATCATTGTCTTAATAAAATACCTTGTTGGATTTTACTCTTTTGGTCTCAGCCTCCACTCTTCCACGAAATTGGTGATGAGACTGATTCTCCTGCACCTAAATCCACCTGCACCCTTTCATCAAAGCTCAGGTGAGACTCCGATTGCTTTTAATGTTTGGATTAGAGTGTGTGAGAACTATGTCCTTGCAATTAAGGGCGGAGAACTTTCTGAACCAAGAAAACGTGTCCTCCTTATTCACTGCCTTGGTACAGAAGGGCGGCATATATTCTACACTCTTCCCCCTTCTGGAAGGTGAATATGATACTGCACTGTCTGCATTAAAGAATTTTGTGCCTAAAGTAAATGTGGTAGCAGAACACTATAAATTCCACCAGTACGAATAGAAGCTAGGGGAGTCGACAGATCAGAATATTGCAGCTTTGAGAGAACTGATTGTCAAGTGCTTTTGGCAACACAGCCGGTAAAATTATTCGAGATCAGTTTTTGGAGCAAACAGTTGTGCCCCGTATTAGATAATGCCTACTGTTTGAAAGGATATGACATTACAAAAAGCCATAATCATTGCTAATCACACAGAGCCAGCTATGGCAGAGGTGAAAATAGTGAGTCCAGATATAGCAGGTGCGATCCAAGCCATGGAACCACTGCAGAGGTGGACTACAACAAAGCAGTTGAAACATTACAAAGGCAATGCAAATGAGAAGTCACAGGGTCCAGCGACTTCCAAACACGCAAGGAAAAGTATGTTAGCGCTGTGGATCTACACAACATACCGCAAACTGCAGAGCATGTCCTGCAAAAGCTGTTCAGCGCAATCATTGCGAGAAGACTAAACATTTCGTTAAGGTATGCTGAAGCAACCAGCCTAATCAACAAACAAGTGCAATTACTGTGCCGGAGGCTACTGTTTTGAAAGTGGACAGAAGCAGCTCTACACGCGTTACGGATAAAAGAACGTGTACTGTTCACATATCTGCTACAGCAAGAGGGAAGCTCTAGGCAGTGGAATTCATATTGGATGCTGGCTCAGCAATTTCTCTATTACTTGATTCAATTTATTTGTAATACTTTGGGTGGGTGCCGCCTACTGAAGCAAGCTTACACCTAGTGTACTACTTGAAGAACTGCATTCCTGTGCTTGGTTGCTTACCTATAACTGTGATTGTTGATTCATACTGCATACTGGTGGAATTCTTATTGTGCATAGGGGTACTCCTATCTTAGACAGAGATTTGTTTGCAGGCAGTCAATGGGTGCATTGCTTCTGCCCCAACCGGGCACACTACATCGCAAACTCCAATCTCTGTGCTTAACAAGGATAGTACAGAGCCCCTTGGCTATGCATTTGGATTTGTTCACAAAATTAAACTTTGACCTAATATGACACCCGTATGACAGACATTGCTCATCTATTGTTCTCAGTCAGGGATTATCACAAGAGCTTAAAAAACAAATACCAAATGGTGGTATTGAAGTGATTGCATCATCTGAATGGGTGTCACTTATGGTGGGGATGAAGAATTCATCTTTGCATAGACTTAAGGGAGCCGAATAAAGGCGTTCTGATTGACAGCCAGCCATTCCCACATACAAAAGAAGTGTTCATGGAACTTCATGGTGCAAAAATGTTTTCTATCTTTAATCTACAGAGTGCATATCCCCAACTTGTGCTACAGGACAAGACAGAGGAGGACAGCAGAGATTTCACAGCATTTTTTATGCATATGGGCTATTCCACTTTAAACGTGTACCATACAGATTTGCATCAGCACCCAGCACTTTCCAAAGAATGATAGGTTTCAGAGTAACAGCCGTGTTAGTCTGTATTCGCAAAAAGAAAAGGAGGACTTGTGGCACCTTAGAGACTAACCAATTTATTTGAGCATGAGCTTTCGTGAGCTACAGCTCACTTCATCGGATGCATGCTGTGGAAATCGCACAAGACATTTTATACACAGACACCATTCATCGGATGCATGCTGTGGAAATCGCACAAGACATTTTATACACAGACACCATGAAACATGGTGTCTGTGTATAAAATGTCTTGTGCGATTTCCACAGCATGCATCCGATGAAGTGAGCTGTAGCTCACGAAAGCTCATGCTCAAATAAATTGGTTAGTCTCTAAGGTGCCACAAGTCCTCCTTTTCTTTTTCCAAAGAATGATGTTAGTGATTCTCAGGAACCAACCTGGAATCCAGAGTTATTTGGGTGATGATTTTGTGTTTGTGACGTGTCCCGAGGAACACAGAAAAATCTTCACTGTATACTATGCCGCATCAGAACAACAGGGCTGAAACTGAATTTGGCCAAATGCCAGTTCAGATGGCTATAAAAACGTGTTACTTGGCAGTTGCGTCACAAGACAGTGTTGATGCATGTGCCACCATTACAGCCTCTTCTTCCAGATGCAGCATGGCAAAAACTTGCCATTGATATTAGAGGTCCATTTGACCATGCCCCAAGTGACTATTGCTATCACTTGATCAACTACTTCAGTAAATGGCTGGAAGTGACGTTTACACCTCAGGTTAGCACTGTTATGGTGATCAAGTTCTTGCTGATGTCTTTAGCAAGAAACGGAACTTGAAAGAATCAGTATCAGACACCAGAATGCAATTAACCTCACTGGGATCTGAAACTTTTCTGGCAGAGAGGAACATTAGACATAGAAGATCATACATGTATGACCCTCAAGCTTATGGAGAAATTGAATGATTCAACAGAAGTTTGACTCTACAGATAGCTATGTTGGAAAGAAAAGCGTGGAGGACCTTCGTTACAAATTTCTTACAAATCTACGGGGCTATGGGCCGTGCCGCAAATGCAAAGGTCACCTCCTGAATGATTACATAGCAGAGAAATGCATACTAAATTAAACATTGCTGGATTACTGGGAGCTGCATTTGACATATCCATGCAGTTGGATATAAGAAAAATATTCAACAGAAACAACAAAAATATACAGCATATATAGATAAATGTTGTTTTATCTAAAATTTGAATGGGCTCATTTGTAAGAGTACAAAAACCTGGAATCTTACAAAAAAGAGAACCCAGGTTCATGTCTCCACTGAAAACTGCTGCGAAAAAAGGACCGTACGCTTACAAACTGTCAGATGGTTGAGTATGGAACTTTATTCATCTCGCACCTACTTACCAAGAACAAAGCAGAGATGTTTCAGACCATCTAACTGGTCCAATGATTTTACTTTGCCACTGACAATACAGGATAACTGACAGGATGTTGGGGCCTGATTGACGTGCCATAGAGCCAGATGGCCACCTGTAGGGACTGGAGACGGAGTTATGTAATTATTAAAGGGAAATGGGATTAGTTCCTCCTTATAACTAGAATTCTAATTATAGTTACATAACGTTTGCTTTTTAGTTACGGTCAGGGGCTACTGCTGCAGCAACTGGTTCTGGAGCTACACAATTGTTGTCTTAATAAAAACCCTTGTTGATAGTTTTTACTTTTTTAGTCTCGCCTCCACTACTCCACAAGAAGCCAGTCTGAATGACTACTAGATAAAACAAGGAACCATTCCTAGATACAAGCTTCTCTATGTTTTTGATAATATGGCTGAGTGCAGACTGTTCATCAAATGTTTTATTCTTTCCGGCAGGAAAAGTAGGGTGTTTTTTTTTTTAATGGACAAAAACGC
The DNA here is from genome assembly GCF_015237465.2 of Chelonia mydas. Classification (NCBI taxonomy): domain Eukaryota; kingdom Metazoa; phylum Chordata; order Testudines; family Cheloniidae; genus Chelonia; species Chelonia mydas. The sequence goes on from NC_057854.1 coordinate 90,496,670, forward strand.
AACTAATTGTGCCTTTTGTCTATAATTTAAGATTTTTCTATATCTGATTATTTTCCTTTGCAAAACTTGAATCATGTATCTACTGTACATGTCTAGAGATTTATATGGAGCTTGTCGTCATGGTATCTGAGTACCTTACAGAACTAAAAAACAGTTCATCCTTGCTCTGACTCTTCCTTCGAACACCTGTTGTGCATTAAAGTAAAATCTATAATAGGGAAAGTGGCAAGTATATCGATATAGAAAATACACATTCTTCTAAAGAAGGAGACATGAGTAAAAGAAGCCTTAGCACAGCAGTGACATCTATTTACATGGGGGTTGCATGCACCTGTTCATTAGGCAATAACAAATGCTTACCATGGTGGTAGCTGCATCACACGGTACATATGCTGCTTCTGACATACATAACACCTCTTTAAGGAAACACATGGCCCCATATGTCACAAGAACTTGTTTACATTCTGCAATACAGTAAGGAAAAATATGTTTCATAATAAATGTTTTCATACTTTTTGTGTATGAGGAGAGAAAGGGAGTTTTACATCCTGGCTGTCAGCCTTAACATGCTTTTGTATTGTTCCTGTTCAGAGGTGTGTGGTTTTCTGTTAAAAGAACCCAAACTAACCCCCTTAGATCCTAGCATCCCCAAACTTCATGACAGTTTGGATCTGAACTATGGGGACTTTGTGCCCAAGTCCATGGAACAGACAAGGATTTTTAGAGGAAGTAAATTTGTGTGGGTGGAAATCCTTGTATTTAATTATTTTAGTTTTTATTGAAGCTCAGCACTTTAACAAAAAATAAATCACATAACATATAAAATGTCACCACATACACTGTCTCCACAACTCCTTTTAATATTGATATTGATATTGCCCACCACAGTAATAATGTCCCTGTATCTAACCATCACACATCCTCAGGTCACCCACTAACCATGAGCTGTAGAGAAAAAGAGCCTTGCACTATGTTCACAAGGTTAACATATCCAGATCCCCTGAGTCATGCTAAAATGAACTATTGTAAGGCTTTAGGCAGCTGGTGATGGGGTTTCGTTCAGATAAATCTCCTTACATAGTTTGGAGCCTTATAAAACCACTTTTAAGGTCTTCTTCCTCTGATCATACGTCATGAATGGATTCAAAACAGAAGAGAATGAGCCTATAGGACATAATTAATGAAAGCTCTGGAGCTGAGGACTAGATTCCTGTGTTCTAGGCCCAGCTATGCCACTAACTTCCTGTATGAATTTGAGCAAATTGCATTCAACTTTCCCCTCTCTGTTTACCCATCTGTAAAATGGGTTTAGTAGTAGTTGCCTACATCATAGGGGTGTTATGAAACATAGTGGTTATAAAGCTCTTTGAAAACCTTTGATGAAAAGGACTATTTAAATATTAAAATAATTATCAAGTAACCAAAAATGGGTTAAAAAACAATACTTAATGCAATGTCTTCTTGCTTATAAAGGGCACAACATTTAGTTGTGTGAGCTACTTTCCTGGCACTTACACAGGCTCATGTGGTATATGCTCAGGAATGAGTTTGCTCTTGGGTGAACATATTAGTAAGCAAAAGACGTTACTGGTCATCTATATAAGATGAATGTCCCCAGCAACTTTGTCTATCAGGCTGCTTGGACTTTCCATTCCAGGCAGTCTGCTTCTGTGTAGTCTAGACTGGAGATCTAACACAAAACAACCATCCTTTAAACAAATAAAGTGGGGAGTTGTGCAGAAAGGCCAACTACGCTACCGGCTAAATTGGCACCACTGTGATCAATGCAGTGGTTTTGATTTAGTGGGTCTGGTGAGGACACGCTAAGTCAATGGGAGAGCGCTCTCCTATCGATGTTTGTACTCCACCTCTCCTAGAGGTGGAAGCTATGTAGACAGGACAGCGTCTCCCGCTTACATAGTGAGGTGTAGACAGGGCAGTCCCTAGCCATTTTGGTGCCCTATGCAGCCCCCATGCGGGGGGTGGGGGTGGGGGGGGGCTGTGTGGAGCTCCAGGCCTCCGCGGGGGAGGGGGGGCTGGCTCCAGGCCTCTGTGCGGGGACAGGGATGGGGGCTGGCCACTTCCTGCGGGAAGTGGAGTGACCTGGCCTCAGCCTGCTCTGCTCCCCTGGCTCCCAGGCTTGGGGAACCGCCCCCCAGCACTCGCCGGCAGCATGGCTGGGAGCCGGAGGAGCAGAGCAGGTTGAGGCCGGGTTGCTCTACTTACCACTGCCGGTGAGTGCAGGGAGCCCGACCCCTGCTGCTGTCCTCAGGGGAAGGGCTGGCTGGAGTGGGGGGTGGGGCTGGGCCAGAGCAGGGGCAGGAAGAGGCGGGGCGGGGGCGGAGCTGGGGTGGGGGCTTTGGGGAAGGGGTGGAGTGGGGGCGGGGCTGGGGCAGAGCAGGGGTGGGAAGAGGCGGGGCTGGGGTTGGAGGCCATGTGGAAGAGGCGGAGCAGGGGCTGGAGCAGCACGCAGCTGCATACTTTGCATGTGGGTAAGGACGGCCCTGGGTGTAGATACCGCTGTAAGTCGACCTAAGTTACAAAAACTTCAGTTCCAAAGGTTACGTAACTGAGCTAGCGTAACTCAGATTGACTGACAGCATTAGTGTAGGCCAGCCCAAACAATGAACTTGATTCACTCCATGAGTTGATCAAAACCTTGTGGTGATTTCTCTTCGATTCGCTTCCTATTCCAGTGGACTGCTTTGAAGTCCTGGCAATAATAAAGCTACTTGAGGCAAAGAAGAGCTCTGAGGATCTGGGCCATAGTGATTATGAAGTATTTTGGGTCCTTTGAACCACGGGCATTATGGAAGTGCAAATGAATATTTAATTGGAAAATTGAGTGATCATGGCTGGAGTCAGTGTGGGCACTTACTGGTTCCTATGTCACTTCATCATGCCCCAGCCATTAGGTATAACACTAAATTAATTCATAGCTTATGGGGTGAAGATCAAAAGAGCCTTTGTTTTTCTTTGTAAAATCAATTCTCATTGCTTTGTATAACTTCCACTGGATGGCGAAGGATGAAGTTGCTATCTTGAATAATGAGCTGCTGTTGAAGAACTACTGTTGATTATTGTAATTCCCTGTATCTGTGTGTGAAACCCCCAATGTTAAAAAAGGTGCAATTCGTTCAGAGCACAGCATCCTGTTAGCAGCAACTCATGCTACCGAGAGATGTTACCCTGACGTTACTCCATTCTCTTCACATTCACTGCATTGAATGTTGATTAAATTCAAGATTTCAGTTCTCATCTTTGAAGACCCATGTTACCTGAGGGATTGTCTCACCCATGTTATCATGGCCTCCCATGACAGCAATACTCCAGGGAGACAACAGGACTGCCAACCTCAGAGCGAAACCCATGGGTGCAGGAGGTGGAGCTTTCTCAGTGCCTAGCCCACAAGCCTGGGACTCACTCCCAGGTAAGATCAGAGCATCTGTGATTCTCAGCACCTACAGAGCAAAAAATGCAAACACCAGGTATTCCTACAGTCTCACTACAAAAATAAGAGCCAGATTAGGGTGACCAGACAGCAAATGTGAAAAATCGGGACAGGGGATTGGGGGTAATAGGAGCCTATATAAGAAAAAGACCCCAAAATCGGGACTGTCCCTACAAAATTGGGACATCTGGTCACCCTAAGCCAGACAAAAAACAAACTAAGCTGAGTCCTGCTGTCTGGATCACAGAGAAAGAGAAATATAATGTGGCATGCTTAATAACTCAGGAAAACACTTAGGCCCCAGTTCAAGAAAGTAAATACGCATGTTTAATTCTTATTACCTTCAATGGGATTTAAGCACATGGTTAAAGTTGAGTCCCTTGCTGAATTGGGCCTTAGACGGTGGTACAAGCATCGTATAGAAACCTAGCTGGATGGAAATCAATTTTAGGTATTTTTAGGCTTTGCAGGGCTATGCTTCATTTATGAATAACTCCCTGATCTTTAAAAATATCCATGTAATTTACAAAAATACTATGGGTTTTGTCACTGACATAATTTCTGATCAGCAGAGGGAATTACAGCTAGGGTTCTTTTTCTTCTCTTATTAAAGATTGTTCTTCGATCCAAAGGAGACGTTCTGATGTTTTTTTCATCTCAGTCCAAATTCCAAAAACTTTTTCTCCTTAAAGAATGAGCCCCAGGACTGCATTTGCATTTATAAAGAGCGTGTGAGGAAAAAACAGACTTCCTACATCATGTTTGGACTTAGGATTCATGGGTAGGTAGCTTTTATTTTAATATATATTTGACACGAGTGTATTATTCATTATAGCTCCATGAATAGAGCCCTTTATATCTTATTTTATTTTGTACCTGGCACACATTTTATTACATAATAGAGTACTGTATCTTGGTGCTTATTAATATCTTCTAAAAGAGGGTGAAGTTTTCACTGTCTTCAGCTGTGTAAGGTGGGGATGGGGGGGCAGGCAGGGGGAGTCTCTTTAGAGGGGCCTTTTAATGTGGTATTTATTGTTATCACGTTTTGGGCTCTTGTCTATTAAATGTGCTACTGAAGACTGGAATGAAGTCACTTACATATTAATTTCCTCTGTGAACTCTATTAAAGTACTAATGTTCATTTACTTAGGTGTCTTGCTTAGAGCAGGGTGCTGACAAACTTTATGAATGGGAGAATGGCATCATTTAAAAAAAAATAACTTTAAGTCCCTACGGAAGATCTGTTCCCTGGCATTTTGAAAGCAGCATACAGTGTTCCACTGGTCTGAAGCCAACCTATTTTGATTTATGCTTTTTAAAATGTAAGAAACAATATGATAAAAACATACACAAACTTGGCACCAGGCTTAAATAATCATTTTTTCCTGCAATGTCTGATTTGGGTCATAAAAAAAAAATCTGAAAGATGACACAAATTTTATTTTGCTATCATATTCTGTGAGTGGTTTCCAAGAAATATTGTTTCATCAATGCAGGGAACCAGAACTTGCTAATACCAGAGCCAAGGAAAATTTCTGAAAATTGTTATTGTAATGTTTCAGAGTAACAGCCGTGTTAGTGTGTATTCGCAAAAAGAAAAGGAGTATTTGTGGCTTTCGTGAGCGAAAGCTTATGCTCAAATAAATTGGTTAGTCTCTAAGGTGCCACAAGTACTCCTTTTCTTTTTGTTATTGTAATGTTTACCTAGTGAGATCATTTTTTTCCCTGATGAAGCACAGGTGCAAAATCTAAATGCACTGATTCCAGTAGTACAATTTTCTAACCATTGCCTTTCTTTGCAGGCCTAGCAAACTTAGCCTACTATTAACAGGATACCAAGGACCCCTCTGACTCTCATTTTCTTCGCTCCACCATGGCAAAAAATCCAAAATCTTTCTGCCCTTGTAGAATTGTCTGGTCATATATTTTTTTCAAGGCCCATTCAACCTATACGATAGCATCTGCTGGGACTGGGGAAGCAGACATGCAGAATCCTCGCAAATGGAAATGCCAGGGATGGATCAGATACCAGATGGTATGAATGTTAACTCGTAATAGGGCTAGGAGGTTCTTTTGCCTTCATAAGAAGGAAGGCAGCACCCTCTAGTACTGAGCCTTTGCCACCACTATGATGACAGGAACTGCCAAACATAAATCAGAGTGATAACAGCCTCTGTTGGGGATTCAGACCCACATTTTCCAGCATGGAAGATAAAATCTTTTCTTGGTTCTTAATTCAATCACATACCCAACTGGCAATCTTGCATATCAAAATGGGAACCCTGGGAGGCTGCTGGAATATGCAGATCAACAGAAGCTAATTAGCATTTACTTGCAGCCATCCTTAACTGATTGGCAGCACAGCTGTGGGGACCAAACAAAACATGCTGAGTTGCATATTTGTAAGGCCACCTGCCACTTGGTGGAATCTAAAATTGTGTAAACTACCACTTCATAATAACTCAGTGACCTTAATTTTGAAGTACTACTGAATGGGCATATTTGGCTAAGTGTATAATTAGTGCTTATTTCACCTGACATGCAGTTCAGCAATAGACTGTGCAGCAATACCTTTTTAATTTGACATGTTGATGTCTTAATTAAGATTGACAACTTGTTAGAGAGGTGCTGTATTTCCAGTGTAGGCTGATATGTACCCATTAGCACCGACTTCACTACCAATATGAAACAATGCACTTTTATGGCTTTATACACATCCCAGCCATTCAAGGTGGAACAAGCAAACACTGAAAGAAAAAAGTCTATTTCCTGTATATGTTTATGTAAGTACTTTATTGCCTTACACTCAGAATATAAATTGGGAGAGGATGGGGGAGGAAGAGAGAGATATGGGGAAATCCCAGAAAATTAAAACATCAAGAAGCATGACAAAGAAAATAGAGGAGAAAGGCATGTGTAGACAGAAGAAATTTCAGCATTGTGGTCTTATTTGGAACATGATGCTGAAGTGAAAATTATAACAATGATATATCCGAGGTCATTTAGAGGAGAATGGTACCTTTCATGGGTAGGCAAAAAAGCAGGTTTGTAGACAGGTTGCCTCATCCCCGATCTGGAAAACAGGGCTATCCATGTTTCAAGATGCTCATACTGAAGCAAAACAGAGAAGGTGAGAAAGAGCCAATATGCCTGCATGTGATTAGCCAAATTTTTGACTGGTGTAAGTTGGTGCAATTCCATTGGCTTCAGTATGCTGGCTTATACCAACAGAGAATTTGGTCTTAAATTCAGAGTAGACCAAGGAGGGTTGAAAGGGGAGGTATAAATATATACAACAATGTCTGGAAGATTGTGGAGAGATAACATTTCATTCAGAACTGTTAATCTTAATGAAAATAAATTGACCATAGTAAAAATTATAATGTATAGTTTAGGCCACCTGAAAGAGCCAACAACATGACGGTGAACAATAGAGGAGATAGGTCTAAAAGACTTAATAAGAAAGCCAGTGAATCGTGAAAAATAGCTGTTTGGAAACAAGGCATGCTTTCCTTGGAGACAGTACTTAACCAGTGTCACAGTGTGGGGGTAGAGTGCTGTGCTACTGAAGGCCCTAAATAGAACAGAACTGGAATCATAACCACCTGTGGCCATTAATGAACACAGATCTTTTGCAACTTGAATTCCAGTAGGCTAGGTGCAGTTTGCATATTAATTGTGTTCCGTTTATTTAAATCCTCCCCCATAGGTTCAGTGGGATGCACTATTCTTCACTCCTTAAACCTCAACAGTTATACAGCATCTTTGCTCGCTGGTTTGCAGTCGTCATGCTCTGCACCAGGTTGGCTGCAGTTCGGTGAGTGTGGTGGTGAAGTTATTTCTGTGCATTCCATTAGAAAAGTACTTTGGGAATGGAGGTGCAATGAGAGATGCAAAGTGACCTGGCTGTATGAACTAACACTGCATCCTTCTTTCTTGTAGTTTAAGTTTGAACGTTTGACCCTTGAGCTGACAGTTGTTCCTGAGGAATATAACAAGATATTGAGACAGCAGCTTCCCCTCAAGCAGCAGATGCAGCAGCAGGAGCAATCAGATGCACATAAGAATGATATGGCATGCTGTAGCAGTTAGTTGCCTTTCATAATATCCTTGTGATATGTACATTTATAGGTATTGGGGTTTTTTGTGTGTGGGGGGCATGCAAGACATTTCACGGTTACAAAAATATTGTGCATTTCTGATATTGCACATGAACAGGTAACCATTTACCAGAAAATACCAAAATACCTTGGTGATTTTCATAAATCATAGAGGAAAAGGACTTTTTAGGTCATTCAGTCTATCTCCCTGCCACTGTATGAGTTACTCCTATGAGCCCCTTGATAATGTTTGTTCTGAGCGCTCCTCAATTGTCAGTATCTTCCTGGTAAAGTGGTACCCACAGTTGAAAGCTGTAGGGAGAGGGAATTAACTTCCAGCTCTGTGACGTGCGCTTTCTACAGCCGTATTGCATTTCAAACCCATGCTTCATAGGTTCACTCAGTAATTATTTCCCAAGTTGTTCCCTCCTACACTGAGTGTATGTGTTTGCAGAATATTTTACTCCAGATCTATCACACTCCATTTTGGTTTTTACATTCTCTGCTTCTAAGCACCTCCAAAGCCCTTTGCATTATTTCTCTGTGCTGAATGGTGTTTGTAGGTCCTCCCAGAAAAATAGATTTGTGAATTTCATTAGTGTGCTGTTCTGTCCATCCTCTCTCATTATGATATTATATCAAACTAGACATGACACCAGTCCCTGCTGTTTCCCACGACTATATAGGTAAGCATCACCTCCATTTTAAAAACTCTGAAACTCAAGTTCAGACCAGGAAGTGACTTCTCTCAGAGACACTGTGGTTTAGTGGCGCAGGCGTTGGCTTCAGTGTGAAGAGGCCTGTGTTCTAGTCAGATTCTGAACGTACCTTTTAACCTTTCTGAGCTTCAGTTTCTGACTCTGTAAATGGCAGTGATTACACAGATTCACTTCACAAGTAAATAATAATTGTAAGGTGCAAAGTATCGTGCCTAAAGGCCTTACCTGAGACTCAGGTCTCATTGTGTCAAACACTAGACATAGAGAAACAGGCAGTCTCTGTCATGAAGTGCTTAGTTGTGGGGCAGAATTTCCAAGCCACAAAGGCAAGTTAGGCACTCAACTTCTATTAAATAGACAAGACAAACGAAGGGTGGGCGAGAGGAAATATTATAATCCCTCCCAGAGTCCCCAGTCCAGCCTGCAAGATGGACTGCCTAGACCCACAGACTTCCAGGTCCTTGGCTCAGGGGCAGCAGGACATGCAGACTACCGTAGAGTTGGGCAACCCTGGGCTCCCTAACTCCTGGGCTAGCTGACTGCTTGGGGGGGTGGGAGTGTGGGCAATGCCCTGGAACATCCAAAGTCTCTGGCTTCTTTGAAGCTCACCAGTAGGTAGGGATGCAGAAACAGAGCTTCAGGGTTGACAAAGCTGGGGGCATGGAAGCCCTGAGAGCAGTAGCTGTGAGGACACTCTACTTTCCATTAATGATGAAAGTAAGTCAATTCACAGAGGACTGCATACTGGATTTTCATTTAATGGCAAGCATGCATCCCTTAAAACTAACTGAGATCCCAGGAGTTACAGGATGGTTCATGCATCAGGCAGACTATGGCAGACATCTTCATGACGATTTATTCTGACCTGTGATGATGCCATTGATTGTTAATGTAATGGTTCCGGTTTAAAGTACTGGGTAATGTCAATGGGAAACCTTTTTCGCTAAAGATTTTGCTTCTTTTTTTCTACCATGTAAAATAACAAAAAAGACTAATCTTAAAAATGTTCTTAATGACTGTAACCAAAATATTAACAGTAGTAAACAAGAATACATTTGCTCATAACTTGTCATATCAGTGTAATAAATTAAGCCAGGAACACATTAACATTTGACAGCTTAAACAATGCAGGAAAAAATACAAACCTCACAGGGACTACGTGAAGCATGTTGGCAGTTTAACAGACATTTTGAGATGCAGATACATATATCAACCTCTCTGAATTTAGTCTTGATAACTCCTTTTCCAGTGTGTGCCAAAACACTGCCATCCAAAGACTAATGAGTTCCAGATTTGTTTATCTCTGGTGGCTAAGGCAGATTCATGAGCCCCCTGAACCCATTTTACAGCAGTCATGTGATTTTTATCATACAACAGCAGAGACAGAAATTTCTCTCTAAATTAATGAATATAGAACGTATAAAAAGATCTTATAAGAAAAATCGGCCTGTCCAAGGGACCATATCAAACCTGTTTTGGAGGACTCAGCTGAATGAGTAGTCCTGCACAATTTAATATTTTTTAAGTTTCATCCTTGTTTCTGTTCATGTTCTGATGTATGGTAACAAATATTGGAAGTAAATCTTGTAACCAGAACCACGTGAGCTGATGTGTAGCATCAAGATGGCGTGATGTGCAAGCAACAGATTCATACATATGGATTTCTTTCTTTAACTTTTTGCATTATGTAAATCCTAGGACAAGTAGAGTGTTTACAAAGAAATATTGTGCCCTTACTCCACATAAGTAAAACTCCCTCCCTTTATATTTCCTCTTTTGGACTTCTGCTGCTTTGTTTCTCCTTTTATTGTTTTTCTGTTATGATTTTATGAATGAGTATTTATAATTCTCTGCTAAGATCTGCTCACTTTTGCTGGTGGTGGGGATTCTGTGAATAAATGTCACCACGCTTAATAGATTGCATTTTGTATAGATTTTTGCAATGGAGCAAAGTAATGGAGTCTAGCAGTTTCCTGTTTCAGGTTCCAGTTGATTAAGGTCAGAAGGGACCATTGTGATCATCTAGTCTGACCTCCTGCAAACGGCAGGTCACAGAACCTCACCCACCCACTCCTGTAATAGACCATAACCTCTGATTGAGTTACTGAATTCCTCAAACTATAATTTAAAGACTTCAAGGTACAGAGAATCCACCATTGACACTGGTTTAAACCTGCAAGTGACCCATGCTGCAGGGGAAAGTAAAAATCCCCTTGGGCAGTGTTTCCCAAACTTGTTCGACTGCTTGTGCAGGGAAAGCCCCTGGTGGGCTGCGCCGGTTTGTTTACCTGCCCTGTCCGCAGGTTCAGCCGATCACGGCTCCCATTGGCCGCGGTTTGCTGTGCCCGGCCAATGGGGGCTGCGGGAAGCTGCGCGGGCTGAGGGACGCACTGGGCACCACTTCCCGCAGCCCCCATTGGCCTGGAGTGGCGAACCGCGGCCAGTGGGAGCCGCGATCGGCCGAACCTGTGGATGCGGCAGGTAAACAAACCAGCCCGGCCCACCGGGGGCTTTCCCTGAACAAGCAGCGTCCCAAGTTTGGGAAACACTGCCCTAGGGTCTTTGCCAATTTGACCCAGGGGAAAAGTCCTCTATGGATTGATTTTTTTTTGTTCAGTGTTTTGAAGATAGCTAGCCAGACACTTGGGCCTTTTATGGCTGCTTTCCATCTCTTTGAAAGCACAACATGAATGCAAAGTTGGCTTAAACAGCCAGTGGAGGAGTCCGTCAGTGTGCGAGGGTTCCTGGGTGGGTGATAGTCATTGTAGGAGCTCTTCCATATTGCCCTTTCCAGTTGGAGGAAAAACAAGGAGTGGGTAGGGTCCTTCTGAGCACTAACAATCTCTGGTTGCAAGAATGGCCCATTGGGCTGGCAATGGGGCATAAACTGGAACAGCGCTGAGGTGGTTCTACCTTATGTCAGGGCCAAGCCTAGGCCTGGCCAAGACTGGAGGTTTGTGAAGTCACATTTCCTCCTCTGCCCTGAACTCCTGTGCTCAGTGCAGCTTGGACATAACCCAGTATTGAGACGGTAAACTGGAGAACAGCCCTAAGTATTACTAATATTATAGCAGGTCCTGTGGCCAAATAACCCTCTAGCTTTCTAGGGTCCCAAAATGAAATGTTTGCATTGAAATTTGGTGTAAAACATTAGATCATGATGTGGTTCTTTTTGCCTTAGCAGGTGCACTTGAATCAACTAATCTATTAGAGTTTGAAATACCACTGGAGTCGTACCACAGCCAGCTGTTTGTTGTAAGTAATATTTTTCCAGTATTTCTTTGTACAATAGTTATTTGATTATGGGCTAGTAGCATTCTTCCGATCTGCAGCGTCAAAATGTTAATAATAAAACTATGAAGACCTTTTCTAAACAAAATCCCAACTCAAGAACAATAAAATCTAAACCCAGCCAAAAGAATCTCGGATTTTCTTCAGAAATCTGACTTCAGATCATTTCCTTCCAGTGTTTCATGCAGCAGTGGGAAGTTGAGGCATTTATGGATATAAAGAGGCTTTGTGGGGGTCTTCTAATTATTTGAAAACATAATAAATCTTCTGGATAGTTGGATAGAATTCTTGTTCTCTTGTCACTTGGCAAAACAGACTTGAGTCCTGTTCATTGCTACCTCTCTAGGATATAAATTCTGCCTTTGCTGCACCCATGCTACCCAGGTGAAATGAAGCAGTGGTCAGATTTGGCTCACAGCAATGCACTGGACTCCAGTCTAGTTAGGTTAGCCACTGTTGTAAGACAGGCCTGAACATCCGCTAATTGATTTTTAAATTGATTACAATGTCCAGCTGTATTGGGTTTCACTAATCCTTGCTATCTTCCTTATTTACTATGTGTATTACAGTAATGTCTATAGGCCCCAGCTGAGATTGTCCTAAGCACTGTACAAATACAAAACGACAGGCATGCCGTGAAGAGTTAACTATGTAAACAGAAAAAGCAGGTGTGGGACGAGGGGAGAGGAAGGATTATTATCTTTGTATTAAATGGGGAACTGAATCAGATAAGAGGGATTGCAAGACTCATCCACAGTTCTAGCAGGCATCTGTGACAGAGGCAGGGATTGAACCCTGAGCCCCACTTCAAGGCTTTAATAACAAGTTAAGGGCTTTTAAGGGTACTTTTCCCATATGTATGTCAGGGAGGCTGAAAGCAGCCTCTTAATTCTCTTAACAAACATAAGATTTGCCATATCAGATCAGACCTAAGCTCTCTGTTAAGTGTGATATCGTTCCATCAGCAATAACTTGTAATGTTTTAGTAGAAACCAAACCTCCACGTATTTTGTACCTTCTGACATATTCATTATAATTTCTTTCTCGAACACTTGGACTTGGATCACACTACTCAATATTTTTATATATCTATATATGTGTTTTTGAAGCTGCTGGGTTTGGGTTATATCTTTTCCATATGCCCAACCCACACAATCCCATCAACACTTTCACACACTAGTCAAACACTCTATATTTGTGTGAAACTCACTGGAGGAAAAAAACCCAACCTATTATTACTATTAATAAAAACTAATTTCCCATCAGAATTATTAGTATTTTCTTTAACACCACAAAATGGATCCAGTGCATTTGGATGTCTAACTTTTCCTCCATTGACTCAATGTAGATTTATGAATTATAATCAGAATTACCCCATTTCTACCACTACCTGCCCTTTTTTCTTTTGATTTGATAAAGCTCCCTTTACAAAAGTTAATCACTTTCTGTATAAGAAATTCCCTAATACATTTTATATTCTGTTGTTAATGGGAAATGACGTTCTGAAAGTTGATATCCATTGTGACACCAGGTGTTAAGACAGAGAAGTAGGGAACAAAAGCACTGACTACATGAAGAAGTCTAATAATAGACAATTTGCTCACCTGGCACTGGGTGCATTAGCATTTGAGATAAGCTCATTGTTGTCTGGCAATCAGCTTTTTGCTAGCCCTAGGGATATAAGTATGGAAAATCCAGGTTGTGGAAATAAGGGCTTGCTAATTTTAGCATTACATTATACATTATACATTATATGATAGAATTAGAAAGCTACACATTGGCATTTTTTAAAAAAGAGGAGAGACATGGGATTGTAATTGTTTAGGAAAGTAATTAATAAAGAGACAATCATTATATATATATATTTATACATGTAAGCTTTTTTGGCAAGATTATATATATATAATCTTGCCAAAAAAACTTACATGTATAAACATTTTAGATAGCTTTACAACTGGGCAAGCTGTTCAGGGCAAGCTTGCACTCTGAAGGGCAGCAAAAGCTCTCCCAGGCTCATTGAGAATGCAGCCGTTAGCCTGGGAAGCTCACCAGGAAAAGCAGAGTTGTTCAGTGTGTTCTAAATTGAATCAGTGCTCCATCAAGGTGTTCATACTACACTGTGCAATGTAGTCACCAGGGCTTCAGAAACCACTGACAATAGTGAGAACACTTCCACCAGTTGCATCACAATATAGCTCAGGGAATAAGTAGTTTTGAGGGATTGAGGCTTTATGCAGCAGGGCGATTAGGAAAAGGGGGAACATGGATTAAGTACCAGGAAACACTCTTAAGCAACAGTTATTTGGTTGCAGACACTGCCTTGAGTGTTGTTTGAGCCTCCTCCTTAGATGGTGAGGTGAGGACATACCAGAAAGGAAAATCTGAAAGGGGGGGAAGCAGGAGCTGGTGTTTGGCTGGGCAGTTTCTGGGGCTCTTGATGCATTGGTAGTTGGAGTATGAGGGGGAAAGAGAGGGTAACACAGCTGAGCATCACCCATCCACTTCCTGTCTCTAAACAAATCCTACTCCTGCAGCCAGCTTCCCTTCGGTGGAGGAAGAGGGGAAGAAGTCACACCAGCTCCTTCCAGGAAAGAGAGAAATGCATGGTTTTAATTGCTATTTTAAAAAAAGTGTTTAAAATCTTCTATAATTCAGCAGATTGCACTAATTATTTCACGTTTCTAATTTTTTTTATGTCAACACACATTCTCCATTCTAGTGAAGTGGATGATAGCTTTTATAGGAATGGAAGTGGGAGTTCTAAAAGTGTTCCCCTACTCACTTCTATAAGCTGTGCCCGCAATTTTGTTTCACTTGCTATGAGGTTATAAATATCTATGTATTTATTTCCTGTAGCTATAATGTCAGACCTATGATGACAACCACCAGATTTGGTGAGCTACCGCTCCTGTCTTGTTGTACTTTAACTCCTGATAAAATCCAATATTTATTTTACAAAGACAGTCCAACTTTACAACTCAGTTTTTAATCAAAACTTTTAATGTCTCAGGTTTATAGGTGCAATTACTGGGAAGTAACCATCTTCTATACAATTCTACCTAAGCTTTATCACATTTGTCATGTGCCGTGGTCCTGGACTACCATGTATACATTGGGATTACCCCTAAACTATGAGTGTATTGATGTTTGAGTGTTAGTGAACATGTGTTCTTCAGAAAGTCACATCTCCTAATAACAAAAAAATGAAAGTCTGTCAGTCATGTTTGAGTCAAACAGGGCTAGTCTAACTTCCATGCAATCGCTCAACTGCCAGATTTGTTGTCATGAGCATTCACAACAGAAATATGATTCTAAGAGTTACACTTATCCAATGAGGGAACAGAGACACACCATGTGTCACTGTATGTACAGTAAAAACACATCGAGATCAGAATACCAAATGCTTGTAATGAATGGCTTGCAGTTGAGCTATTGACCAAAAATTATTCGTGATAGTTCTTCACTGTACCACATTTTGAATAACAAATACATTAGAGAAATTAATAATCTATTGGTGTTCAAGTCACAAATAGATAACGAGCTGAAATTTGTTGAATAGGGCCCTAATCCTCCGATGATGACCCTTATGCGGGCATGGAGCTCCATTGAAGTCAATGCCCACCGGCATGTCATTGCAGGCTTGGGGTCAAATAATTAGTTGCTCAATATTAGACAACTTTTTAATCTTCCATTAATTCTTTCTGTATAAATGCCAGTTGGAATTCAGAGTGATGGTATCTCAAGAGAGACTAACGCAGAACAGCAGATCAGGTTGCTTTTCCATGCAAAACTCCTCTCTCATATCCCAACCCTACAGAATGTTATTGTAGTTACATAATATACAGATAACCAAGTGCTTTAAAATGCTAATTAAAATATATGATGCCTATCTCTTAGGTTATGTTATTTTGTTTATGATGGAATAGAATGGGAAAGCAGAGTTATCCATTCTCATGATCAGCAGAATGTTCTTTTTTTCCTGTTCTTATCCAAGTAATATATCTCTCCAATCAAAGGAAGTCAATCCATCTAAACAGCATAATTTCTAACAGAAGCTTTTACTAAAGACAAGGATTCTTTTTTTGTCCACTTTCCCACCATAGATTGTGAATGGATTGGAGGATAAAACTATCCTAAAACAATACATGCTAAGCCCTTTGGGTTTCTCCATTTGAAAACATATATTGGAATTGTGATACCCTGTAATGCTTGCAACCCTGCTCACTGTAAGCAGAAATGTGTTCCCATTAATCAAAGGAAAAGCTGAGTAAAGTGGTATGACATGCAGTCCCATTCAAGAAAATTAAAAGGCAGTATGATTATTAAAAGGCAGTTCTGCTAAATGTTTTCTGATGGAGGGAGAATTGGGACACACTATACAGTGTCCAGTGACTTTGCCAAAAATATGACACTAGGAGACACAATAAATGAATGTATAAATAGGAATTTGTTCCGAAGGGGGTAGTCATAAATCACTAAGCAAGGTGCAAAACATTTCCTTTTTGGTGGTGCTTAAAATGTGATCTACCTTCAATTAAAAAAAATCAGATTTTTCTTTTTTAGTTGCATTAAAATGATATCAAAACTGGAAGCATAATTTTCCCCCTGGGTGAAGTGCTATGCAGGATGTAATACTCCACACTAAACATCAGCCCAGATAACAAGCTTTGCAAAGAGGAGAGATTTGTTGAAGAGTGCAAACCAGCAGTTTGTTGGAGTAAGAAGTTATTAATCATATAACATTTAGGAATCTCTGAGATGGTGAAGTTCTGGCCTTGTATCAGCGATGCACTTTAATAAATTGGATTGCATCAATAGGAATAGTTACGGTGCTTGTTTAAGTTCCTGGGGCTGGGGGAGGAGTCCTATGTTTCTTCATCACTGTTTAGATCTAGAATAACTTTTTCCTTCATGAAGCAATTGGTTTTAAAACTAGAGCTGGTCTTATAATTTGTGGACATCTGTCTGGAGAATTGGGCTCTTCCTTCTCTTTATGACTCATGTGGCTCTGCTGTCTGTTCTCCCTCTGAAGGGTTAATCCATCATATTGAGTGATCAGGGGGTTCCCTTTGTTTCCTGAGGGGGCTTCTCCATCAGTAGTTGCATGAGGCTAGGAAGCTGCAGTAACAACTACTTAGAAGCTGAGGTCAGGAAAGTTTGAAATGGACGGAATATGTAAATTAACAGGCAGTAAGTAACCACTGGAATTTATCAGGGGAGGTTGGTGGATTCTCCATCACTTTGAGTCTTTTGAATAACATAAGATACCTTTCCAAAAGATGTGATCAAGCTCAACCATTAGTTACTGGGCTAGATGCAGTAATCACTGGGTGAATCTGTGGCCTGTTCTACACAGGAGGTTAAATTAGATTATCATAATGGTCTCTTCTGGCCTTAAAAGCTGTTAACACCCCCATCCACAGGGCCCTTCACAGCCTACCCCATTTCCCCTATCATGCAGATGCTGGTCTTGAGCTCCCCAGTGCCAGCTTCTTCCATAAATGCCAACCTTGCTTTCTTCTTTCATGCTTCTGTTAATCCACAAAGCCACGACACACTCTCTTCTTCAAATCCCTCCTCAGATCCAACTTGTATTGCGACAGCTCCAAGAAATCAGCCATCCAGTTGTGGCTAGGTTGAGGGACAGGCATGGCTGGTGATATGTATCTATGATTTTTGCAATGGCTATCTCTTACGTATCCATGCAATATTAGTTTTATGACCCTCAACTGCCCATTCCCCTTCCTTCCTTATTGTTTGTCATGCTCACTTTTGTCCTGTTTCAAATTAGATTGTAAATTCATCTAGGGATGGACTGTGACCTGCCATCTCTTGGTACAGTTCCTAACACCATGGGGCTCAAATCCTAATTTAGGCCTTTGGACTCTACCACAATGCCCCAGGGTCACCATAGACTCAGCCTTGGTAGGGAAGGAGCAGTAACATATTGGAGTGTCCCATTAGGCCACAAAGAATCCTCCTAAGCCATGCAGGGGCATGGAAGGAGCATCACCCATTCCTCTCATCCCTGCCCTGTCATTGGGGTCAAGTAATTGTAGTGGAGACGCCCCTCCCCCACCTGACAACTCAGGAGGATTTGAGATGAAGGGAGCAAGGCCTCCTGACTCTCCTACAGGACTAGGAGAGAATGAGGCCACACAAATGGCAGACAAAGTCCCCCAATCCTTTCACAAGTCCACGAGTGAGAGGAGGACGAAGACGGTTTTAGGAGGGGAGGTGCTGCTAGTATCTCCCTAGGCTGGGAGGAAGAAGAAGAGCAGTGGTGTCATGGAGACCAGTTTCCCAGTCCTGTCACCCTTCCACAAGCCCAAGAGGAGGTAACAGGGGCCTGGTGTAGGGCCAAGAGGGAGAAGAGGAGCCCCTTTCTTGTTTCTGGCTCAGAAGTGCTTGCTATAAGCAGCTGTCCCACTAGGGGCTCAGTGACTACTGTAGGGTAATTTTTAACTTAAAAATGGGAAATTGATTCAAAATAAATTTGTAGAGTGTTCATTACGTCTGAGCTGCAATTCAAGTTTCACACAGGAGTGGGCTTTTACAGCTGATTTACAATTTCCTGTTGTCAGGGATTTAATACGGGAAAGGCAGACTCAACCCATAGGTCACAGGCATATTATTCTGAGACCAAATTGTTAGTTGCCTCACTGGGTCCCTAAACCGATAATATTTACTATGTGATTCAGTCACTAAAGATGCTTAGAAAATGTTGGTGACTGTACAGTTCTGAAACATTTGAAGTTAATCTCTCATTCTCATCCAGCACAGGTGATTCAGTCCCATCTCAGCTGCAGATGAGAAGTTAGCCTGGTTGATGAGCTGGCTGGTGGAAGGACATCAGGGAGAGAGGCCAAGATTTCCAAAAGCGACAGTGGAAGTAGAAACAGTTGCAGGGTTGGGAGCTTACAGAGTACTTTTGTTCAATGTGGCTCTCAGATTGACCAACACCTGGTAATAAACAATTACTGACAATGTTGCCATTCTGCTGTTCCTTCATATTGTGTTTTGAAGCTATATGACAAAGGAAAAATAACCAAATGTGTTGTCAGACTTTTCTCCTGCTGATGCTGGTAGAACTGTGCATATAATCAGTGCTCCAGGCACTGAACAAATAACACCTTTGGCTCAGCACTAACTCTTCTGTGCAGGTATGTGAATCTCATCCAATCCTGGCGTGTCTTCTACCTCATTAATATCTGTATGGTTGACCTGCTTCCTTGCTGGAGATCATTCCATCAGTAACTAATCAGCTTTCCAATGACAGGTTAGTCACTCTATAAAATAAAAAAATCTGTCACCATCGTTTCCTTCCTCTCACTCCATTCTGTGTACTACACACCTTCATCCACACCATTAAACCTCATCAAATAAGCATCTGTGAAGTAGTGGATGCAGGGCATTTTATGCTATATTTCCAATAAATGAAGAGGTTTTTTTTCCCCCAATTATTCACCCAGTTTAAAGCTGGGCAAATAATAGGGGAAAAATAATTCAAAATATTTTGTTTGAAAAACGTTGCCTGTATATTCATGAACACTCACAAATTATTTGTCCAGCTCTATAAACAACATTAAGAAATAAAAATAATCATAGAAGATAGAAAAGGAACATTCCTGTTCACTCCAAGACCCCACAAAGAGAAGTGTTATCTAACTGATGGTAGTTCATCAAATAGCTATAACTAAAACAGAGAATATCAATATGAAAATTCTGGAACTAACAAGACAGGCTCTGTGTCACTGCTCTTTATTGCTTACCAATCCCATCCCTTGTTTGTACATTACAGGCCAAGCTCCGTAGGCAATTGCAGACCCTATGCTCAGAAGACTGCTCCTTCCTCCAATGCTAATCTCCTTAAAATGGGTCTGGAGTATGGGAACAGCCCTACATTTCCCCCTCCCTCCACAGTGGCCCATGGAGCTGGCTGTGTATGGAAAAGGGAGCATACTTCATCATCCCAAGGGATGATGCAGATTGTGCCTTCCCCTGGGAATTCTGGAAGGTGTCATGACTCCTAATGTGCTCTCTTGTCATAGTTTTGGCCCTGTTTCCCTCCCCACCTGTCAGGCTCTGGCTAAATGGTCTGCAAGCCATCCCTGTATAGCTTGAGCTTTTTTGGGGGGGTGGGGGTAGGGGCATTGTTTTCAGACCTGCCGGTAAAGTGTCTACCTATCATAGAGGTGTTATCAAAATGAATAATCCATAATCATTATGCATTCAATCTTCTGCCAATATAGGACTGTTCCATACAATACATTGTCTAGTATTTTATTCCGTCTAATTTTGTGTGCCAAGTCAAAGGATTTCTTCCACTTTCCTTGAGAGAATCTTCTACAGCCTAATACATCTCAATGTCAGAAAGGTTTTCATGATATTCCATTTTAGTGTTCCTTGTCTATCTCATCCCATTAATCCCAGTGTGCCACTTTGAACATTTTCTCTCTGCATCCCCAAATGCCTTTAAGTCCACTTTATTATGCTAATGGGTAAACAAGAATATGGCTGTGTGCTTTGCCTGCCTTCGTTTGAATCTTGCATTGAGCTTTAATTAACAGGATTTAAACCAATTATTTTGGCAGCTGTTTCCTTGTCCAGAAATCCAGCTCTCTCGTTGTATAGCTTTTTCAGAGAAAGGGAGTTACTAATCCTTCAGAAGTTGCCAGGGATTCGCTCCATTGCATCTCAGGATGAGTGAAATGACTTGTCTAACATTAGAATCCCCTCTGTACCCTTGTCTCAAGTTTAAATGGAACTCTTTGGGTTTTTTTAGAGTGACATTTTACCTTGTTATCTTTATATTCTCATCTGTCTTTGTACTTCTGGGCTCTGTCTGGGAGTAGAAGTTAGAGCTGCAAAATCTGGTCCTGATCCTGTAAATTTTACTCATGCATGTGGTTAACTTTATGTGTACTAGTAGTTTCATTGCAGTGAATACAGCTACCCGTGTGTATTAAGTGGAGTACGCGTGTTTCCAAGGCATTGAGTCTACAGAAGGAAGACCTGTCTTTGCAGTATATCCCAGTCTGATCTAAATCAGAAAACACTGGGAATCTCATGAGAAAGACTTTTGCCTGAGATTTCAGTATGCACAGTTGGGTGGCAATCTTCTGAACCGTTTGAAGTTTCCCAATCTCTATGGCTTATAATAGCCAGGGATGTTTACTTTATTCTCCATCATATTTGTTCTTATTTGTTACACCTTCAAGAAAGTAAATTGTGGCGGAGTATTTAGCTTTGTTGCCCCACTAGCTCTCCTAATAGTTTAGCCTGAAACCAGAGTTACCCATCTGTGATCCAGTTCCCCATTTCCTCAGGAAAAGTTAACCTCTTTAACCCTTCAAAGGAACTGTCTCAAGCAGTGAGGGCATCAGCTATACTCAAACTTTCTGTTTATAGGTCACGACAGTTTGGCTCTCGGGTTCAACATATGCCATCCACAGACCTATATAAACAAGCTGTCTCTGTGGTGATGTCTTGTGAAAGACACACAATGGATAAAGTGAAGTCCTCTTCTCAGAAGGGTTCAGTTCATCTCTGATTTGAACTGGCTGAATGATTAGTTAGCCACCTTTTCCTGTTCAAAATTTTAATGTCTTCATTATTCCAAATTGTAACTATATGTAGATAGATTTTATGTGGCTATTTGAGCAACGGATTGTTTGTAACTGAAGTATAATTATTGGTGTCCTCAGTCACATGGTATTGGTTTTTGTTCTGCAGCTGGGTGACCAGTTTCAATCTGATTATACTAGTTCCTCTTCTGCTCAAAACAAATTTCTTTTTTGCCATGAAACAAAATTTCTTTTCTTGATTAAAAAATATCTTGGCAACAGGTCTGAAGTCTGACTTGTGTAAACATCTTTGCAAAGCAAACAGCGACCTGAATATTCACGATGAGTGAATAATAAACTAGTTTCTAAATCAGTGAACTATTCACAAGCAGTTTATTTCTGGTGTTTTCCCATCAGAAATATTCAGGTACAATTAAAATAATTGAGAGGTGCAGTGAATTAGGCACTAAAGTTTGAATACCTTATAAGTTGTTTTCAGTGAGTGCATCATCTGTTTTTAAACCTGTAGCAAAGTACCATAGAATGCTCTTTTACCATACTGCTGCAGTTGTACTCAGTGGAGTCACTCAAGATAAAAACTTTCTCATTACAGGGCAGTCAACAGAACATTCTGCAAATATGCCTTGGCTCTGGCATTTGACCCTCTGCCTCCTTCGTATGAAACAGTCCAAATCTACAGATTTTTCTGGGCGTGTTATAAAAAAAAAAATAACGTACAGTTTTAGAGGAAGGCTGATGACTTGGGTGGAATGGGGTATAATGAGTTGCTTTATTTACTGGCTGGTCAAGTTAATTTGCTTTATTGTGCAGGCGAATTGTTTTGCTGCACTCATTCCAGCTGAATTGTAAATTTAGCTAATTGCCATGGCACCTAGAGCTTGTGTGTATGCCTCCCCCCGCCAAATTAATACCTATAATGTTTTAAAGCATTGTTTCCTCAGCTGGTGATTGGAATATGAAACAGAACAGAAATAAAACTTCTCATTTCACACAGAGCAGAACATTAGCCAGAGCAGAACTTTAATATACTGACGCAGTTTATCCCAAAGGCTGTGCCATGAGAGGATCTTTGCCTTTGATCTCTGAGCTTCACATGGGTAAAGTGAACTCTGCATGGGAAGTTAGGGAAACCCTTCCTGACAGGGACTATCAATTCCTCTTTTAAAAGGACAGTATATAGAACACCACTGCTATCAAAAACCAGTTAGATTTGTTTTGAAGCTGATCATTGTAGGGCCAGTTTCTCACACAGGTGTAAATCAGGAATAACTCCTTTAAAGCCAATGTAGCTATACTCATGTAAAACCAGTGTGAGGTCAGCACTTGGCCCATTGTGTAAAGATACCCTGAGGGAGCTAGAGCTGGTTTTCTTAGACTAAAGGGCCTGGCTCCACTGATGGGGCCTGGACAGTGTCTGACTAGGGCCTGAGAGCTTGTCTGTCTTTTTTTATTTGCAATCTTGATGATAAGAAAATGCAATTGGCTGCTGGGATTTTCTAGGAAATTCCCTGTGTGCTTGTTCTAGCTCCAACACGTCTCTCTCTCTCTCATGTATCCAGCAGGGCTGCAGGGACCGACCGAGTCTCTCCTCCAGTCCCTCCTCGCACGGCTGCCAGAAGCCATTATGATGCTGGCACTGTGGGCAGAAAGACTCTCCCATACTCCACTTTCAGTGCTCTCCAAAGTGTGGCGATGATGAGGGAGGTGAAGGAAGTGGCTAACTTTGCTGGGGGTGTGTGTGAGAGCAAGAAACCGAGTTCGGGCACAGACGGAAGGATAGGGGCTCTGAAGGTCACCCCTTCAGCCCCTCCTTCCCCGTCAGTGTCTGGTAGGTTCCAGTGTTGGTCAGTTTTACTACATCCGTGTAAGCAGTGTGCTCTAGTTTATAGAGTACTGGACTGGGACTCTGCTCCAACATTCCCTCTAATTTTTGACAGGCCGTGTGCGCAAAAAATTTCTTCTGTGCAAATTGTTGTGCTTCTGTGCAAATTTTTGCGCACGCGGTGTTTTGGATCTGTGTGTGTGCGCGCACACGCGCACAGCTTAGAGGGAACAGTGCTCTGCTCTATCCCGTTCTTCTCTTTCCTTCCTCCTGTGTGGCCTCAAATCAGTCCTTCTACCACTCTCTTTCCCCGCTTGTCCTTTGTCTATTTGCATTATGAGCTCTTTAGGGCCTAGACTGTCTCTCACTATGTGGTGTGGCCTTTGTGTCATTGGGGGTTATTATAATAGCTACAATTCATAATAATTATGCACACACAAACATACTTGTCTATCTCATTGAAACGTGTCATGGCAAGACTATTATCAATGCATATACTTTATCATTTTAATAAGACTTGTTATACATTGTCCTGGGAACATGTGACGTTTGGGCCTATTCTCTTTTGCTTTGATAAAAGTGGGGTCCGATTGTAAAATGGGAATGACTGGGCTACAGGGCAGTCCTCAGGGGAAAGTGTTACACAGTTTCACCGAAAACAGGTCATCGCCAATTTTTCTATGGCATGTTTTTGAGACCACACTATAAAATGTCACAGAAAATGCTATGGAATTCTATAGAACATTTTTTTAAACTGTTCTACCAGGCTTAGCATTTGCTGTTCAATTGTCTAGGTTTTTAGTGTAATTTCAATAGAACCCTATCATATTTCCTCAAACCACATCAGTTTGATTTTTTTAAATTCTGTTGGTAAATCTCAGTAGAAAGATTTGACATGTTTCCCTACAAAATTTGCAGTGCAGCCTGAGCTTTTAACCTCCATGGCTTTGTGTTCAGGAGGTCAGTGGATACCCTATTTGTCACTACTCTTTAATTACCAGGGAACCTCTAATCCAGGCCACAAATTCCTCACTGCCTGTACTTCTTTTTCTTCAGAATGCGTATCCAATAGCAACCAATGGCTTTTCCTATTTTCTCACTTGGAATCTGTTTTGGGGGCTTGGAATTGCTATCTAACTGAATCACTAACATCTGTGACTACGGGGCAGCTTGAGTGGGAATAGTTAGAGGGTTAGACAGATTTCCTGCATTTTAAGGCTCTTTTCCTCCGAAGAGATTGCTTTGGGACAATTACATTTAATGCCTATTTCTTTCTTTCTTTTTTTCTTTCTCTCTCTTCCCCCCCCCCACCCCCCCCGAGTTGTTTGGTTTCAAGAAGTAAAGTGACTTTAAGGAACCATATCAGCATTTTGAAAAGTTTCAGTTTCAAACACATGAAAAGAAAAGTCTGAAGGGATTCCTAGAGCTGTATTGCAGCTTGCAGGTATGGCTTTGATTTTCCTTTTGGCAGGCTTTTGCCATTCACTCTTTCATTGCCCTTCCAAGAAACACTGCTGGGTGCCTAAAGACCACTATGCTTTTTACATTTGGCAAGAGCAGATAACACTAATGCTACAGTTTGTGCTTTGAAAGATTAGAAGCAATATTTATTCCTTACAGGACTTTCAAACTTCCTCAAGCTAACTTGAAATCCATTTTAGAAAATGTTTAAATACTAATACTGTATTTTTTAAAAAATTCAGTACATACTGCAACTGTTATTTGAAGCAAAGGGGGGTAAATTAAAGCAAGAACAGTTTTAAAAAACTTATTAAATGTTTTGTGCAGCTTTCTTTGTGTTATGGAAAGGAATGTCCTGTCCTAGAATAACTGGTGTCTTTACAATATGTCTGTGAAAGTTCTGGCAAGGAATGATCATGCTTTAAGATTGCAGATTTTATTGTTTAGAATTTTTTTTAAAATTTTTTTGGTGACAAGTGACCTCATTACTAGTTCAGTACACAACAAAAGTATCATTCTCCTGGTTTATGAGACTGCTGTTAAATTATTCATACAGCTAATGAGAAATCTGAATTTTCATGCAAACTGATGGCAGTTTTAAAGACTTGCACCACTTAGTCAACGTTTCTCCCACACCTGCATGCTTAAGGCAATCAGGTGTTTAAAATTACACACACACATTTACCCAGCTCCCCCGCAAGTGATGTTCTTAACAATGGAGTCCTATGGATATTTTGTCTGTGTGTGTGTGTGTGTGTGAATGTGTGTGTGTATGAATTTCCCCCCTAAACTAATTAGTGTAAGGGGAAAGGGGAATCTAACAGGACGCTGTTAATTAGCAGCAGGGTATCACATCCCTTGTCTTATATTAATTTTCAATGATAAGGTCCAGATGCATTATTATCTTGGTGTTATGTGAATGTTAGGATTTAAAGGCTTTTCAGTCCTCCCCCCCCCTCGCCCCCATTCTGTTATGGGCCTGATGTTACTTTAGAAAGAGTCTCTATGAGAACATCTCAAAGTAAAGGAAGCTGTTGCTGGAGCTAAGAACTACATGAATTGAAAGGGCTGATGATGTCTATATTACATGTGCTCCTGTGAAAAAATCAAGCCCCCTAGCTAGTGGGGAAGGAAAGGTCATTGGAGCTAAAGAAACAACGGACTCAGTGTCTTAATTCTAAAGGAAATGAGCCCTTCGGAGATGAGAAGGATTTTCTGATGTAGTGCAGTGAAAGGCATGTAATGAAGAAAATAAGCTTTTCCTACGATGTTGGAGAATAAAGCAGAGAACCAGAAGGATTGGGGGTTGAAAGGCAAATGAGATTTGCAGTTACTTTTGTCTTTTAATTTGCAGATGCTATAGATAAGATGTTGGGGGTGATTATTGTTTGCTATTTATATTACCATAGCACCTACGAGCCCCAGTTATGGACCAGAACCCCTGGGCTAGGCGTTGTACAAACAGAGAAAAAAAGGCAGTCCCTGCCCCAAATACTTTACAGTCTAAGCATGAGACAATAACAGGTAAATACAGATAGACGAGGACAACGAAGGAACAATGAGACAATATTGCTTGGCACAATAGGCAGTGATCTCAGCAGACCAGCAGCCTAACTGTTGTCAAGTTTTTTTATAGGAATTACTGCAAAGGAGAGTTTGAAGGAGGAGGAAAAGGTATCTTTGTGGAATGTTTATGGAGAGCTTCTCCCAAGCGTGTGGAGATGTATGGGAGAAATCATGAAGGTGCTTGTTTGAAAATTTATCAAGGGGGTGATGGAAGCTGGTATCAGGGACCCGATGGGAGATGGGAGTCGATCACTCAATAGTGAATGAGAGATGATAGGTAGTTAATGTTTAATGATTAATGCTATGTCATTCTCCTTGTATCTTATTCATACTGCAATTAAAAAAAAGACCACCAATAGGCACGTGAAATATTACAAATAAGATTCCTGGTGCATATGTCATTCTCATGTAGTAAAGAGTTCGCCCACCAAGGTGTGAGACCTAGAAAACTCTTGCCATTTGTAACATCTTCAGATCTCCTTCTCAAACTGCCACCTTGCCAATATTCCAGTGTGAGAGAGATGATGTAGAAGGCCTATGGTCTCAAAAAATGTGAGCATTTTAGAAGATGTGAGTCTACAGAAGACGTGAGCCTTTTACAGCTCCTAGCTGCAGGAGCTGGTCCTTTAGCCCAAGCTATACAAGTTTGTGCTTTTAGTTCTGGATGTCCCTTGTTCAGTCCTTGATGTCGATCAAGATGATGGTGATCATACTAGATTAGCAGGAGGGCTCATTGGTGTTAGGCAAGAGATAAAGAAGACCAGCTATAGGTGGAGGAACTTCACACCATAGTAGTGTATACATAACATACTTCTATGCAAAATTACAATATCATACAGCAAACAACAAAAATAACCATTTTTCAAAACTAAGTCACTCTTGGCACAAATTGCAAAATACGAATAGCAAAATACGTTTCTTGGTTCAGTCCTTTAATAGACACACACAGCAAAGGTTGGGACATCAGAAATAAATTAAGAAATGGCAAATTTGAAAATAGGTATTGGGGCTGATAATTTTTTCTTTCTTCTCTTTTACCTGTTTAGGCCCCAGTTCTGCACTTAAGCATGTGCTTAACTCCCACTGCAGTCAGTGCTTAAGAACTTTGCTGAAATTTAGGGCTTTAGCTTTTTGGCTTAGGGCCTGACTCTTGCTTTATGCTTGTGTGTTGGCTAACACAATGAGGCCACAATCTTGATGGGACTTCTAAATGCTCCCCGGATAAAAGACTGCAACCTAATTACAGTAAACATATGCAAAACGGTGAGTGACTGCTCAAATGTGAAATCAAAAACCAAACAGGAATGGTTCCTTGATATCCACTCCCAGTCGGTAGCCACAGGTGCCCCTGGGACACTACCACCTTTCAGATGGGAATGTCCCCATCGCTCCAGCCCCAGAGTAGATCATAGACCTGAAAAGTTCCCAGTATTGGGTCCAGAGGAAGAGGGGAACTGGTACATCAAAGGCAGCTTCCTCTCCCTGCCCATGCCACTTCCTCATATAGAGAGTCTTCCCCCTGTGTAGAACTAGCAGGGTAATGAAATTTTATGCTGATAGTTTATCATGAGTTTTAAAAATGATCAGGATTTTTAAAATTTTCAAACATAGCTCACTTTTTTAGAATGTTAAGATTTATTCCTTTGAGGACTACTCAGCATGTGTTGCACAAACTACTTATGGCACTAATAAGTCAATGTGTTACCAAGATGTTTAGCCATTATAATTGCAGCCACATGTCCTTTTTACAAATAGTCCAGACTTAATTGCATCAGTTTTCAGAAGGATTTATGTGGACCTCTTTAATTCAAAATTAGTACATGCACAAATGAAGTGCAAACTATTTTCCAGCACTGAACCTTGTAATGCTCAGGAGAATAAAGGTATAGCAACACATTCCAAATCTGATACAACAAGCAATTGGCCTAGTTTGTAATATATAATTTAAGAAAATTAGTCTTTACTGGTTTTAAAAATGTAGGGGAAAACTCAGTAAATAAACTGTAAGTTGAACTAAAAACCCCTCCCATTAAAGCAAACTAAATTGTACAAATATCTGTATATTACTATAATTAATAAATTGAAGGATGGGGAAATCATACATCTGTCTTGCTATTTAATAAATGCTGAAAGTTGTTAATATATTATGTTTGTGTGTTACCGAGTACATCTGTGTATAATGTGTAAATATGTAATGTTCAGAAAACGCTAAAGCTACTTCTACCCTACACACCAGTGTTGGCGGCCTGTAGTTTATTGGAGCCAAGCTGCAGTGAAAAGCAAATTGCATCCATACTACATTGTGTAGCTACACCTGTCAGTGAAACACTCCGGCAGAGGGGAAATGTTTCAGCAGCTCCCCACTGCCAGAGCCTCTCACTGTGGCTATCTATGCTGGTGGAGGGGGTGTTAAGTGCATATGTACACACATGCTGCTGAAAGAAGTGTGCATTGTAGACATACCTTAAGGTATTTTTAGTGTGTTTTTAAAAACATAAGTTAATTTAAGAACATAAGAATGGCCATATGGGTCAGACTAGTGGTCCATCTATCCCAGTATCCTGTCCTCCGACAGTAGCCAATGCCAGATGCCTCAAAGGGAATGAACAGAAGAGGGCAATCATCAAGCAGTCCATCCCCTATTGTCCAGTCCCAGCATCTGGTAGTCAGAGGAGTAGGGGCACCCAGAGTATGGGGTTGCATCCCTGACCATCTTGGCTAATAGCCGTTGGTGGACCTATCCTCCATGAACTTATCTAATCCTTTTTTGAATCCAGTTATGGTTTTGGCCTTCACAATATCCACAGCAATGAGTTCCACAGGTTGATTGTGCATTGTGTAAAGAAGTACTTCCTTTTGTTTGTTTTAAACCTGCTGTCTATTAATTTCCTTGGGTGACCCCTAGTTCTTGTCCTATGCGAAGGAGTCAATAACACTTCCTCATTCACTTTCTCTGCACCCATCATGATTTTATAGACCTCTCTCATATCCCCCTTCAGTCATCTCTTTTCCAAACTGAACAGTCTCAGTCTTTTTAATCTCTCCTCAGATGGAAGCTGTTCCATACCTTTAATCATTTTTGTTGTCCTTCTCTTTACCTTTTCCAATTCTAATATATTTTTTTTGAGAGGGGGGTGACCAGAAGTGCACACAATATTCAAGATGTGGGTGTACCATGGATTTATATAGTGGCATTATATTTTCTGTCTTATTATCTATCCCTTTCCTAATGGTTCCTAACATTGTCTTAGCTTTTTTGACTGCTGCTGCACGTTGAACAGATGTTTTCAGACAACTATCCACAATGGCTCCAAAATCTCTTTCTTGAGTGGTAACAGCTAATTTTGACCCCATCATTTTGTATGTATAGCAAGGATTATGTTTTTCAGTATGCATTACTTTGCATTTAGCAACTTTGAATTTGATCTGCCATTTTGTTGCCCAGTCACCCTGTTTAATGAGATCCCTTTGTATCTCTTAGTAAAGTCCAAAGCAGACTAAGATCTTTGAATAATTTTGTATCATCTGCAAACTTGCCTCACTGTTTGCCCCCTTTTCCAGATCATTTATGAATATGTTTAACAGCACTGGTCCCAGTACAGATCCCTGGGGAACACTGCTATTTGCCTCTCTCTGTTCTGAAAACTGACTATTTTTCCTACCCTTTGTTTCCTGTCCTTTAACCAATTTCTGATCCATGAGAGGACCGTCCCTCTTATTCCATGACTGCTTATTTTGCTTAAGAGCCTTTGGTGAGGGATCTTGTCAAAGGTCTTCTGAAAGTCCAAGTACTCTACATCCACTGGATCACCTTTGTCCACTCGTTCGCGGACCCCCCTCAAAGAATTCTAATAGATTGGTGAGGCATGATTTCCCTTTACAAAAGCAGTGTTGACTTTTCCCCAACAAACTGTGTTCATCTATGTGTCTGATAATTCTGTTCTTTATTATAGTTTCAACCAACTTGTCTGGTACTGAAGTTAGGCTTACTGGCCTGTAGTCGCCAGGATCATCTCTGGAGCCTTTTTTAAAAAAAAATTGACATCACATTAGCTATCCTCCATCTGGTATGGAAGCTGATTTAAGTGATAGGTTACATACCACAGTTAGTAGATCTGCAATTTCGTATTTGAGTTCCTTCAGAACTCTTAGGTGCATACCATCTGGTCCTGGTGACTTATTACTGTTTATCTGATTTATAATAATCACTTTGAAGTTTGAAATTCACTTGACTTCAGTGGGATTACCCACATGCTTAAAAGTAAGCACATGCATAAATCTTTGAGAGATTGGGATCTAAAAGCCTAATCCTGAATATATTGGATGAAATCCTGGCTCTGTTAAAGTTAATGGAAAAATTCCCATTGACTTGAATAGGGCCAGAATATCACTGATTTACTATTGAGAATAGTGCTTACTACAGTGAGTAATCTCATTGATTTCAATGGGTGTACTCATGGTACCAAATACCTAATGGGTGGAAGCCAGGAAAAAGTCTTATGCATCACTTAAGTGATGAAAGTAGGACTTAAATGGGATTTAATCAGTGCATAGTCTTGTTCTGTCCCTCTGCCTGGGGATGAATTTCAGTCATGCATTTTCCACAGACCTAACTTTTCCTCTGTCGAATAGAAAAATAATTTCCTTTAGTAGCGACTTCTTAATGGAAGCATGTACAGCTGAAATGAAGGGACACTGCCAACTTTGACGGTCTTTTTTTTAACTGAAGACTCAAAACACACATTAAATTAAATACAACTTCCTTGTAAGCTTCCATATTTGTATGATAGATCTTGGTGTGAACTAAAAAACAGGCTTTTGTTAATAAAATACATGAACACAGAAAACAGACTTTGTTAAAACTCCACAGCTCTGAGATTTAATTGTTTGAAAAAAAATTTCTTTGCACTTACCAGTGGGCCACAGTTTCGAATGTGATCTCTGAATTGCTCATATAATTACCCAATGTACATGTGCGAAAATGGCTTTGAACATGCCAAAATTTGCAGGGTGCAAAATTGCAGGCACGAATTTCAGTCTGGATGGAGGATGTCACAAAATGATGCAGCATGGAGAGTGTCTTCCATTTCCTTCTGTTTAGGACTTCAGTAATTCATGCCTTTGTAATCTCAAGACTACATTACTATAATTTTTGCTTTGTGGTGCTGCACATAGAAGCTTCAATTGGTTTAGAATTTGGTGACTCATTTCTTGAATGGAGGTGGGTACTAATGAGCGTATAACATCAATGCTCCTTACTCTGCACATGTGTTGTTTCCAAGTGCAGTTCAAGGTGGTGTTATGATGTGTGAACTCCCATGTCTGAGAGAGCCTATTAAAATGGTTATGATCTGCTGTACCACTCCTGCTGGCAGTTCCAACATTTGAACACTCAGAAAATGGCAGTGGGGTGTTCTCCGTAGAAAGCCTAACATTTCTCCGGTGGATCACAAGAGCCGGAGGTTACTGATCTTTGGGGCACAACATAAGATATCTTGTCAAGCTTTGACTGGCTCCCTGAATTATTTTGGGATCAGGATATGAACATTTATTTAGAGATCCTTTTTAGAATTTTATGAATTTCAGCTTGTAAATCAAAGAAAGGATGCCCCGATGGCTAAGGCAATTAGCACTGTTTATATGGTATCTCTTTGTAACTCTATTTGTCTTTAAGTTACTTGACCCACACAGTGGTGTCAGTAATACTTAAGAATAGAACCAAGGAGGCTTGAGTCCTAGACTGATGCTATAACCACTGGCTCACACTACAAGTAACAAAGCTTAGCACTTATCTAGGACTTTTAAGCACTTTACGAAAAATGGTTCTTTTGCATTATTAGCCCCACTTTGTATAGAGGCACATGACACAGATGGACTGTTTGGAATGTACTCAGAATGAAGATGGGAACTGAAGTGTGGTATTCTTAGAGCTGTCTACATGAGGACACTCCGTGAAGTTAATCCAAATTAACGAAAAGATGTGATTTACAACTGGATTAGTTAAGCTGCATTAAACTCCTATGTGAACATACTTGTTTGACACTGAAGTGGTCTCAGTTTAGTTTAGCTTTGTTAATTAAGGCATACCAAATTAAGGCCACTTCAGGTCTGAATGAGAGTCTCCACACAGGAGTTTAATGCAGTTTAATTAATTCACAGCTTTTAGTTAATTTGGATTAACTTTACTGAGTATCCCCATGTTGACAAGCACCACCTACAAATAGGGAGCATTCTTAAAAGCTAGGATACACTTATCTAAAGGACTATAATAAATTCAATGGGTGAGCTGTTACTTTTATAGTGGACTAGTTTGGCCACATTTGGGGTGAAATTCACCCCGTGCAGAGGGTTTATGTACCACTTAAACCCTATATGTGTTGCTTAGGCCTTGGAGCACAGTACCAAATAATTGTGATCCTATATACAGAAAGGGTGCAGGCAGGTTCTGGAATATGCTCTGTGACAATTATTATGTTCCATGTATTGACTTTTTTTTCTTGAAACCAACCCTGAAAATTTGGATATTTTTGGAATCAAGCTAGCATTTCCATTATTGTGTGTGTCTCCTCTGCTTCTGAGGTAAAGATATCATGATTTCTCTTACTTTATTGTAGGCTACTGTTTCATTTCAGCATCTCTTTCTTCCTCCTATAGAGTGACCTTAATCTCTTTGAATGCCAGAGGAATGATTGCCATTTGTTGAACGCTTGTCAAATGAACTGCAAACTATGCTGCTGCAATACCCAACAACACTGGTGAGCTACTCAACTGTAGCCAATTGGGCAACTGGGTGATATGGAGCAAGGAACCACAACAGCCTGAGAGAAAATGGGTTGTATTTTTTTTTACTTTGAAAATAAAACAGGAAACAAAATACCCTTTAATATCTGCAAAGCTGCAAGAGCTTTCAAGCCGCTCTTGAGCAAAAAAGGGCTTTCGTAACTACAGAAATTAATTACTTTCATCCAGGGATTTCTTTGCCTTATAAAAGGAACTAGCTCAGTCCAAAAGATGGAAGCTCTGAGCAGTTTTCTGAAGTTGGATATTCTGATATTTCTGGTGCATCTTGGACATGTGGAAGCAGCAAAACTTGTCTTTGTAAATAAAGGTATCAGTGTTGAAAGGGGACAGGTGGTGTATGTGAGAGATAATGAATTACGTTTTAATGTCCCCGAAGAGAGGAACCCTTGTAAAGTAGAGGTGGTTTTAAATGAGCCAGTTACACAAAGAGTTGGGAAACCTACTCCTCAGGTAAGTGCTCCTTCTCATGGGAATCAAAACCTATCACAATGCAGATGGACTTCTGACCGGTTGCTTCTCTTGTTTTTGTTGTCTGAAATGTAAATCAGCTTGACCAAAGCCCATTGGCAATTAATTTCAGCAGGCTCATCTTCCTGAGCAGGCTCATCTGAACTGAAGTCAATAGAGAGAATAGCTTAGACTGATACGTTAATCAGTGATCCCAGGGGAGACGCGCGGTGGTTGGGGGAGGCCCAAAGGGTTACATGTCCCTCCCCAATTGCCTGGGGAAGGGGCAAGAGGCCAGCAGCCGGGAGATGAAGGAGCGGGGCCAGAGCCGGAAGGGAAGAAGCGGGGCCAAAGCCTCTCCTCTTCCGGCCACACTGCCTGGGACGCTGCATTGTCCCAGGTAACTGCTATGCTACACCGGGCAGCCTTTGGGGAGTGGCTCCACATGCCAGGGGGAGCCGGCGCAGTGGGAGGATAGAGCCCCCACCTGAGGTAACATGGGGAGGGGAGAGGATGGAGAGAGCGCGGGGGCCCCTGGCTGGGGGTGGGGAGGAGACACGTTGGGAAGGTCACATGGGGGGCACATGCCCACCCCTTAGCCGATGCCCTCCTCTGTGTCCCTCCAACATGTCACCTATGATCCCCTATTTCAAACTAGTCAAAATATTCTGGTAACTGCCACTGTGATTTGTTGATGCTTTACTTATTTTTTTACTGCTCCATCCATTTAGTAAAGCCCTTTTATAAGAGCCATCTTCACAGTTTTGATGTTCGCTGCACAATTTGCACCACTCCTCCTGTACACCCATCCTGTGGCCTCCTCTTTTTCTCCGTAACAAGCCCTGTACCTAAAGGGAGATATAGGGATGGGCAAGTATTGAGAAATTGAACTGCCCCAAGTGCTGTTCAGATACTAAGAGACATTGAAGTTAACTAGACCTTTCTGGTTTCCAAGAAATTCCCAGCCATTCAAATTACGATGAATGAAAGAGGAAGATAGATGCTTTCCCTGACATGGTTTGATACATATTAGGAACATAGGAATTGCATACAGGATCAGACCAATGGGTGCATCTAGTCTAATATCCTGTCTTTGACAGTGCCTAGCAGCAAATGTTTCAGACAAAGGTGCAATAAGCCCTGTAGTTATGTTTCCCAATATTGACTGGGTAGTCCCTGCCCCCAGGGAAATTTTTTTCCGAGAGTGAATGGGCCCTGTTCAAGACATCTCCATGAAAGTGGGCGATTTAATGGACACAGTGGTAAGTAATACTTTTTTACTTGATCTTATGTAGTCATTTTAACTGGATAATTTATCCAGAAAGTGTAGTATGTGTTCAATTTGGCAGTCCAATCCTCAAGCAAAACTCCCACTGGTTTCCTGACTAAAGCCTACAGGATTTGACTGATAAAACTACATAAAATTATTTTTTGTCAGTTTGTTGATGCCTCTTATCTTAACAGATATTTGACTGCCATTTCTTGCCCAATGAAGTAAAATATATTCATAATGGCTGCCCACTTCTGGAAGAGGACCATGTGAGGGCTGCGAATTTACAGGTAGGCTCTCATTTGTGCTGACATAGCAGATATTTAATTAATTTCCTTTCAAGAGCATATTCATTTGCTGGGCTTCAGGGATCATAACAATAAAAAAACCCTGAAATTCGTTTACAAAATTTGAATGTTAAGGTAGAGCAAAAATGCCTGCTCCTGCATGTGTATTTGAGTGAAATAATTTTAATCTGTAAGAAGAAAATCTGAAAACAAAACAAAATTATATCAAAGTTGATCTGTGAAATTAACTTAGATTTTTTTGTTGCTGTTTTTGTTACTTTCCTTCTAGAGTGACTTTAGATGAAAAAGTATGTTCATTTACATCCTTCTCCAGCTCAGTTGTAATCAATGGGATCTTTGCCATTGATTTCAACTGGAATAGGATCAGGACTGTAATCCTTTTACAATCCCCAAAATTCATCATTTATTTATAAGACCCCTCCTGCCCAGGTTGCTCAGAACGTGGTGCAGCGTTCAAAATTACAGTAGAAACTTCATCCAAAATTGATCCCCTGCATAGAAAAATCCCTGTAGGGGACAGGAAATTCACGTAGGTTGCCCTTGTGAAATTTCAACCATGTTATTGTGTTAGGTGGAGCTAGGTTTGCCCCTCCCTTCTACAGGATGATCCTCAAACTGGTGGTTCTCAGGGGAGCTGCCAGAGACCAGGGCCACTCTGTAGTACCACGCTGCTTCCTATCTTCCTGTACCTCATCCCTGAAGCTCTGTTAGCTTAGGTCTGATTGAGCTCTGCCAACAGGTCTTCTCCTGGACTGTGGAAGTCCTCCTAAATGTAGGTTCACAACTTGGAAAAGGGGTACGACAAGTCAGGACACTCTCTCAGGCTCTATGAACTCTACAGTAGATTGCAATGCCTTGTTAGCAAACCTTCCAAGGCCCATTCCAAGCTGTCTTCTGTGTTATAGACACCTTGCACACTGATTCACATCCCTGTGGTAAGCCCTTTGCTAGGTCAGGGAACAGGGAGGTATGATGTCTCATAGGCATTTTCTCTTCCCCCCTCCTCACACAACTGAGGTTTTCATACCCTTCACATATGGAGATAAAGGTAATGATTTGACCCATTATTATTTGCTGGAATTTTCAAAGAGGCCTAATGGATTAAGGCACCAACTCCTATTGATCTCCAACAGGAGTTGAGTGCCTAACTTCTTAGATATCTTTGAAAATCCCAGCCATTGTTAACATCCCTCCCCCTACCCAAGTTAGACCTTCTCCTATACTGACAAAGAGCCACTTTGGTCTACATAATCATGCTTGGATAGCTCCATTTAAATGTGACACGGAGATGAAGAGCTTTTGGTTACAGATAAAGTGTTACAATACCAGCATTTAGTGCAACAGAGGTTTTCTAATATTTTTCCTTTTAAATCTGAATTTAAAGATAACCTTCCAGTCTAATAGAAGTTGGGAAGAGGATGAGTATAGTACCACAGAGTGAAATTCACTCCTGTGCAAAGAGCAAGTATAAGGCCCATGTACCACTTAAGCGCTATTTGAGGTCTTATTAGGACTTAAGTTATGCATAGCTAGGCCTCTGCACAAGGATGAATTTTGCCATGTAGAATACTGATAGGAAGCAAAGATCTTGTTAGTGAAACCATAGGCATAAGCTAGTATCCTCAAAGACACATCTCCCCCAGGAAAGGGGCAATGATTTTCTTGTCTTTAAATTACATCTTGTTTTAACAGCAAAGCAGAAATTCAAATTCACAGTGATCTCCCAAGGGTTTACTTTGGTGCAATGTACCTATGTTTTTCTGACTTACAACTCTTTCTCAAAGACCATGCACAATGTCAGAGTATTTGAACTTTTCTTTGATATGCGGTTTTATTTTAAAATGCTTGTGCATTGAAGATAGAAACAAGATTTTGTCTTGTAAATAATTTGCAAAGATTGCATAGATGCAGATGTTTGCATAGATCTTAAGAGAATACTAAGGCAATGAACAGCATGTCAAGGAGCAGCATTGAAAGTATTGATAGGATATTACTGAGTTCAGTAAGGATAGTCATTAGGGGCTAGAGCAGCGCTATATGAGTCAGGAATCTTGGGCTCTATCCTCAGCAATACCACTGATTGCCTTTATGAGGTTATGCAGATCCCTTAATCTTAGTGTGATTTACTTATCCCAGCTATAAAATGGATATATTATCTGTTTCTGG
This sequence comes from Chelonia mydas, assembly GCF_015237465.2. Lineage (NCBI taxonomy): Eukaryota > Metazoa > Chordata > Testudines > Cheloniidae > Chelonia > Chelonia mydas. The sequence goes on from NC_057854.1 coordinate 90,533,662, forward strand.
GCGGTATTCTGAACCTTAATTGTATTTACAGAGACAATCCCAGGGAATCAAAAATGTATGGGGTCAAATCTTCAGCTACTGCAAATTGACTTATTGATTTGTGGCAGCTGAGGATTTGGCCCATAATGCAAGTTCAAAGTATTATTTTTAAGAATTTGATTCTGTGAGGCATTGAGCACCCTCAATTCCTATTGATTGTCTATTTACAGTATAGATTTTGCTGAAAGGAAAATTGTACAATACATGCATTTGTAGGTCGCTATATAAATGGCTAAAACAAATTGCATTTCTTTATATAGGATATAATACAATATTAAATCTCTCACATCTAGGTTTACTGAACTGGAAACATTGTAGAGACTTTTGTTCTTCATGTAGAGATCAGGAATCCAAAATCAAGTATTACTCAGTTTGGAAAAAGCTTTCTAGACGTTCCCAAGTTTCTTGGCATATCTAAGCAAGTGGACAGAAGCATCTTGATTTTCAAGTGCAATGCCGATGGGCTAGGTACGGTCTGCACCATCAGGATCATGTCTTCTGAGACATTCTTGCCTTCCTGCTTTTGGCCAGATTGTAGCAGAGGATCCCAATATTCATAGGCGTGGCTGGATGAAAAACAAGTGTCTGAAAAACACTAGAGCAAGGAGAGGTGATGCATTTTAAAACACTCAGTACATCTACAGTACTTTTTTAGTGGGGCGGAGTGAGCTTCTTTTTATTTGAAAACTTGTTAAAAATGAATGCGCTGTATTACTCTTGACAAGGAGATAGAGTTGTGCTGTGGGAGCCTTTCCGACTTTGCGCTGCATCTTCCAAATTTCCTCGTGCAAAACCGGTAAATCTGTAGAGCAGAGTTGATGTGATTGGGGCTTTGGGCCATAGAACAAGTGCAAATTCTCCAGAGACAAGGGAATCTTGACAGCATCCCAAGTAGTTTTATTGATGTAAGAATTGTTTAAAAACAAAATGTTGTTTGAGGAATCATTCAGTCCTGAAAGTAGAAGAAAGATGAAGGCAAACTGTGTTTCCCTTCTTGCAGAAGACTGACAGAGAAAATAAATAAGAGTAACACACATTTTATTTTCTTGCGTTTTTAAGCTGGTGAATGGTTAACTCTTTCTACAAAAAATGCATAACTGTAGGACTAAAGGACAGAAATAACCGGATTGGAAGGGCCCAGATAAAATCTTCTCACCGGTGTGAAGAATTTCATTTTGAAATACTGTAGGGTGCAGTATTTGGTTATCTAGTTTGGATTATTATTTAAGGGTTAGGGCTTATTTGGAAAATTTTCTATCAAAACTCTTGACCAGTGACTCCCATGATGGATTACCTCTCCTTTCCAACAGGGGATACAGTGGTTCATCATGGGAGGTGGAGGACAGGAGAATGGGAGCAGGAGGTACCCAAACAACAATTTCCATACGCCCTGCAAGAGGCATTTCCAAATTGAAATATTGCAGTTTTTTATTTTCTACCAAAAAGTTGGAATTCTGTAAAGGGGGAAACTCCCCATATTTCAATAATCTTTAATAACTATATTACAATAGCATGTGGATGACCTAGTCAGGTTCTGGATTCCACTGTATTAGGTACTGTACAAACATAGGTGCCAATCCTGAAACACCTATGGAAGTGCTTAATTTATTACACTTGAGTAGTCCCATTGAAGTCTATGGGACTACTCAGATAGGTAAAGTTATTTACATGTCTAAGTCTGCATGGGATCTGGGCATTTGTATGTAGAGTGCCTACAGTTATTCCAAAGAGCTTACAGGCTAAATTACAAGTTCATACAAATTATTGGCCAAGCAAAAGATCTTTTTGCAATTATTGCAACAAGATCTTTGTTTGAATTAAATGTACAGTTTAATGCCTGCCATCCAGGATCAAAGGAGGTACATATTCTAAACACCAACTGTGAGGTTTTCCTGGAGATGCAACTCAGATAGCAACACCTCAGCCCTCCCCCCATCCCCTGACACAGATGACATCCCCATCCAGGGGGAGATCAGAGATAAAAAGAGCCTATTTCCATTACAGGTGAGAGCAGATAACAGATTTTGACAATCACTTGGAAAAGCAATAAAATCCTGCCATCTGGGTGTCTGCGCCGTGTTGAATTATTGGTCTTAATTTGGGTGCACCCCTGGGCCTGAGTAGAATGACTCAGGCTTCAGTCTCTCTGGGAGTGGCATTACCCCGGCATGACTCACATTTTGAAGTGTCTTAATGAGACTGTGCAATGTATAGACATATTAGTGATTTCATCACACACACAATTTCTGACATTGCCTGCTTCACGTTTACAAAACTCGTATGAAACTGGGGCAATTTTAATAATTGTTTTAAATGGATTATTTTGCTAACCAGATATTTGTGAAAAGAGAAAAACCACATTTGCAAATTTTGAAAAAGCTGCTGGAGCAAGAGGTGGAAGGGGAGGAGGAGGTGTCAGCCATCCAAAAGCCATGTTATCTGGAGAAATGAGCACTGGCTGGGAGTCTGAAGCATTAATAGGAGTGGGCAGTAAAAACATATCTCCTCTTGTTTGACTCTTGCATGGCTAAAAAAAAAAGGCAAATGGAGAGTGCTTGGCCTGTTATTGATAGGACTGCCTTCCTTCTCCAGGTCAAATTACCTACCACCCTGATGCAAGCAATAGTTGTGCCAATGGCTATGAGTGAAATCTGCGCCCCATTGAATTCGGTGGCAAAAATTTCACTGTTTTCAACAGGGCCAGGACTGCACCACCTCTTCTGAGATTAACAATCTTGCCACTGTCCACCCTGACTAGAGATTTCCCCTTTTGAAGAAGATAATCGAGAAGGTGGAAGTTGACCTAACTAAAGCTATACCTTGATTCCTATAGCTTCCTTGGATCCTATTGGTCTTGCTTTAAACCTAGGTATGACACAAGTCTGCACTTACTTATTTGATGACCATGGGAAGAGATCAGCTGTCCATTATTATTATTTATTAGTATTATTAGTATTACAGCAGCACTGTAGGCTCCAGCTGAGATCAGGGTCCCATTCTGCTTGTCAAGATACAAACACATAGTAAGGGACAGTTCCCAAACTGCTTACAGAATAAATGGCCCAGACCAACAAAGGGTAGGAGAGGAAACAGAAGCAAAGGAAGGGGAGATGACTTGCCTGAGATCACACAACAGGTCAGTGACAGAACTAGGAATAGAATCCAAGCTTCCAGACTCCCAACGGAATGCCCTATCCAGTGGACTACTGCCTTGCTGCTTTTAGATCTTCCAGCAGTCTTTAATATATATGATAAGGTTGACTCCTTTATGGTGCATGACCAGGGTGAGTGGCTGTGCATTCTTTTTGAAGGTCCTTTGCTCTAGAACTTGCTCTCGCTGGCAATTCTTGAGAGCCTGTGCCAATTTATTATTGTTGCATTGTGCATTTCTGATTTCTTTTCCTTACTTTTCAGGCTTTTCAGGTATTGAGTATTGTTAGTTGAAGGTGTGAAAAGTTTGGGGCAATGTTGAAAGGGATTTAATGGTCAATTGTATATTAGTTGTTTCATTTTGTTTAATAGAGCCCAGGTACTATGGAAAAAACATAAGAACGGCCATACTGGATCAGACCAATGGCCCATCTAGCCCAGTGTCCTATCTTCCAACAGTGGCTGGGACAGAGGGAATGAATAGAACAGGGCAATTATTGAGTCATCCATCCCCTGTCATCCAGCATCTGGCAATTGAATGTTTAGAGACACCTACAGCATGGAATTGTGTCCTTGACCATCTTGGCTAATAGTCATTGATGGACTCATTCTCCATTAACTTATCAATTCTTTTGTGAACCCAGTTATAGTTTTGACTTTCACAGTGTCCCTTGGCAACGAGTCCCACAGGTTGATCATGCATTTTGTGAAGAAGTATTTTCTTTTGTTTGTTTTAAATCTGGTGATGGGTCCCCAAAAATTACTTGCAATGTATACATTTTTGGATATACATATATTTCCTCTTGCAGAAGTGTTTGCAAAGGGATTAACTGGGTTTTCTTGTTTGTAGACAGAAAATGTTTGGATTCCTATGAGAATAAAGGAAGCCATCCCAAATACACAGGCTCGAGCTGCGTTTATGTCCATATTCATCTTGGAGATTGATCAGTTTATTCTTACCCCACTTACAATAGCAGCTCTAGATGCTGAAGATGGAGAAACCGCAAAAGACAGATTAGTGTTCAGCATTACCAAATACCCACTAGAGTGGTATATTACCCATCTGGAGGACCACACCAAGGCCATTACATCTTTCATTCGGCGGATTTATACCACATGACGATTACCTATCAGCCACCCAACATCACTCATTCTGAGAGACAGAACTATGAGGTGAGGCATGGACCTGCACTGCTCTTAGTCAGAATTACTGTACCTGCATCCACAGCAAGCTTGCCAGTTGCCAAATGCTGCATTCATCTTTCATGGAGTGTTTGTTTTTCTAGGTTGAGTTTCAAGCAATTGCTGGTGCCTTCATGAGCAGTTCTCCTATCATGGTCCATTTTTCAATAAGAAGTGCAAAGACTGATGCTCCTAGGGTTGCATGGAACATGGGTAAGAGGAATTTTATCTAATTGCTTAAATGTATGAATTGACAATGCTTTGGCGTGTACTGTAAATAATCTGTGTTATAGACACATCTCTGGTATAGAGACTAGCACTGTAGTCCTGTAGATTCATCAGTGGGTCTACAGAATAACTACTCTTAGCTCTATAATTACCTTCCCTCTCCCCTTCTATTTTTAAATTGGGCCTCTTCATTTTTTTTTTATATCTGTCGTTTAAGACAGTTATGTTTTGTTACGTTGTATTTCGTTTTATTTTCTTGTACATATCTAGCAGGTGCTAGAAAAACAAACATCCAGAACCCCTCCTCTTACATTAGTGTAAATCCAGAGTAATCCCACTGGTAGAGTTACACCATCGTAAGCAGGAGGAGAATTTGGTTTGTTTTTGATGGATTTTTTTTCTTCTTATTTTAGAAGTAGCCAAATCTTCAAACTCCTGATGGACAAAACCCAAAAGATTCTGTGGTTTAGTTAAGATAAGCACGTTTCAAGTAAAATGAGATGATGCTGGAATTTACTGAACATAAACGTGCCTCATTCCAGTTTGCACTTGCAACACATGTACTCTGTGAAGTTGACTTTCTGTAGTTAAAGTTACCAGTTCTAATAATGTGCCCTTACAGTCACCTACAGTACTGGAGCCTTGAAATTCCACATGTCTGGCAAGAAGGAAGCTTTTTTTTTCTTCCCCCTCCCCTCCAGGAACTCTGCTACTTAGTGGGTTTCACCCCACAGACAAGCAATTCTCCTCCAGGCCAAACAGAATTGTAAGGCTCCGGGCTGCAGTACAACAGACCACTAATATCTGGCAATCTTCTGGACTCGGTAATCACTCAGCTTGCCTGTTTTAGTACAATGAAATGTTGCAATCTTTTTTTTTACCGGGTAATTAACACAGTTCTCGTGAACCCTGCACTTACAAAATTTCCAACAGAAACATGTATATTAATAAAAGATCTCTTCTTAGCAAAAGCTGTTCAGCCTAAAGAAGATGCCAAAGGTACAATACAAATACATTACTGTTAACACAATTAAGGCATGATATAAAGTATGCTTTACTAAAAGTAAGCGGGAAATCTCATGAGAACAGGCTTTCTTGCAAGGTTTTCAGTACTTTCCTTTATTTCTTATTGCAAACACTTTAAAAACAGCCTTTCCAACACTATTACCTAATTTTTCTATCCTGTCCTGGACAGGATAAGGAAATTCAGGATTTGAGAACTTAAATTTGAGGACACAAATTTGAGAAATGTATTGAAACTTGCAAATTCTGAAGTTTGGTTTGACTGAGCAAAGGTTTGAGCTGACTGTGTTTCTTCTGAATTGGTGTTCCTGTTCCTAAGGGCAAATCTTGCCCTCTCCTTCTGTGCCAGGGAGGACTTAAATGCAGCAAATTGTGTGCAATTCTGATGTGCAGCAGACAGACTGGATAGAATGGGATTTTATGCAGGGGGTTTTGCACCCCTTCACACTGCAAATCCTGACTCTGAAAAGGTTTCTTCTGTGTTCTTGTGCAGTGGGGTGTTGGGGAAGTGGACCCACCATCTGCTGGTGGTGGAAGGACCACAGCATGGATGGATCACAGTTTGAGGTACATTGTATCACAGATGGGTATGAAGGCATGTGAACTGTCTTGATGAATTGATTATTTAATTTTGAACAGATTGCTTAACTTTGCTTTTCACAGTGAGCTTCCCAGAACAAAATACCAACACTCCTATACCCCAACCACTTCCTTGGGCTGGGTTTGATATTTTGTTTCTTTTTTAAGATGTTCTGGATTAAATAGCTAAAGTTCCCTGAAACTATAAGAATCTGTAAGATTTGTGCTTACTGTTTGATTCACCTATCCCTCCAGCTCTCTGAAACTCTTAACGTGGCCTCATTTTAGAGATGCATCTGAATTGGAACTACTGACCTGAACATCCCTGAACTTTGAGAAAGTTCAGATTTGGATCTAACTCAAACTCTGCAACACTGGTTCCCCAATAATCTCACTGTGAAGAACTGATGTTAGCAATGCAAATGCAGCCTCTCCTGAAGCTTCAGTTACTTGCTTCCAGACATCCATGCATTAAATTCATAGAACCCTTTTCTAACACATGCCCGTAGTGCATTTTGTAGACAAAGGTCTCCTGAGTAGAGCTGATTGAAACATGGAATTTCTGTCCCAGGGGAAATTCTGATATTTCATCCCTTGTGTTCATCTTCAATTAGATCAAAAAATCAAAACAGAAAAACATTTTGTGCAATGAAAAGTTTTGAAAAATTATGCTTCAGAATGAAAATGAAACTTCCCATTGAAACAAAATGTTTTAACATTCACAAATCAAAATATTTCATTTCTATTTGTTGACCCAAAATGAAGCATTAAGTTCCCTACTGATGTTAATCTCAGTTTCTGCCTGAGCTGACCAAGTGTCTCATGAAAGTTTGTAATTTCGGCTCCCTCATGTCCTAGTCTTTCCTATGGGTCCAGCTCCTCACCCATATTACATCTCCCTTGATGCACTGCAGTCCCTCTGGTTTGCTTAACCCTATTGTTTTGTTTGAAAATTTTGAACCAGAGCTATTCTGAAAACATACTCCTTCCTTTATTCTGCTTCTGTTGTAGTAATATTAGTGTTGCCAACTTTCACTCCTTGAGTGTTACCTCAGTACTTTTCAGGGCTGCTTTTTATTACACTGTTTCCCACAAACTCCAAGTGGCAGTTCCAGCAGCTGGGAATTTCTGGGGAATAAGAATTCTCAGCCATATGCCCTTTCTCTCTGAAATGCCCTTTTCAATGGAAGCTAGGAGGGGAGGTGGTGTAGGAGCCGCTGCAGTGGCTGTATTCTGCCTAAATATTCTCCTATATGCGGGTTGGATCTTCTGTGTTTCCAGATGTTTTGAAGGGCCCTCAGTCTGATCCAAGATCCTCCCCCTGTCCTGGGAGTTTAAAATATAAAATAGATGGATGACCAAACCAGACAAGGCAGCATTTCCTATGGGTTTGGGAGGAAAAAGAGAATAAGGGAAAATGATTCCTGGGAGATTATTGTTCACAGTGACTTCGGATGATTTATTTTGTTAGTGTTCTGTGTGTGTGGCAGCAGGGGGAGGAGGAACACCATTATGGTTTTAGTGCTTCATTTTTGGGAAACTTCAGATAAACAAATGGATTTGTCCAGTAATAGTTGAAGTATCTTTTTGCTCTAATTAGGGCCTGTTTAACAATCATGAACCTGTTTTAAAATATTTATGAGGAGCTATTAATGCTGTTAAAAAAAACCAGTTCTTTGAGTTCGAGTGATTCCTAGATGCATGCTGCCTTGTCCATTTGCAGCGTGCAGATCTTGCGGGTTTCATGGTTTCCAAATTGTCAATCAAGGTCAGTAAGTATTATTACAATACAGTGTATCTCTGGAAAACATTATCATTTTACTACTTTGGGCCTGGTCTAAAACCTATTGAAGTGAATGGAAAGGGTCCTGTTGATTGCAACAGGCTTTGGATCAAGCCCTTACATAGTGGAGCAGAAGCTTTTTTGTGTCATGGCTGGGCAGATGTGAAAACTTTGTTGGTGATTTACGTTGATCAAAAGAGCACATGGTAACTCTCATCCTGCAGTTATATAACAGGAGGCAAAGGCTTCAAGTTCACAGTTAAAGATCTCAAAGATTGAGTTGTTCGTTTTCAGCATGATGATAGTGATGCAACCAAGGACGATGCAATATTCTGAATCTTTGATAGAAGGCACAACATTAGGCACAAGTTTCCAATTAACATCCTCCCTAAAGATGACAGTGCACCATTCCTGGTGAGCAACATTGTCTTTCAGCTGGCAGAAGGGGAGACAGTCCTCATAGAAAAGCATAAAGAACGAGGAGTACTTGTGGCACCTTAGAGACTAACAAATTTATTTGAGCATAAGCTTTCATGGGCTAAAGCCTACTTCATCAGATGCATGCAGTGGAAAATACAGTAGGAATCCTACTGTATCTTCCTACTATATGTGTGTGTGTGTGTATATATACACACACACACAGAGAACATGAAAAAATGGGGGTTGCCATACCAACTCTTAACGAGACCAGTCGATTAAAGTGGGCTATTATCAGTAGGAGGGAAAAAAAACCAACCCCAACAACTTTTTTAGTGATCATTAGGATGGCCCATTTCAAACAGTTGACAAGAAGGTGTGAGTAACGGTAGGGGGAAAATTAGCATGGGGAAATAGTTTTTAGTTAGTGTAATGACTCATCCACTCCCAGTCTTTATTCAAGCCTAATTTAATGTTGTCCAGTTTGCAGATTAATTCCAGTTCTGCTGTTTCTCATTGAAGTCTGTTTTTGAAGTTTTTTGGTTGAATAATTGTGACTTTTAGGTCTGTAATTGAGTGTCCAGGGAGGTTGAAGTGTTCTCTGACTGGTTTTTGAATGTTATAATTCTTGACATCTGATTTGTGTCCATTTATTCTTTTGAGTAGAGGCTGTCTGGTTTGGCCAATATACATGGCAGAGGAGCATTGCTGGCACGTGATGGCATATATCACATTGATAGATGTGGAGGTGAACGTGCCTCTGATAGTGTGGCTGAAGTGATTAGGCCCTATGATGGTGTCCCTTGAATAGAGATGTGGACAGAGTTGGCAATGGGCTTTGTTGCAAGGATAGGTTCCTGGGTCAGTGTTTTTGTTGTGTGGTGTGTGGTTGCTGCTGAGTATTTGCTTCAGGTTGGGGGGCTGTCTGTAAGCAAGGACTGGCCTGTCTCCCAAGATCTGTGAGAGTGAGGGATCGTCCTTCAGGATAGGTTGTAGATCTTTGATGATGCACTGGAGAGGTTTTAGTTGGGGGCTGAAGGTGGTGGCTAGTGGCGTTCTGTTACTTTCTTTGTTGGGCCTGTCCTGTAGTAGGTGACTTCTGGGTACTCTTCTAGCTCTGTCGATCTGTTTCTTCACTTCACCAGGTGGGTACTATAGTTGTAAGAATGTTTGATAGAGATCTTGTCGGTGTTTGTCTCTGTCTGAGGGGTTGGAGCAAGTGCGGCTGTATCGTAGAGCTTGGCTGTAGACAATGGATCGTGTGGTGTGGTCTGGGTGAAAGCTGGAGGCATGTAGGTAAGTGTAGTGGTCAGGAGGTTTCTGGTATAGGGTGGTGTTTATGTGACCATCACTTATTTGCACTTTAGTATCCGGGAAGTGGATCTCTTGTGTGGACTGGTCCAGGCTGAGATTGATGGTAGGATGGAAATTGTTGAAATCATGGTGGAATTCCTCAAGGGCTTCTTTTCCATGGGTCCAGATGATGAAGATGTCATCAATGTAGCGCAATGTAGGGGCATTAGGGGATGAGAGCTGAGGAAGCGTTGTTCTAAGTCAGCCATAAAAATGTTGGCATACTGTGGGGCCATGCGGGTACCCATAGCAGTGCGGCTGACTTGAAGGTATACATTGTCCCCAAATGTGAAATAGTTGTGGGTGAGGACAAAGTCCAGCCACCAGGCATATGTTGATGTCATCTGATTTTGACTCAAGTGACGATTATATTCTCTGCAAGATAATCTCTCCAGCACTGGGTGGCTTGGTTATCAAGAAACACTTTCCAGATGGACTAGGTAGAATGCCGATGGTCTCTGAAAGAAACAGTCAACTCGTATTACTCAACAGTTGAATAACTAGTAACTTTTTCAGACAGGCAGCTTTTTTTAAGGATAAGGAACAGCTATAAAAAACATACTAGGTATTTGCCTCATACGCTGGGATGCTACTGTGGTGGGATGGGACTACCAGTTAATGGAAGGGGAGAAAAGCAAAGGATTGTTTTCTGAAAACTATTTATGCTGTATCTATTGTATTTTCAAGGTATTCCTGTGTCAACCTTCATGAAAAGGGATGTCTTCCATAGCATCATTTACTATCACCACCTTGAAGGAGAGATTTTTCAGATTCGTTTGATTTCATTTTATTTGACTGTCAGGAACCTCCTAATCTTTCAGATACTCAAGTGAGTATGGATAGTTTTTTGACAATTGTCTAGCAATCTGTGGTGGGGGGTGGGAAGCCCAGAAGATATAATATTGCATAGCAAGGAACTACGTGGATGATGGGACTTTTGTAGCAAATGTCTTGCTTAAAGCTAACTTTATACTTCATTGGCCTGACTCTCATCTCATGCTTGTGTAAAATTAGTTTTACTTCAGTGAAATCAATGGTGTTACTCCTGATTTGCACCAGAATTAAAAAGATCAGGAGCACAATTAAAGATGTAGCTATTAGTTCCCTCCCATGTTTTCTTTGGAAGGATTGCACAAATAAAATAAATGAATAGAAATATCAAGGTATGAAAAGCACAAGATCAAAGGAAAATTGTATTTTTCATTTCCTAACGTGTTTTACTTTTAGCAGCAGAGTAGAATTCTCTAGCTGCTGATGATCAGATTTCATGGTCTGTGTCCCCAGATTTTTCAATTCTTATGTAGACTGTAATGATTCATGATATGCCGGTGAAAGACCAGTTGCCAGAGGAAGTTCCTGGGACTACAAGACAACTTGTCAAAGAAACTGAGATTGCACACATCACAAAGAATCACCTCCACTTTACAGACACTGAGTCCCCAGATAATCAGTTAATGTACATGGTTACTAAATCATGTTTCTCTCCATCTTCTCCTGCGTATGTATGAAACTGTCGGGCTAAATTAGACTTTATAAGCCAATTGAGAAAAGATCTAACATTTGCCCCTCTTACAGAATTTACGATGTGGCTAAGCTAATTTTCACAGACAGCATGAAAAGCTATAAACAAGATCCCGCTCTTCCTATGCTGACATCTTCATTCAGGTAAACAACTGGAATATTTTATATTACTAGAAATTATGTGGTGCTGTTTTGAGTGGGATTTAAATGGTAACTAGTCATGATGCTGTCCAACTGCAGAGGGCTGGATTTCACCTGTAATGAGTGGTACACTGGGTGCTACTAAACATAAAGTTTTGCAGCTTGGTGGTATTTACTTAAACCATATTTTATGCAGTGTACTTGGAAATATTGGGGTAAATTCATTCCAGGTGGTAAGTGTATAATATTTTTAAAGGCACTAATTTTACCAAATCAGATCTTTTGATTGAAGTAGGCATTAGGGGAAGATTTTCAAAGGCACAAGTGGAAAGATAAGCATCAAGCTCCTATACGCTTCCAGTTGGATTTGGGCACCTAACTCTTCTTTGTGATTATGAAAACCTCCCCCCGATGTTTTCATTGTTTCTATGAGTTCATGGTGGCCCAAATTCACTTGTTTCAATGGGGTCACACCAAGGATCCGTTTGGCCCAGCATGGCTGCAATAAGTCCCAATGATCCTGAGCGGTTTGCTTCTTGATAATGTTTCAAAAACATGCAAATGCTCTGCTGTATATGTACATCAAGAGGGTCTTGCCACAAGAACTGCTTGGTTGCATTCATTTTGATTACAGTAAGAGAGGTTGATTTATGAGGAATATGCCAAGTGAGTCAGGCTGCAGTGGTTTTCACCAGTGCCACATCTCGCATTATGTTCTTCATCCATAACTCAGGAAATTAAACTTGAAAGGTCTATGTGATACTGTCACCTCTGTTTCCCACCGCTGTAGCACATTTAAAAATGGCATACATGTCCCCACTGAGAGAGATTGGTCCTGACCCACTGTTTGTACAGTTTGAGTTTTCTGTTAGTGACCAGCAGGGAGGAGTGGTGGCTGGATTCAACTTTAACATCACAGTGATGCCTGTGAGTGATGAAGCACCTGAGGTATTTATCAAGTATCCTAATTATCTGTTGACATATGATTCCTTCCTAATGACTTTCCACTGTACAGCTCTAGAGTGAACAGGAGAGTTGAGGGATTTGAATCTATGACAGAAAGGATGATTGATTCAAATATATTCTGGTTAAGTGTGTGCTGGTTTTAGATCACGGTGCTTTAAATATTCAAACCAGTCAACCAATTATTTCTTTGCTTATTTTATGGGGATACATTCCTTTGCCCCACACAATTATTGCCTGGCTTCTTCCTATGAATTGAGGTCCTTCCAGCATCCAGTCTGAAGCTTTAACATAATTATTCACATGCTCAATTTTTAAAGCCTTTCCCATTCAACATTGCTAATAACTTCTTGACTAAAAAGAACAGCAGCCCTCCATGATAGGGGAGGGTGTTTCTGCTCTCTGTGCATTGGGCTTATTCTGTACTAACAACTTTTAGCCAGAGGTGGGACCCAGCAAGTCCTGTTGGAGCACTGCTTCTCATCCCATTTGGTGAGTTTGCAGTGTCTGCTAAGGTATTGTGAAGCATTTTGTCTCCCTTTTGAGCTGGGACCATTACTTCTGTGATTCCTATGCCTCTTGTTGGCCTAGACAGTGAAAGGGTGAGAATGGGATGTGAATGCAAGACCCTATATGCCAGGGCAGTGGTATGGTACTAATTGGCAGATGAGTCATTCCAAAAGTGGTGTGCTTGGACTTTCCAGTGTGCTCTCATTCTTTTGAACAGGCTAAACGTTCTCTGATCATATTAGTTGGAATTGTTCACTGAATTTGCTTCATCTATATTCATGCTCCTGTTATGTATACTTTCCACAAATATTTTAGCAAATGTGTTCCCTGGCAGGAGTGTTCAGCAAAACAGCCAGCTTTATGTCAGTATTAGAGAATAGCTGTGGAAAGTGACTTTTAAGTACACACTTGGAACCTACTCTTACAGTTAACACACTCCAGTCAAATAACTGAGTCCTTCCTTGAGATCTATTTGTCCAAGGCAGATGGAATTTGGAATATTAAATACAGTGAACTACTCATGAACAAACTACAAACCTAGAATTATTTGCAGGGAGTATTTGGCAAATAATTATGAATGGTGGATGCTTTTGAGAAAACTGATCTGCCCACAAAAATATTAACAGAAAGAGGCAAAACTCATTGAGCTATTCAGGCAGTTCTAGTCACTGGCAAGGTTTTGACAGGTTTCAGAGTAGCAGCCATGTTAGTCTGTATTCGCAAAAGGAGGACTTGTGGCACCTTAGAGACTAACAAATTGATTTGAGCATAAGTTTTCGTGAGCTACAGCTCACTTCATTGGACGCATTGAATGCATCAGATGAAGTGAGCTGTAGCTCACGAAAGCTTATGCTCAAATAAAGTTGTTAGTCTCTAAGGTGCCACAAGTACTCCTTTTCTTTTTGGCAAGGTTTTGATCATATTCAGAGTAGAAAATGATCACTGATAATATTCCCAAAATAATAGTAAAAGCTAGTTAAGAAGAAAATAAACATTAAGTTTAATTAATTAAAGCTTAGTCACTTTCATTGCTGCTTTTTCTTTGAGTTTTTACTTCAGGCCCCTATTCTTTAAAACTAGTACAGTTATCTAATGTGCATTTGTGCGTGGGGCCATTCTCTGATCTCTGTCTTCTTTATCTAACTATACCCTTTGTGGCAGGCCCCCTCCTTTAACTCAGCGGCCTCAGCGTTTCTCCCTTGGGCAGTGGGGGTCATGGAACAAATCACTCTGGCTCTTGAGGGTTTTTTTTCTTCAGTTTGGCTTTATTTTCCCCTATTTCCATGGTTGGCCACAGGGTTATCCCAAGAAGTTCTCTTAAGCAAAACAACTCCCCCGCCCTCCAACTCACAATGCAAACAGAAATACTTTCCCCTGCCCCCTCTCCAGTAGTTACCTTACGCTGGTTCCTAGTTGCCAGACCTTCCCCAAGCAGCTGTTAACTTTCTTTCCCTATCTGGAGGAGAGACAGCCTTCCACCCAGGACAAGCCTTTCCTTCCTGCTGCTGGTACGTCTGCTGCAGGTTCTCTCTCATCTGTCCCCTCCTTTCTCTCGCCAAAAGAGGGGTTTTGAAAGGTCATTGGCAGCCCTTAACTGGCCTCAGGTGTCTCTGATTATCCTGAGATAACCTTTTTTCAGCTCATAGGTCACAGGGCCTTTACCATTCTAGGGCTGATATATCTGCCCTCCACGACTCTCTTATATTCTCTTTGTATAGCCTTCTGACCTCACTCCTGTCCCTGTTTTATCTTTAGTTGTCCCCCGTACTTGCTTGGAATCCCGAACCTGTGGATACTCCCCTTAGGCTGGGGGGAGGTCCTTTAGTAGTGGGCGGAAGCTGGATCCCAATAGGACCACTCTCTTATATCTGTGTCAGGACTGACTTTGTCACACCTTCCAGCCATTGATAGGCCCTGAAAACCACCACAGTGCAAAAAAAAAAAAAAAAAGTTCATGTCCATTAGAAAAGCCTCTTTGATAGAGTACTAGGGCACAACTTATAGTAGCTTAAGTTATGACTCAAAGATTTCTAGGCAAAAGCATCTAGCCCTTCCTTAGTTGTTCTGTCTGTTATTGAAGCAAGGGGGCAAGCTCTCCTTCTAAGGGAAAGTTATCTTTCTTCATAAGCTTCCTTATATCTCAGTGGACAGTCAGTGGTTTTCTATAGCCCCTGTGCTGTCCCAGTATCTGTTTTATGGGATGTAGAGCCAGCGAACTTTTCTCAGGCAGGCAGATAGAGAAAGCTTTTTGTTCTAGTTGGAGTTAGAGGAGAAGAGAGAGAGGCTCTAAACAATACTTTACATTATCTGTCTATGGTTTCACTGAAATGGGCAGTATTTTATGAGCAATGTGATGGAAACAAATATGTTATTAAATTGGTTTTCTTCCTGCTATTTGATTCACAGCTACAGGACAGAAATATTATGACTCACCTGCTAGTGCTAACTACCTTTCATCAAGCTATAGTGCAAGCTTTTCACGAGAGGGCTGGAGATAAGATAACTCATGCCAAGTAGATTTTTGGCAGTACTGTAAAGCTCTAAAGCAGGGACTCTTGGGACCTTTGAATCCTACTGATGTGAATGTCAAGCCTGAAAGCCTTCCTGAGGACTGAATGATGTTGTTATCTGCGACCACATGTTCCTCATTGACCTTGTCTCTCTGACGTGCTCTCTTCCCATCTACTTCCTAGAGAATGGGTGAATTCTAAAAGGAAGGCTTTGTCTCCTTGTCTTCTATTTTGCTGGGTTGCTATTAGTTTGCTTTGGAGATGGTTGTTAGTTTCTGTGGTACGACAAATCCACATGCTGCAGACAGCAGATGCAATTAGAACATAAATTACACACGCGTAGGGAGTTGGGAGTAGAACTTGGGTGATTCAGTTCCAAACATACAGGCCTCCACCACTGAGTGCAAGGAGAACTCCTTTAGCTGAAATTAGTAGTGAGTCACTTTATCGTCTCCATGGATGAGCCACTGCAGGGCAGCATCATCCCTACTCATATATACAAAGCGAATACATCACGGCGGTTATTGATGTTCTTGTTTCATTGTTTGACTGTAGGTTTGTGTATGGAGGCTTCTTTGTCTTTGGAATCCTTGGGTGTTTTGGGCCTGTCTGCCTGCAGATGAAGAGGAGCCTCTGTTTAGTCCTTCTGTGAGGGTTTTAGAACTTATTTGAGGGGCTTTGAAAGCACAGGAGGACTGTATGTGCTGATCCAGATTCCAAGCAGTGTTGGGCAAGCCACCTAGTTAAATAAGATCACCTGTATATGTGTTCACTTGTATCTAACTGAGGTGAACTTTTTTGCAGTTAAGAAAAGATTGGTTAAAGACACTTCTGCCCAAACCTCCCTCCTATACAAGGAAATGTGGTAGATCACAATATCCTCCTGCTCAGTTATGGCGCTTACTCTGCTGTCTGGTAAATGGCCTGTATTTTTTCGCTTAGTTGGTTTTTAATATCTAACTGTGCTTCTCCAAGAAAAGTATGGGTCTCATCTGATTGCTAAAACAGGTGGTGTTTATCTGTTGAAAGCAGAGATGGGCTGTCATGGTTCTATGTGGGTACAACATTGAAAGCTGTCTCCATCCCAGTCACAGGACAGCAACAATAACCAGAACTACCTTCCCCATATCCATGTGGTGTGATAGCACCATCTGAAAGTTAACATGGGGCAATGCAGGTGGGTTTCTTTCTGGTGAGACGTTGGATGAAATCTGGGAAGCAGACTCTGAACCTGCACAGAGAATGGTTGCAGATCAGTAGGAAATCCAGTATAGACACTCCTATGCCAAAGTCTGCCTTTGAAATACTCATTTGTTGTTGACATGTTAAACTCGTGATTTTCACGTGTATAGTATTTTGCTATTCCTTATAGTGCCTCAGTGCATTTTAGGTGAGCTCATCAATGTTTTAGATTTTCACCAGTCATCTAACAACAGAAGAAGGTGCCAGTTTCTTTGTCTCTGGGGAGAATTTAATGGTGTCAGACTTAGACACCAGGGATGATGACCTTCGAATCCAGCTGAAGAAATGTCCTCAGTATGGGCACATTGAACTGCATGGACTCATACAGGAAGGTGATATGTTTACTCTTGAGGATTTGCAGTCTTACAAAGTCAGGTAATGCATTCGGGTTCCACCTTTTTTAAAAAAAAACACAACACCAATATCTGCATTACAAATAATGTTTCTCTTTCAAAAGAATTAACAACGGTTCTGTTTCTCCAATAGAAATTTTTTGGGAAAAAATCATTTTGTCATTAATTTTAGAGTGCATTTAGAAAACAGGGCTATCTAAATCAAATACTATCCAAAAATATACATGACTGGTTCTTCACCTGTTAGAGGTGAGGACATAAATGTCTTTTACATCATGTCATGTCGTGCAAGACATTTTCACAACTATGCACACATGGGATTTTTTCTTTGTTTATATTCACTAGTGAAGACAATTGTGATTCATGTCATGGACTCATCTCTGTTGCTTACCTCTGAATAATGATCATGATCCAGATCCTCAGCGGGCATAAATCAGTGTAACTCCACTGAATCCAGTGGAGTGATGCTGTTTTATGCTGGCTGAAGATCTAGACCAATATGCTAAGATTAAACAGAAGCATCTCACAGGATCATTTGTAAGTGGTGGGCATTGCTAGACCTTAGTCCTCCCCCCCCCCTTCTATTTATAGGTTTCTAATTTTCATTACTTAATGAATATCACTTTTCATTATCATTATGTTAAAAGGTACCAGCATGATGATTCAGAAACCCTTGAAGATGTAGTCATATTTTCAGCAACAGATGGATTTAACACTGCAGATGGAGTGTTAAGAGTGCAGGTAATAACAAATTCAGCAATGTACTGTACTGAAATATAGTTGGAAAGTATTAATCACATATTGGTTACTTCAGCTCGACTAAGTAGATTTTTAATTTTCATCAATCTTTTTACCAGATTCCCGGAAAGGTTTCTGCTTAGGCTGAGTCTGACTCCTGGGTGAAATGTCTATAAAACAACTCCAGAGTGATTAATGACTGAGGCCCTGATCTTGAAAAGACGTATGCACATGCTTAACTATATACACTAGGAGTAGATCCATTGACGTTAATAAGACTGCTCACAGTGTGTGTCTAGCTAAGCATATGCATAAGTCTTTGCAGAATCAGGAGCCTACCTATAGACCAAAATGGGGAAAGACACTTTGGTTTTCTCTCTTCCTAGTAGCTATTTTCTCCTGCTATTGAACCTTCTCAATCCTGTGTAACAGACACTGCTGCTTCTTTAAAACCAGGGTAGAAATTTACCATAGCCCTTTTAAAATCTATCTTCGAACAGGTAAATGCAGTTGCACTAGGAGCCCAGTTGGCATTTCAAAGGGAATCTTGCCTCATTAAGGAGTGCAAGATTGATGGGTTTGGTGACTGTTATTTGCATGCTCTCTTCTCATCTGGAAAGATTTCCTTTACTGTAATTCTACAAAATACTACTTCATTTGTGAAGTTAGAAAATAGATAACTTGGGTTACATCATGTGATCTATCTTCCTTCCTTGGGGTTCTATAGAACAATGAACTTTGGAGTATTGAGTTCTGAATATAGCTGTTTGAATTTTTCACAGAAAATTTCAATTTTTTGGCAGAAATTCAAAATTAGAAAAAGTATGGATGAAAAGTGAACTATTTCTGTTTGGAAATGCTGTCACAGAGCCTTATGGGGACTTGTAGATCATGTGCCTTGTGCTCACATTCTCCGGCTCCCTGGTTGGACTACATATCCCACGATGCACCATGGAGAGAAGGCCCACCATGGTGAGGGAGTACACCGTGGGAGATGTAATTTGGCCAAGGAACCAAATTTGCCCACAGAGGAGAATGGGGATAAAAGACAGCCAAACTGCAACTCACATGAGTCACCATGGCAGCACAACCAAATTAAAATATTTAGGTTTTGGGGCATTCTTCCCTCACCCTAGCTCCCCCAATGAAAAATCTAAATTTTTCTATGGAAAGCAGACCTTTCATGAAAAACTTCATTCAGTTGAAACTCCCATTTTCTGTTGAATAACAAATTGATGGACATTTTTTGAATGGCTGCAGGTCTGAAATATAACTCAAAGTGCCATAAGTAATGTTAAAGTTTAATATTTTGTCTGAGAAGCTAGATGCCCAGACATAGATGAAGGTGGAGTTAAGGCTGAGAGAATATACCATCAGAGTGGAGGGTAAAATAAAACTAATGACAATGTTGTAGTTTAAAATAAAAAACAAGTTTTGGAAACCCAGGAATTCAGAATTGAGATAAAATTCAAAAGCAATCCAAACCTCTCACCATCTCTCCCCCATTAAATTCTCTTCCCTGGTCCCTACCTGATCCTTCAGTAAAAGGCTAAAGTGTTGAAGGAAAGGGAGGTAGAAAATAAGTCTTGAAATGGAAGCGTAGGCTAAGTCTTAACTATTGCATCTCAACCAATTGCTTTATAACATGAAATAGTCTTTGTAACCTCCTCTGCACTGTGAGTTTGCTATTCAGGATGCTGATGGAAATGAGATATTTACATAATAGCTCATCAAGATGTTTTTGGTAAAGTTTCATTCTAAAGAAAATATTTAATTTTTTTATTTGCACTCTAATTGGAACACATTTTATAGGATTTCATCTAACTGGGGAAACTACCCAGAATTCATTACATCTGTAGGTGGTGCTGATGGATTTGTTCCCAAGCAACTATGTCCAAAGTTACTGATAGACTCCAGTTCCCAGAGAGTCTCAGATGCTGAACATTTGACCATAACAATTAGAATAAACAGCGGCTGATAACCGTTATGGATCAAATAACCTTCCCAGAGTGTGAAATGTGCTACATGAATATATCTGAGAGGCACCAGTTTATTGCTTGCTTGTTAGATGAGCTCCCCCATAGGAGTGATAGAGGAAATAAGGTTGTTGTTAGAATGAAATCTAGGCGAACACTGTTTTTTGGACTTTGAACTATACATGAAAATATCTCTGCTCTCCCTCCCCTTCTCATTCTTTCAAGACTATACCAGTTAATGATAAGCCCCCAGAGCTACAGGCAGGATTAAAATCAAGACTGGAGTGTCCGGAGGGAGGATACATCGTTATCACCACAGAATAACTTTATGCAACAGATTCTAATAGTGATGACACAAAACTGATGTACATGATTGCCCGTGGTCCAGCGCATGGGGTGATTCAAAAGAGAGGATCCATGGTGGATAAATTATCCCAGCTAGATGTCACTCAGAGATTGATCACTTACGTACATACTGGTAATATACAATTCTGATTTTCACAGTTTGCTTGTTCCTTATTAAGTGCTACCTCTATATTTTTTTATTACTAAATGTCACCACAGCTATGGATTATTGTATTATGGTCTGTTTCTATTTTTTTCATTCTAAGCCTTCTTATCAAGAGGTCTATAACTCTGTGATTAAAACTTGCTTGAGACTGGAATCTGTTGTCAAAGAAGATTTGGCTCTTTCCAGCTGATTAGATTGTATTTTGGTTAGTTTCAGATTCCTCTCTTGGACTCCTGTTTTAGGGCCAGATTGTGCTACACTCATTCACCTTGACTTCAGTGCATGTTTGTGTAGAGACATACCATCACAACAGCGTGACACAGGTATCTCATAGGTGTCTGAAACAAACATTTAATCACCTGCTAATGTGGGTGAAACAATTTTGATAGTTTGTTTCTACCCGATGTATTTGTTGAGCCCTAGACCTGCCCTGTGCCACTTGCTCTGAGTTACGTGGGCACCACAGCACAGGATGAGTTAAGGGTGGAATAGCCGCCTGAATTGTCCTTGTCTTTGCTGTTTTGAGTCAAACCAATATTTTGAATGTTAAATTTTCATTGCAATTCTCTCCTGCACCTTCTCTGATTTTACTTTAAAACTGTGTTTGTATATACTAATGAGTATTAGAAGAAGTCTCCGCCAACCCCCTTTCTTGTGCAGTTTCAGTTGCAATAAAGAACATCAAAAGACTGTCTTTTAAAATACTTTCATTTCAGTAGGAAAAAATCCTTGTTTCTCACTTTTTTTTTGCTTTTATGTCCAGATACATTATCATTCAATTCCTCCTGCACAGCAGCAAGAATGCTACTGTTGTACAGATTTCAAGCATAGCAGATTATTGTTCATGCCATCAGCCTGGAGCAGAGCACTACTTCAATACATTAATCTTTCTTTCAAGTTCAAAACCACCTGCTTTCCCCGCTCCTCCTCCCCCACCCTGTGACTGTAGCAGCCTTTGCGATAGGAGACCGCTTTCTCTGTTGCTCTGCTCTTTTTCCCAAGAACACTGCTATTCATCCTATGGGCAGAATGGGCTCTCGAAATATTGCCAGTTGCACACTAGCATTCTGTATGCTCATCCTGGTGGGTACTGTTTTGTCAGTAGATGCCTCCTAGTGATTGTTAAATAATATATCTCCACCTTGAGATCCACTGCAGCAAGCCTTTACGGACGCAGGGGTCTTTTGTGTTCTCTTGAATTTTCTGACACCGTGTTCTATGAGATCCCTTAGTTGTTGGAAATTTTTTTTTAGCCCTTTTGTATACTTAAGGATAAAGCTGTTTTTAAGAATATTGGCCTATCTGAAATGAAAAACTGTAACCTGTTAGTTGATAAAGCCCACCCAGTCTAGAGAAATGAATCCTGCTTATATACTGCTATTATTTTAGTACAGTATGGTACATACAATTTATTTTTTAAGGATGGGCAATGAAATTCCACTTATAATGCTTTCTATGTGTGGCACTTATTGCCTGTTGTACTCAACAGAAGACTCTTGTTATAAAAAGGATTTGTGCACTGCACAGAGTTAGATATCAGATTTCCAGCTTCCCCACAGTGGACTGTGTTGTGTAGGGCTGGTCAAAATTTTTCTGTTGAAACTGATTTTAAACAGAAAACTAGGTTTCTGACCAAATGAAATTTTTAGTAAAAAAAGTGTGTGAGTTCTGTAGAAAATTTAAAAAATTTTTTTTTGGTCAAAACACTGAACTATTTCAGTTTTGGGTACATTTTTCAGTATTGGAATTTCTGTCAAAAATTCGAACATTTCTGTGGAAAGTTTCGATGAAAAGAATTTTTTGGGGCATCTGTCAAAATCTTGTGAAGGGACACAGTGAGAATACATTTTTTTGACCTATATTTTAGGCATTCCTGATTTCATTTGTTTTCTTGCAGCTCTAGACCATGACTGAGAAACCAGACAACTGAGGTGTGTTCTGGCTTTGTCACAGAGTTCCTGTGTGACCTTAGACCTATTTTTTTAAGTATCTACTAATTTTGGGTGCATCCATTTTTTGGGTGCAGACATTCAACTGAAGACCCATTTGTCCTGACTTTGAGAGATGGTGAGCATCCACAATTTCACTTCATTCAGAACTGTGGGTGCTCAACATCTCTGAAAATCAGAGAAAAACTAGCTGATGATATTGAAAGCTTATCCCTCAAACGCTTTGACTCTGTTCTTCCATCTGTAAAATGGAAATGGTAATACAGGACTTCCTTACCTGACAGGCTTGTTGTGATGTTTAATGCGTTAAAGTATGCAAAGAGCTTTGAGCTCCTCGCACCGAAGACGCAATAAAAGGGATAATACTATGCACTATTTCGTTTGTTATTCTAGTATTAACTTTCCAGTAATATAGCAAATCTGTAAGATATGTGGGAGAGCATTAAATAGCATCACTTAGGGGTCTGTTGAGCTGGTCTTTTAAATTCAATGGCTGTTATGAGACTGAATTTTATTTGACAGTCAAATCTAAAACATTTCCAAATACACACAAGTTCCTTTGTTTTTTGCTCCAAAGTTCTCAGCCTTTGAAGATACTTGATTGATAGCTTGTTTTTCAAGGAAAGATCAGATGATCTTTTCTACTCTTGTTTGCTCTTCTGTGAGTGTGATTTCAGTATCTCTATTCTCTGTTTCTTTCTAGGAGGTGAAATAGGACATAGTCCTTGTGTAGCCGTCTTGACCCTCATTGTCTCATATGGAGAAGCTACTAGTTGTTGTTTTAATAGAGCTCTCCCTCCACCACTGCCTCTTTACACCAGTCTCCCCGTCTATGATCTGAACATCACAGTCCTCCCCATCAACAACCAATGTCCCACCATTCATCTGGGTATGTTTCCTAACACCGTTTCACATTTCAATGTATTCAACCTGAACTTCCGGACTATAATTTTTTCCAGATTATAATTCAGAAAGTAGATTTCTCACCCACCGCAGCCTACTCTGGTTTGGAGTTACTGTGGGTGACACCAGAATACACACCAAAAGCTTGGAAGTGCTGTTCTGTACTCTAGGTTGTAAAGTTTTTCATGACACAGGATGGAAAGCTGTGCTGTCATAAACCTCATTGCAAAGGACCCAAAAGACATGCAATGCTTCTGTTCAGAGATTAGTCATGCTATCAAAACCGTTTGACTAATCGGTAAACTGAGCTATCTGCTGCTTCGCAGACAATGTAGTATTTGCTTTTTGGTTTGCCTCCATGCATTGATAAAAAATTTGGATCCTTCACAATTAGGATTTGAAGTATAGACAGCATCTAATCCAATTTATCCCATTCACTTTGCCAGTGCAAGTAACACTGACAGTTTAGAGAAAATACTTAATTTGGCTACGTCTTTCTAGTTTACTTCTCAAAATATTAAACATTCTGAAGTCAATAAAACCCTACACACCACAGGCATGAGGTGTCTATAACATTAATCTGCTTTTTCAAGTTAATTACAATAGGCCAGATACTGCTGTTTTTAGGCAAAACGTTTCCTGAAGGCAATGGGAGTTTGCCTGAGTAAGGCCTGCAGGATCAGGCCCAATTTTATTATTTGCCCTACTATTTAAAAGTAGCATTTCAACATGATTAAAAAATAGCATTTCAGCTCCTAAGCGAAATACAGAACACTGAGGGCTAAATTGTGGACAATATTGTAGCTTGTGGCCCCTTCTCTTTGCACTGCTCAGGTGACGTAAAGGGGCTGGATTCTGGCAGTAGCTGGGCAAAGGAGCATTCCTATTTGTGGAGAAGAACGCTCTGCTGGTGTAAAGCTGCTGAAGCTGGCTCTTTTACCAATCACTGCCCCAGTGAGATAGGAGGAGTGTGGTGCTCTGTCATTCTAGCTGAGTAATTTTAGAGCCACCTCAAGGCTGCTCTAACAGGTGCCAGGGCCAGATGCACAGAAGTAGGACTCCAACCCACTATTCTGAACAGAGTTTGGATTTAGGGCAGAACTGTGCCCTGTGGCTTTAGCCACTCTGCAGCAGTAGAGAATGTAGAGATGGTAATTTGCAGTCACTGTGCTGGGTCAGGCACTAGGCCTGCAGCGGGCCCCAGAGGAGAGCATACAGTGGCAACTGCTTCTAAAACTTTTTAGTAGCTTCAGTATGGGCTTGCCCTGTCTTTCCACGCTCCCAGTGGATTTCTAGCATGGCTGTCAGCATTACGGTATCAGGGCCCTTCTACACTGAGGGAGCTCAGTGATAGGTACTGTGTGTATCCTCTGCATGGTCACACAAAATGGGAGAAGACTCACTCTTCCCCTCACCTTGTACATCTGGACAGGCTAGGTACAGTCTAGTCCTAAGTGATGGCTCTGTTTGGAAAACATGAATGAAAAAACTAGAGTAGGACAGGTTAGAAGTCAGAAAGCCTGAATGAGAATAGATGTAGAGACGGATTCAAAAATCCATGTCTGGATTTGAAACTTCGCAAAGCTTTTGAGACCCTGTGCTCTTTAAGTCAGGTCCATCTCTAGAATAGAGTTCATCAGAAATTACCCATGTAAATTCTGACTCCTGTATAATCCCATTCCCACTGACAGAAAGCACTTACATATATATATATATATATAAAGATCTCTCCTCAGTGGATCCTTTAAAACCACCAGATAAGAGCAGGTGATTAACTACTACGCTTTCACAGCCTAGATCTCTGATAATGATTACTGACAATCTCCAGTTATAACAAGGGTGATGTACGTTTAGTGCTGCAATGTTATGCTGTGCAATGGTGGTTATTCTGCTCACTTTCCAGGGAAATCATTTTCCTGTCTCTCTTTTTTTTGTTTTCAAATGAGTGCTTAACGACGTTCCTTTCAAAGATGTGTGCTGGCAAATCACAATACCGCTGAGGATGGAAGGTCCGTAGCTCCAGTAGGAGGAAGAAACTTGGAAAAATGGAGTTGGTGCGGAAGAGTGAACAAGGTCACTGGTGACAGTGCTCCGCTCCATCTGTGCAGGCACACACTTAGCAGAAGGATTTCAGCAACATGATATTTTGGAACTCCCTTTAATTCGTCATGTTATTTTAATTCCTTTTTTTTGTTTTTTAAATTATTATTCATTTCTTTGGTTGCATTTGGTAATGAAACCCAAGCACCTCATTGCTCAGTAATTCAACTTGGCTGACCAATTAAATGCTATTCTCACTGTTAACCCGGGGATCTGTTAATGCAGGACTCATGCTCCTCTCATGGGAGAAAGGAGCATAGTCTAGTGAGTAGAGCTGGAGAAGTCAGTGGTGCTCAGCACTTCTGAAAATCAGGCCCTAGGCGCCTTTAACTGAAATAGGGAAGAAACCAAAATTAGTGGGCATGTCTGAAAATGTTGACCTTCAAATCTCTGTGGCTGTTTCTCTTTTTGTAAAATAGGTATAAAAATTACTTAAGGTAATTACAGAGGTTTAAGAGCTCAGTACAGCAAAGCATTTAAGCACATGCTTAACTTTAAGTATGTGAGCAGATCCCAAAGGGACTACTCACGTGCTTATAGTTAAACATGTGCTTAAAAGCGCTTCTGGAGCAGGGTCTAATTTATTTCTCTTTATAGAAGGCTTTGCAAACTTTGGATGAAGGACACGATAAAAGTGTAAATTAGAGTTGGTTAGAATTTTTTCATCAGTGTTTTGGTTTTGGTTATTTTTTCCTGCTCCTTTTTGTCCAGGTCTAGTACAAACTAACTAATGATACTAAATATAAAACTAACCTCACTGCAACAGCAAGGTTGAGATAGTGAGCAAACAAAGATCAGGAAATTCTGAAAGTTTAAGATTTCTATTGCAACATTAACTTGTCCCATTGAATTACATATTATAATACACAAGTAATAATTGAAATTACTCCTTCTGGAAAAATACTACAAAATTTAAGATTATCATTTTTTAAAACTAAATTCTATGGATTTCTTTTTTTTAAAGAAAGAATTGTTATAGAGTCCTATTGATTTTTTCTGTGTCAGACCACCCTACCTGAGGTCAAAATTTGGACCACTGAACTTTTCTTCATATGACTATTTGTTTTTTGTTTTTTTTTTTCATTTCCCTGTTAATGACAGCTATAAAACCAGCCAATTTAAAAGTTTCTAGCTTTGGCTTATTTTGAGTTATGCAAGCACACATTTAAGGGAGGAAATTATTTTTCATGTTTGTGGAGCTCAAAAATACCTGAAATGATCATAATCAAACTTTCCAAAAGAGTTTTTACCTTTTGGACCACCATCAAACATGGGAAAAGTTCAGCCATAGAAAAAGATTGTCTAAGCTTCTGTCTCCTGATTCTCCATTGCATTCCTTCAGTTGTCTGCCAGTGTAACTCTGCTGAAATCAATGGAGTTTTATTCGGATGCGAACAGTTGAGAATCAGGCCCATGGTATTTCTGAGTTGTTGGCTTTCAGTTCTTGAGAAGGGGCAGGGACTTCTCTATGAAGATGGCATGTTGAAAAGGAAGTCAGTTAAATCTGTGAATAGCCACTGCTGATGCCAGGACCATGGGGAAGATTTGCTTTGATGTTTGTTTCTCTACATTGGTGTTTCTCCCAATCTCCCCCACATACACAGACGCACATCACCCTTTACCATCCCTTTTGAAAATTCTTGCTGAGTCCTTCTTCAACTATTCTACAGGGCACAAGTCCTAAGGGCCTGAGAAGTGGGAGGAGTGGTAGATACTCTGGAGGGTAGGGATAGGATACAGAGGGACCTAGACAAATTAGAGGATTGGGCAGAAGAAATCTGATGAGGTTCAACAAGGACAAGTGTAGAGTCCTGCACTTAGGGCAGAAGAATCCCGTGCACCGCTACAGACTAGGGACCGAATGGCTAGGCAGCAGTTCTGCAGAAAAGGACCTAGGAGTTACAGTGGACGAGAAGCTGGATATGAGTCAACAGTGTGCCCTCGTTGCCAAGAAAGCTAACGGCATTTTGGGCCGTATAAGTGGGGGCATTGCCAGCAGATCGAAGGACGTGATCTTTCCCCTCTATTTGACATTGGTGAGGCCTCATCTGGAGTAGTGTGTCCAGTTTTGGGCCCCATACTACAAGAAGGATGTGGAAAAATTGGAAAGCATCCAACGGAGGGCAACAAAAGTGATAAGGGGACTGGAACACATGACTTATGAGGAGAGGCTGAGGGAACTGGGATTGTTTAGTCTGCAGAAGAGAAGAATAAGGGGGGATTTGATAGCTGCTTTCAACTACCTGAAAGGGGGTTCCAAAGAGGATGGCTCTAGACTGTTCTCAGTGGTAGCAGATGACAGAACGAGGAGTAATGGTCTCAAGT
The DNA here is from genome assembly GCF_015237465.2 of Chelonia mydas. NCBI lineage: Eukaryota > Metazoa > Chordata > Testudines > Cheloniidae > Chelonia > Chelonia mydas. The sequence goes on from NC_057854.1 coordinate 90,561,158, forward strand.
TGTAGTGGGGGAGGTTTAGATTGGATATTAGGAAAAAGTTTTTCACTAGGAGGGTGGTGAAACACTGGAATGCGTTACCTAGGGAGGTGGAGGAATCTCCTTCCTTTGAGGTTTTTATGGTCAGGCTTGACAAAGCCCCTGATTTAGTTGGGGATCGGTTCTGCTTTGAGCAGGGGGTTGGACTAGATGACCTCCTGAGGTCCCTTCCAACCCTGATATTCTATGATTCTATGAAGTGCTGAGTATTCTCAATCCTCTGTGGCTTCATTGGGACTTCTGGCTACTCATTCAGTTTCAAAAACACGAGTTTGCATCCATTGCCGTGCTCCCTTTTCCCTTCCTGCAACCTCCCACTGTGCTTTAAGTTCCATCCTGCCCCCTTGCTAACTTCCTAAATCCCATCCTGGCTGTGTCATCATGTGCAGCTCTGCTTCTGTGCTGGGCTTCAGCTCTGTTCAGTTTTTCCTGTGCTCTGTTGCTTCTCTTGTGAGAGGTGCACTGTGGTCCTACTCTGATCGTGGACCTGTATGTGGTGATGTGATCTGAGATGAGAAATCAGCACTCCCGTAAGATCTTCCAAAAGGACAGGGTCTTAGAAGTAGGGAATTAGAGGCAGGCTAGATACTACAATGATAGGCACGCTACAAATGCCTAGATAGGTCAGCTGGAGGAGGGTGGTTCAGAGGGGCCAAGTGGGAAGTCAGTTCAGACCTCAGTCCCATAATAATATTGACACTAACTGGCACACTGAACTGTGCATATTTCTACAAGTTTGTGGTTTTAAACTCTGCCAGCACTGTCAGAAGACAATTTAACCTCTGGCATCAACTAGATATGGGCAGAGATACAAGCCAGTGCAGTAGTGCTGATTAATGCATCCTGGGGGGATTTAGTGAGGCACTTGGCGCTACACACCTAAGAAGTGCATTAGCTGGCATGAAGGCTCCACTTGGCGTGTCCAGTCATAAATATAAACCATGTTTCTTAAAAAAAGTCAGGCCTTGCCCATATATCGTAGAATCATAGAAATGTAAGGCTGGAAGGGACCCTGAGAATCATCAAGTCCACCCCCCTGTGCTGAGGCAGGATCAAGAAAATCAGATGGTCTCTGACAGGTGTTTGTCTAACCTGTTCTTAAACAACCTCCAGTGATGGGGATTCCACAAGCTCCCTTGGGAGCCTAGTCCTGAGCTTAACTACCTTTATAGTTAAAAGGTTTTCCTAATATCAAACCTAAATCTCCCTTGCTGCAGACTGAGCACATTACTGCTTGTTCTACCTTCAGTAGACATGGAGAACAATTGATCACTGTCCTCTTTATAACAGCCCTAAACATATTTGAAGACTGTTATCAGGTCCCCCTTCAGTTTTCTTTTCTCAAGACTAAACATGCCCAGTTTTTAAAATCTTTCCTCAGAGGTCAGGTTTTCTAAACCTTTTACCATTTTTGTTGCTCTCCTCCGGACTTGCTCCAGTTTGTCCACATCTTTCCTAAAGTGTGGCGCCCAGAATAGGAAACAGTGCTCCACTTGAAGTCTCACCAATGCTGAGTACAGCAGGACAATTACCTCCTCATCTTACATACAACACTCTGATTAATGCACCTCAGAATATTAGCCTGTTTTACAACTGCATCATATTGTTGACTCATATTCAATTTGTGATCCACAATAATCCCCAGATCCTCTTCAGCAGTACTACCACCTACCCAGTAATTCCCCATTTTGTAGTTATGTGTTTGATTTTTCCTTCTTACATTTAGTATTTTGCACTTGTTTTAATTGAATTTCATCTTGTTGATTTCAGAACAATTCTCTAAATTGTCAAGGTCTTTTTGAAATTTGATCCTGTCTACTAAAGTGCTTGCAACCCTTCTCAGCTTGGTGTCATCTGCATATTGTATGAACACACTCTCCACTCCAATATCCAAGTCATTAATGACAGTATTGAATAGTACTGGACCCAGGACTGACCCTGGCAGGACCCCATCTCACTCAAACTCCACCCACAAGAGAAAGTCTATTTAAACCCCTGGGAGACCCCTCCATTTTGTCTTCATAGAATCATAGAATCATAGAATATCAGGGTTGGAAGGGACCCCAGAAGGTCATCTAGTCCAACCCCCTGCTCGAAGCAGGACCAATTCCCAGTTAAATCATCCCAGCCAGGGCTTTGTCAAGCCTGACCTTAAAAACCTCTAAGGAAGGAGATTCTACCACCTCCCTAGGTAACGCATTCCAGTGTTTCACCACCCTCTTAGTGAAAAAGTTTTTCCTAATATCCAATCTAAACCTCCCCCATTGCAACTTGAGACCATTACTCCTCGTTCTGTCATCTGCTACCATTGAGAACAGTCTAGAGCCATCCTCTTTGGAACCCCCTTTCAGGTAGCTGAAAGCAGCTATCAAATCCCCCCTCATTCTTCTCTTCTGCAGACTAAACAATCCCAGCTCCCTCAGCCTCTCCTCATAAGTCATGTGCTCTAGACCCCTAATCATTTTTGTTGCCCTTCGCTGGACTCTCTCCAGTTTATCCACATCCTTCTTGTAGTGTGGGGCCCAAAACTGGACACAGTACTCCAGATGAGGCCTCACCAGTGTCGAATAGAGGGGAACGATCACGTCCCTCGATCTGCTCGCTATGCCCCTACTTATACATCCCAAAATGCCATTGGCCTTCTTGGTAACAAGGGCACACTGCTGACTCATATCCAGCTTCTCGTCCACTGTCACCCCTAGGTACTTTTCCGCAGAACTGCTGCCTAGACATTCGGTCCCTAGTCTGTAGCGGTGCATTGGATTCTTCCATCCTAAGTGTAGGACCCTGCACTTATCCTTATTGAACCTCATCAGATTTCTTTTGGCCCAAACCTCCAATTTGTCTAGGTCCTTCTGTATCCTATCCCTCCCCTCCAGCGTATCTACCACTCCTCCCAGTTTAGTATCATCCGCAAATTTGCTGAGAGTGCAATCCACACCATCCTCCAGATCATTTATGAAGATATTGAACAAAACCGGCCCCAGGACCGACCCCTGGGGCACTCCACTTGACACCGGCTGCCAACTAGACATGGAGCCATTGATCACTACCCGTTGAGCCCGACAATCTAGCCAGCTTTCTACCCACCTTATAGTGCATTCATCCAGCCCATACTTCCTTAACTTGCTGACAAGAATACTGTGGGAGACCGTGTCAAAAGCTTTGCTAAAGTCAAGAAACAACACGTCCACTGCTTTCCCTTCATCCACAGAACCAGTAATCTCATCATAAAAGGCGATTAGATTAGTCAGGCATGACCTTCCCTTGGTGAATCCATGCTGATTGTTCCTGATCACTTTCCTCTCATGTAAGTGCTTCAGGATTGATTCTTTGAGGACCTGCTCCATGATTTTTCCAGGGACTGAGGTGAGGCTGACTGGCCTGTAGTTCCCAGGATCCTCCTTCTTCCCTTTTTTAAAGATTGGCACTACATTAGCCTTTTTCCAGTCATCCGGGACTTCCCCCGGATCTTGCTCAAGAGATAGCCTCTCTACCCCCAAGGATACCTGAAAGAAACTGGAACAAAGGACGATAACTACAGGGGGTGTGAGTGATTGCTGGACCCAGACTAGAAGGAGACTAGTCTGTAAAAAGAAGCTTACTGGAATTTCTTTGAGGGTGAGGTTTTATCTGTATTCAGTTTTGTTAGACATAGACTTGTGTGTTCTATTTTATTTTGCTTGGTAATTCACTTTGTTCTGTCTGTTACTACTTGGAACCACTTAAATCCTACTTTCTGTATTTAATAAAATCACTTTTTATTAATTAACCCAGAGTATGTATTAATACCGGGGGGGGGGGGGGGGGGGGAGAAACAGCTGTGTTATAGAGGGTGAAAAATTTATGAGTTTACCCTGTATAAGCTTTATACAGGCTAAAACGGATTTATTTGGGGTTTGGACCCCATTTGCGAGTTGGGCATCTGAGTGTTAAAGACAGGAACACTTCTTAAGCTAAAAGAACAAGAGTACTTGTGGCACCTTAGAGACTAACAAATTTATTTGAGCATAAGCTTTCATGGGCTACAGTCCACTTCATCAGATGCATAGAATGGAACATATAGTAAGAAGATACATATATACATACAGAGAATACGAAAAGGTGGAGTAATAGGCTAATTAATTAAGATGAGCTATTATCAGCAGGAGAAAAAAAAACTTTTGTAGTTTAAGCCTACAGCTGTTAGGGGATGTGGTTCAGTCCTGGGTCTGGGTTTGCAGCAGGCTAGCGGGTCTGTCTCAGACCAGGGAGGGCTCTGAAGTCCCAGCTGGGAGGGCAGGGAAAGCAGGGGCAGAAGTAGTCTTGGCATATCAGTTGGCAGCCCCAAGGGGGTTTCTGTGATCCAACCCGTCACACTTATTTAACGTGTTCTTTCCCTATTTTGCCTTGAGATTTTCCCTCCTTGTTGTTAATATTGTTTGTGTTGAGTATCTGGTTGCCATTAAGCTTTTTAGTGAAGACTGAAGAAAAATAGGCATTAAACACCTCAGCTTTCCTGATGTCATCAGTCATTAGCTCTCCTTCCTACTAAATAGAGAACCTACACTTTCCTTTGTCTTTCTCTTGCTCCTAATGTATTTAAAGAACCTCTTCTTATTGCTGTTTGTGTTCCTTGCTAGGTATAACTCATTTTGTGTCTTAGCCTTTATGATTTTGTCCCTATGTGCTTGTGCTATTCATTTGTATATATATTAAAGAATTATTTTCAGAAATCATATATGCATGTGTAGTTTTTGAAAATATTTTTTAATATGTATGTTTATTTAAATAAATCCTTATAGTACATAGCAAAGGAAAAGTATAGTTTTAAAAGCAAACAAAATAATAAACCTAAATAGACCTCGTAGACCTGATCTAAAATGACTCTTCAGTTAATTTATTAAGACTTCCTGGCTACCATTTCCCTTACTTTCTTTTTTTCTAGAGGGCTTGCTACAGCCCTCACTCCATGGGGGAGCTACCTCCCCTCCTACAAGTTGGCCAGGAGTAGATGGAGCCTGAATTCCAGCTCCCTAATGCACCGGCCATCTCATTTCAGAGGGGGAAGTAACCCACTATTGGTATAGACCTGATACCAGACTGTTCCCCTTTGGAGCAAGGGAGGAACCAGGTAGGGATTTGAGCCTCTGAAAGTCCCATTTCTCTCCCTGTTCTGCTCCTGGGGCAGAGCAGCTATGCACGGCCCTTTGCTAACAAACTCTCACTCTAACCCAATAGTAATAAATATCACCACCCCCTTACAAACAGCTACTCCTATGGTTGACAGTCCCTATATTAACTGACTGCTTGGGCAGTTGTTGTACTTGGTAATCTTTTGGTTTGATCAGTTAACCAGATGTCAATAACTGATGCAACTAAGCGATTTGTTGCAAATAGTCAGAATAATGCTGACTTGGCTTTTCTCAGGACGCACGTTCGTAGTGGATGAGGGGTCTTCAGCATGTATCAGTTTGGAATATCTGAATGCCTCAGATAAGGACACCATCCCTGAGGAACTAACCTTCTTCTTGGAGACAAACCCTCAGTATGGTTACCTAGAAGACACACTTCCCTCACCAGGCTATGAAAAAAGCAATGCTGGAAACTATATAAGTGAGCTACAGACTTTTTGTGATGTATTCCTAATAATAAAGAGACTTATTGGAGTTTAATGTGGTAAAAGATTATTGGGTAATGCTTCACAACTGGTTAAATAATGATGGGTATTGGTAGGAGAGAGAGAGAACATCTTGAGGAAATACAGTGCAGCAAGTGGCTTCTAGTTAGCTAATCATTATCTATTTAAACAGTGTCAAATCATAGAAACTTATTGTTATCTTGTCCATCATTCAGCATGCAGTTCTTCACAGTGTATTCATGAGTGCTTTGTCTAGCATAATTTTCAGTGATTCAAGCAAAAGGATTTCCACTACTCCCTTGGGAAACGAATCCACAGTCTACTAGACCTCACTGGTGCTTATTTGGTCTTATCAATAATATTTAGAGCTGAGTCTGACCTACAAAGTCTGAGTTTAAACTTCCCCTACTTTATCTTTAATCTCATCTACTTTCTATCAAGGTTCATTCAGTCTTCAGAGTCTCTGGGCTGGTTATATCAACTATGTTCTGTCCAAGCATGAATGCTCAGAACCCACTGCTGATCATTTCATGATCTTTGTTTATGATGGTCTTCATAAGTCCACAGAGATGCCTTTCTACGTTATCATCAATCCAGTTAATGATGAAATCCCAGCCCTGCAACTTGGGAACATAACGGTAACTTTGATCTTACTCTCCAAAGGTTAAAAAAAAACCCTCTGATCCCCTCAGATGTGCATTGGGGATCTCTGCTAATATCCTGGTCTTCCTGGGAGCTGATCCCTTATTGGAGACCATAAGAGTTCTCTGCAAGTAGGAAGAGCAGAATACCAAAGCTGAGATCCACTATGTGGTTCAAATTCTGCCCTAAACCTTTTCACTAACTAGAGATGGGCCTGAGCTGTAAAGTTCTGATCCAGACTTTCACAAAGTTCGAAGTGCTTGAATCTTGAATATTTGTCTGGTCCATTACAGAATAGGTGTCACCTGTGAAATTTGTAGGCGGACCCATATTATCCCAGATATTGCAGATGTTCAGATCTCAGAATTTTTGGTCCATCTTTACAATTAACATGTTAAATTGTTGTCAGGTTCTTTTCCCCGCTTGGCCCAAAATCATTACACAAATTAGATTAGGGCAGTAATTGGTTTTATTACTTACTCCCTGGCTCTATAGACCATAGAGGTCCTTGGCTGCGCTCACAATTTGCTCCCACTTCTTTCTGTCAAGGGCATATTTTTCCCATTGATGGCAATTCACATTAAGCAGGAAAACAATGAACACAGGCACGGTAGTTAATAACTTCACTGCATATGTTCATTATAATTTGTATTGCAATAGGGCCTAGGAGCCCTATGTTTTTCTAGGCACTGTACAAAGACATGACAAAAAAAAGCTTCCTCCCTCAAATAGCTTGTTTAAATAAATAGGGTACATAGGTGAGATTTGCTCCAGAGATGCAGTTGGTGGTCTCCCAATTTTAATTTGTACCCTGCCCTTTTAAAGTTAATGTCAACATTTTTGGGAGGAATTGCGAAGAACAGGCGCACAATCATAGAATCATAGAATATCAGGGTTGGAAGAGACCTCAGGAGGTCATCTAGTCCAACCCCCTGCTCAAAGCAGGACCGATCCCCAACTAAATCATCCCAGCCAGGGCTTTGTCAAGCCTGACCTTAAAAACTTCTAGGGAAGGAGATTCCACCACCTCCCTAGGTAACGCATTCCAGTGTTTCACCACCCTCCTAGTGAAAAAGTTTTTCCTAATATCCAACCTAAATCTTCCCCACTGCAACTTGAGACCATTACTCCTTGTTCTGTCATCTGCTACCACTGAGAACAGTCTAGAGCCATCCTCTTTGGAACCCCCTTTCAGGTAGTTGAAAGCAGCTATCAAATCCCCCCTCATTCTTCTCTTCTGAAGACTAAACATCCCCGGTTCCCTCAGCCTCCCCTCATAAGTCATGTGTTCCAGTCCCCTAATCATTTTTGTTGCCCTCCGCTGGACTCTTTCCAATTTTTCCACATCCTTCTTGTAGTGTGGGGCCCAAAACTGGACACAGTACTCCAGATGAGGCCTCACCAATGTCGAATAGAAGGGAATGATCACGTCATTTGCACACTCACTCTGGGCACGTGGCTGCAAAATGAGCATATGCTCACTTTTGTGGATACAATCCTGGAGGCTGGCTTGTGGCTAAGTTGAATAGTTGGCCCGACATGCTCTTCCACATGTCAGCTGTGCTGTCATGTTATTATTACCTATTATAAAGCAAATTAAATAAAGCCAGATGCCCTATGGTATCTAGTACTTGTAGTTTATTTGGTAACTTGGATTACTGTATGTTGCAATGTTTATAAGTGTGTGATGGCCTGTTCTTTATGGTTTGTTATGGCAAGGGAATTTATAGAACTATTTTTGGGCGGAAGAAGAAATTGACTGTTGCTGATATTTATTGATTTAAAGCTAATACTTCCAAGAACACAGAGATGAGCCATAACTAATGTTGATTTGTACTTTTATTTCCATAGCCTGAAAGGAATTAGAGTGAGCTGCACACTTGTTTTCAGCAACAATAAGAAGAGACATTTGAAACTAGAAATGAGAACACAGAAACTGCCATACTGGTTCAGACTCTGATCCATTTAGTCCAGTATCTTGTTTCTGACAGTGGCCAACACCAGATGCTGCATTTGCAATATGCTGGATAAACTGTCCCCCACTTTAGGTCTCATCCTGTTCTCTAAAACAGTCAGATTGGCTTAAATCCTGAGCATTCATTCTAAAATTGTTGTTAGTGTTAACTATTATAATCCCAGATATTCTTGTTATCCATATAAATGTCCAGTCCCTTTCTGAATCTTGATAAACTATTAGCCACAATGTTAAGATCACACCATTTAGTGATTCCATAGGTGGCACTCTTTATCAGAGTGAATGCTGAATGAATGCTGACATGGTGTTATGGGAATCTGTATTACTGGAGGTGCCATCTTTTAGATGAGACCTCAGGCAAGTTCCTGACCTTTGGTGGTCATGCAAAATCTCCTGCATGTCTTTACAAAAATGGAAATGTTAACCCCAGTGATGTAGCCATATTCCAGTTTGGGCTATTGCATTCTGCCTCACTAGATCCCCCAGCTAATTTCACCTTGGACTTTAGTAGAGTTGAGTGGAAAACATTCTAGTGATCAAAGTTTTTTCACATTCATATGGGAAAAAGATTGTTGGGTCCAGTTTGCAGAAGTGCAATTTCACAATATTTCCTTTTGGAAACAACACAATGTTCTTGCAATGGGACATGTTTCAGTGTTACTGAAATGAAATAAACTCACCGGGCTGCTGAGGGGGCAGGTGGGCGAGGAGGCAGGTTTCCTTTCAAAGCTTAATCAAAACTGACGCGTTCCTGCGGAATGTTTTACTTTCAATGAATCAGCATTTTCCAGCAGAAACTGCCCAGCTTGAATATTATGTGATCTAATGAGTAATCCTACAGTTTGAATAGCAAATTGCACATTGTGCATAATTGAATGAGTACTGTTCTTACAAATAGCTCGATCTATAGGCTGAAATTGGTTAAGATCCATACATTTACCAAATTGCCTAGTATTGCCTGGGTTTTGTTTGTTTTTATATTGAATTCCAAATGCAGTAATATGAATATTAGAAAGGGTGGATGTTGGGGTGGGGGAATCAATATTTCTATTCTGAGGAGAAGGAATTTGTCACTGGAGTCAGCCACAGCCAAAGGAAAAGAGAGGGAAGACAGAGGGAGAAGGCTACGTTCAGAGGTGAATCTTAGGGTGAATCTAAGCTAGTGTGATTTATACCTTCTTCCAGGTCCCTCTGTTAATAAGTGACACCTGCATAGATCCACATTCTCACAAATTCATTTCTGAATGTAGCCCTGAGAGTTGCTACGGTGGCACACACAGGGACAGAAACTGCCTGAAACTGGACCAGTAAAAAAAAAAAGAGGTAGATATTATCTAATAACAAACATTAAAAGAGAGTGGGGAATTTTTAAAAAAATGCCTTAAAAATAAAATAAAGCTGGTTTGTTAAATCTTAGATTTTTGGATAGTATTGTTGCAGAATACGATTTTATAATGCACTGTCTCTAGTGAATGATAAGACCACAGTAAACAATCAACATTCAAATAGAAAATTGTTTCTTGAGGCTTCCATGGCACAAAATAAAAGCTCTGTAAATCTGGGCCTCCATATGTGGTTCTCAGCTGGTGTAAGTCCCTGAATGAATTATATGCGAACAGAGAAATTAATGCTACACATATGGTGGCCAAACTTGAAAGCAAAAATTGCAGCTGAGAATATTCTGAGGTGGATTATGAAATATTGGAAGATAAATGGAAGCTGGAGTCCTTGTTGATATTATGCATCATTGATGCATTTCAAGGGATACACAATCAGAATATTGAGATCACATGGGGAGAGGGTAAGCAATCATTTTTTAATTGAACAATGCGCTATAATCACAGAGTAAGTTAAAAGGGAAAAAGTACAAAAATGAATCCCCATCATAAATTTGGACATAAAATAGAAGACTGGACCATTTTGCTTCCCTTTTTTAATCCTGACATTTATTATTTTACTATATATGTGTATTATAAACTTTGGAATCTGATCATTTAGAAGAATCCTTATTAAAGAAATAAACTTGTATCAAGTTTGTATATTTTTGATGGCAAATTACCCAGAAGTACTTGCACTTTGAAAAAATTGCAATTCTTTCCCCTCCCCCCCCATTGTAGTCTAAGCTGAGTGGAGGGAAAGGGAGACTGAGAAATCTGCATGTTACGACTAATTCTAAATGAAGCCAGTGCCTCTCATGTGTCTATGAAGCTATGCAAAGCAGTACAAATATTGCCTCTTTTCAAGGTGAGCAGCTACTCAAATTTCAAGGCCCTGGGGATGTGCCAGTAGGAAGCAGAAATTAATGGAGTATGGCATTTTCTTTGACGCAATCTTGTTTATTTATAAGAAACATGCAGAGTCCTGCTTCTCCAAACGCAGGAGGAATCAAAACTAAAAACAGTAGCTTTTAGCTTACAGCTCCAACAGACCCAAAATTTCTCTCTCTAACTTTTTCCAGAGTCACACTGTGCTCTGTCCTTGTAAACTGCTGGAAATGGTCCACCTTGATTATCACGGCAAAAGGTTCCCGCACCCCCCTGCTCTTCTGTTGGTAATAGCTCACCTTTCCTGATCACTCTTGTTACAGTGTGTATGGTAACACCCATTGTTTCATGTTCTCTGTGTATATAAAATCTCCCCACTATATTTTCCATTGTATGCATCCGATGAAGTGAGCTGTAGCTCACGAAAGTTTATGCTCTAATAAACTTGTTAGTTTCTAAGGTGCCACAAGTACTCCTTTTCTTTTTACGGATACAGACTAACACGGCTGCTACTCTGAAACCTGTCACACTGTGCTCAGAGGCTGCTTGCTTTTTGCCTCTTCCTCTCTCTGTATCCTTGCCTGTCCTCAGTTTCTGTATGATTTCTCTTCCCTCTTGCACAGCCCTCCCCCACACCAAGTCACAATCCCCAGTGGAACCTGCTGTCCACAAAATGTTCGTTTCTGGGCAGACTCTCTGAGGCGTTCTTTTGGGTATGGCCCCTTAACCGTACGTACCCTGTCTTAAATGATTCACAGATCAGTTTGAATGAGGTTTTAGCTCAACCCATAACAAGGTTTCATCCATCTCAGAACAATGATAAATAAATAAATAAAACAAATGAAACCCTCTTAATTCATTCATGAGCATCAGTCTTTCAGTGCTGTTAAAACTAAGGGCTGCTCTACACTGAAAGCTTACATTGGCATAGCCGTGTCTCTCAGGGGTGTGAAAAATCCACACCCCTGAGCTATGCGAGCCTAAGCCCCGGGGGTCAATGGAAGAATTCTTCTGTCGACTTCGCTACAGCCTCTCGGGGAGGTGGGCTAACTACCCCCCTCGGAGAACCCCTCCTGCTGCTCTAGTGACTATACCGAAGTGGTGCAGCTGCAGCTCTGCTGCTGTAGCCCTTCAGTGTAGACATAGCCTACGTGTCCTGGGACAGATGGAACTAGTGAAGGGGCTGCTACTTGAATAATGTCAGTTCCTTTACTTGAATTACGTATTTGTCAGCACTGTATCTTCTAATGCCTAGGAGTCTGTTGATTCAACACTTTAAATACTAGAGAACTATCAATCTACCTGATACAAAGGGTACCACCTGATACACACTTTGACCCCATTCAAGCCATGTCCTTTGGCAATACCAACATTCCCATAGCACATTCTGAAGAATGCTGAAAGGTTTTACTGCAGCAGAAGGCAACAGTGAAAGGGGCAATGACCACGTGTGATCACTGTGCATTTTGTGTCATCCCAAAGCACGATTATTTTCAGGGATTGGACCTAGTAAATTGTCAGATATAATATTATGTACATTTAATGCAAGGACAACTGTGTGGAATAGTGGGCAGAGTACAGTGTCGAACATAAGAATGGCCCTACTGCGTCAGACCAAAAGTCCTGTCTTCTGACAGTGGCCAGTGCCAGGGGCCCCAGAAGGTACGAACAGAACAGGCCATCATCAAGTGATCCATCCCCTGCTGCTCATTCTCAGCTTCTGGCAAACAGGCTAGGGACACCATCCCTGTAGGAGGCGTGAACTGTTGAATAGCTGCAAGCAAATTGTAATTTCCTCAAATTTGCTCATTATTTCAATTAATTTTGCCAGTGTTTGTCAAGTTTTTTTTTTTCTTTTAAATCTATGGATTGATCAGGAGCAATTGCAAATATTCACTGTTTGATAGATGTAATTTAAACTGTGTTTGCTTAGCTGCGACTGGTCAGCTAAGATGCATAGTTTTAGTTTTCTTCCCTCAATGGAAAGAGGTATGTTTTGTACTCAGGAATAGGGTTTGACAAAGGCATTGGGGCTTGGAATGGAGCAGTGTGGGCAATAGGAACAGATATAGAGCTTGTAACTTTTGGGGCAGGGGACTGTCTTTTTTTTCTGTATTTGTACAGCACTTAACACAGTGGTATATTGGTCCATAACCAGGGTCCCGGGGGAAGGGGGCAGTTTTCCCTGGGCCCCCCATTTGAGAGGGCTCCCAAAATGCTGGATGGGCTGCCAGGCCAAATTTCAGTGAGAGGCATTTCAACCTGGTACACAGAGTCATAGTGCCACTCAAGTTTGGCTCTGCCATCAATAACATATTCAATTGCTTGTGATTAATTCACAGATTTAAAAATCCCAGGACTTTTGCCTCTGGGAACCATTAATTTTATTCTCTTAATCTCACTGGAAACCGGCCGTAAATTACAATGAATAAACAACTCCACCTCGGTCAGGTATTAAGCATGCTCCATCTCAACTCCCGGTGGTATGAAGGTGCTGCAAGGAAGCCAAGAAACTCCCTGGTCCTCTGCCAATTAGCCCATGGGAGAAAAAAATTCCTTTCTGACCCCTTAAACAGGTGATTGACTAGACCCACAGCATCTGTTAGGCTGTATTCCCACTTCTAGTTTGGGTGGATAGACTGGGCTGCTGGAATGGAACTGAAAGAGGCTCCCCATGGCCCCTGCATGGGGCTAAATCCTGGGAGCTGGGAAATGCTGGCCAATCAGCACCTCTCTGCCCCAGCTGGCCAGTGGGTGCCAGAGACTCCCGGGGGGAGGAGCTACCTACTGTCCCTTGGCGACTGTCTCCCTCCCTTGCTACTGGACCTACCCCGCTTTCACCGCTGGCCCCATCAAGTTCCTCCATCCATTGTTTCAGGTGTGTGGCATTTATGTCTTTCTTCTTAGGTAAGTTCAAGGGGGTTATATGTCCATGACTATTAACCAAGATGGTCAGGGACGCAACCCCATCCCTAAATCTTTGACTGCCAGAAGCTGGGATTGGACAACAGCGGATGGATCACTTGATAATTGCTCTGTTCTGTTAATTCCCTCCGAAGCCTCTGGCACCAGGCCCTGTCAGAAGACAGGATATTGGGCTAGATGGACTTTTCGTCTGTCCCAGTATGGCCATTCTTATGTTCTCTGAGTATTCCTTGTATAAACTGAGAAAGCCAAGGAATCCATTCCAAGTTCTTAAGGGACTCTGTGAGCACAAAATTCATGAGACACCTGAGATTATTAAAAATGTAAGGATTTAAAAATCTGCTTGACTGTTTATTTTTTGCACGTCAGTCAGCTCAGACAGTGAACGTAGGCTGAACAGTTTCCCTTGGGTTTCCAGTCCCAGGTTCTGGTTCTCATGCCCTGGACCAGTGCTGCTGCTCTGAGCTCACAGCACTGCAGAAGAATGAATATTTAACTTTTTTTCAAAGTGACTCTTTAATTGAAATATTAAATATTTAATGAGTCTTTTCTGTTCAGAAGGCAAAAATTCCAAATGAACAAATTGGGCCTGATTTACTGTTACGCAAAAAACCCTTTATGCTGTGCTGGCAGCCTAACAGTGACGGAAATGGGTAGTACACCCTCCACAGAGGACATCCCTGGCTTGTATAGCACTGGTGTATGGATTCTATCCCAGATCTGCTCTCGCTTCCACCCCCCCTCCGCCCCTGGTGTAGGGATATGTCCGGGTGTGACCAGATTGCACTGTGCTGTGGCTATTGTCTGCTTCCTAGGGCCTGATGGGAACCAGAACAGAAGCTAGAACAGCTTGGAGGCTACTCTGATTTACCCCAGGAGCTGGGCAGGCCCTTGTCTGCCTCAGAATACAGGGATCACAAAGGTGCTTTAAAGCTACCTTTGTGTGTCGCCGTCCCCCTGTTCTCCCCCCACCCCAGCTCCCTCCCCAACTTCAGGAATGGAGGAACTGAAAACAGGAGCCAATCTGAGAGAGGATTTAAGAGTTGGCTCATTCAAATGGATCTGAAACAAGGTATTCACAGATGTTTACACCACTGACTCCTAATCTTTCCATTACCTGCACAGGTGGCCTTGTCTCATCCCCTTGAGTTTACAACGATTCTAATGCTCATTGATGTCAAGATGCCATTTGCCTGTGCCAGGATTTCAGGATCAGGCCTATATAACCAATCCAAGCTTTATTAGGTAGGGCTGCAGCTTGCCTCTAACTTTCCAGTTGGGAAAAAATGATCTGTCATGGTCCTTTGTGAGAGCATTTGCTTCATAAGTGTATTTGTCTAACACTCCAGTTCTGCGCAAATAAAAGCTGTAATCAAAACAGATGACACTTCTAATTTAGTGAGGCCCTCTCTAATAGCACTGAGCTACAGCACTTTGAGTGGGACCATCAGTTCACATTCCTTTTCCCAATTAAATGACAAAAACTAGTTAACTAATGGAATCAAACCAATATCCTAGATGAGCTATGTAAGAAGGTATTGAACTGTTTACACACATTTGTTTGCTTTTTCATGACTTGAAATTAAACAAAGTGTCTGCTCTATACTGTGTTATACACAAGTTTGAAGGGCAAAAAAAGTATACTGGGGATAAATATAGTATTTTTTCAAATGTGCATTTATTGGGGGGCAGGGAGAGCTCATAACACAGATAGATTTTTGATCATTGATGAAATCTCGAGTTCCCTGGATGAAGCCTGTGCAAGCAAATCTGGGCATGCTTGTGGAGTATCTAGCTTCCAGTTGTGGGGATGAAGGAGCCTGCGTAAATGTATTTAAGGAAAATAATGCAATCTCACCCACTGCTATTCCCTCTCTCGTCTGTCCTGGGTGCCCCCTGCAATTGCAGCAGATCTGCCAGGTTATCTCAGTCAGTCCTGGTTAAAAGACTTGCCCAAACCTTGCATTCTCTCACTCTCCCCTGTGTGCATCTGGTCTCCAGAAATCTGCTTTTACAAACAATAGGAAACCAGTGTCTCCCATCTGATTTTTAATCTCTCTCTTAGCACAGTAAACCTTGAGAGGAATCTCTTGGGAAATTTGCTTTGATAGCCTCCAATATCTTTCACTCTGGCTTTAAAAATTCCTCATTCTCCATCTCAGAAATTTCCTTTACTTCTCCCTCTTCCCCTAGATAATGGAAGGTGACATGTGCGAGCTGGGGCCTGGCACTTTGAATGCTGAAGATCTTGATGTCCCTCATAATGCACTGAAAGAAAAGGAGTACTTGTGGCACCTTAGAGCCTAACAAATTTATTTGAGCATAAGCTTTCGTGAGCTACAGCTCACTTCATTTCTCTGTCGTTGCCCCACCCGTTCATAGATTGATATTAAATGGCGTCTATGGCGGAGATGTTGGTTGGTACAAGGAGCTGAACTCAGCAGTCCTTTATCAAGACTTACAGATTCACAGCTTTTCCTTGGCTGAACTCAAGCAAGGTCTGAGTAATGGAACTTTAGCTTTCTTTTACTGCCTTTTATTGTTCGTACACTTTCGCTGCATCAGGGCTATGTGGATTATATATGATTGCACGTGTACAAAATGGTCTCCTTGGTCTCACAGTGTTAACACACTATTATGAGACTTGGATTAATTACAGCCTCTCTTGTGGCCCATTCAGGAGGAATATGGTCATCTGTTCATAGGATGTTTTGTCTTTACTGAACAAGACTTTTAAAAGGCTGGGGTCAGATCCTTGGCTCTGAATGTTTAATAATTTTCATTTATCAGCTTCGCAGCGCAAGAGCTTGCCTCTGATATAACTAGATTTACGTTGTATGAGCTGCGGATGTCCTCTGCTGGAAACCACAGTTCATTGCAACGAGCTCGATATATGCTTAAGCTTTTCAGACTCAAGAAAGAGGATGAATTGCACTTTCCTTAATACGGTCTATGCAAAATGAGCTGGGGATTTCACTTTGAAAACAGAAAGAACCGAGGCTATAGTGATAATTTATAGTGTACATACTGTATAGAATGTATGGCTTGCTTGAAGGTCAGCGAGATGGGAGTTTTTTGCAAATATAAGGAGTAATTGCGCAAATCTTCCTTCCCTTCTCCCCCCCTTTTTTCTAACCACACTAAAGCTTCCATACTGATTGTACAGATTTCCACAAGAGATTGTTGATAAATGGATGAAAGTGTACATACCCTCCACAACACAAGCCAAGCCAAGCCAAAGGGACATGATGTGAAAGAGAATTGGCCAGTTCAGTCTGTAGCTTAACCATGTGATGGACCCAAAGGCATCTCGGAAGCTGCCAATACAACTGCCTCTAGAATCTGCTAAAGAACCAGATGCAGCAGATAAAGTATGTTGCACAGCTTGGCATCTGTGTCCTATTCTTCCCAAGTGAGGAGAAAGGAGCAGGGTGTGGAGGAGAAGCAGTACAGGGCTGTGGGCTATTTGGCACCCCAACAACCCACAAACGATTATGATTTAAGCTGAGAAACCAACCACAGAGCTTTGTTTCACCTGTGTGTTTAAAATTTGTAAAGACCAAATTTAAATTTTTAAAAAACTAGCAACAGTAATTCTGTAAATTGAATTAAGTGAGATACAAACCTTTTTCACAGAGAAAGGCCTTGGAGTGGAGAAAAAGAAATCTCAGATTTGTGTATAGATTAAACTGTGTATAAGGGAAAAAAACCTATTTATTGCAAACTTAATAGAATTGCATTAATGTATGTACAGAACATTTCCTAGAATCTTATGCATACTTCTCCTATAGTTTCAAATGGATTTGACTGCTTAAAGTTGATATTCTCATCATTTGAAGCAAGATATAAGACAGGTGTTTGAAGCTTCTGGAAAATTTACTATTAGTTATCTTAATTTCTTATTCCCAGGAAAGTCTGACAAGCTCAATGGGTCCTTTTCAATTATTTAAATGTACTTTTCCATAAATATTTGTTTTTAAACTAAACCAAAAATGACCATAGGACATTGTGGGGGTATTGGTGGGCCAGATTCTCAGCTGATGTAAATTGGCCTTGCTCTGTTAATTCCAGTGGAATCATGGAGCCACACTGATTTACTCCAGCTAAGGATCCAGCCCAGTGACCCCAGCTAAGGATATGTAGGGATTCAATCCATTAGAGCTTTCTCAGATGGAGCACATCTGAACGTATGCATGTTCCACAGAGCGATTTCAAGGAGATGAATACATCATTTGGATCCATCCTCCACACTGTTTGGATTGCACACTCCAGAGAAGTGTAATGGCCCTTAAGGAACTTGTACATAATGGCTGCTTCCGTTTTTGAAAAAACTGAGACTAGAGGAAATTAGCTTCCTGAAGCTGATTTATTAGAAAAAAGCTTATTTTGCAAACTGGAAGGGAATATATCTGTGCATTCCATCTATACCAGGGCCATCCACGAAACACAGTCCATTGCTCGCTGTTTCCTAAAAGTAAGAAGCTTGTTCAGCTTTTATACAATGAGTTAAAAACTCTTTACAGATGTGATTGAATTTGAGTTCTGTTTTCTTAGGCCTCTCTTTTGCAAGCTGCACTGTACTGGCAAAGACCCATGCCAGAGTGGAACCTTACAGGCGTAAGAGTCTGCAAGCACAGAAACATTTTAACCCAGCAAACACATGATACATTTGGTGAATAACAATTATTAGAACTGTGAGAGCACATTTTGTGGCAAGGAGATAAATCTAAATTAAACAGAGAGGCACTTGGTTAAGGTGCTGCATAAAAATTGTCGTCAGCAATGGAAGGAATAAGAACCTGTAAAATATTTGTTGCTGTATCTCTTGCAATTGCTCAGGACAACTTTATTTATTCAACTAACTCCCAATTATTTTTAGGAATGTCTTTCCTTTAATGCTGTTTTAAAAATCCAGCATATTCAAATACCTTCTTGTTGTATTCAAACCCCTTTTGAATTTGACAAACTCTTGATTTATTTAGCTAGGTGCTTTTCAAGTCAATTGCTCTCTCAATTTTAGGTAAGTCCTGTCCATGAAGAGCCTGATCCCACATTTCTTCTGTAGCCAGCTCTCCCAACAAGGGTAGAATCATGGTCTAGCGGATGGGGTGCTAGATTAGGACTCTGGAGACCTTGATTCCCACCCTAGCCACAGACTTCCTTTGTGACTTGGGCAATTCACTTAATCTGCCCTGTGAATATGTTCTCATTTATTCTGAGAAAAAATTGGCTTACTATTTCTCTACCTTGCCAGGGGTGTTGGGAGGATAAAATCCATAATGGTTGTGGAGCGCTTCGATATTATGATGCTGAGGGCTATGCAAGTACCTAGAGAGATTGACTTTAATGGCAGTTCTAGCTGTGGAAGAAATGCTGGATCAGGCCCAGGCTATCCAAAACTATTTTAAAGGCCCCGAAAACACATTCAAGAAGCTGTCATGATTTCACCTCTTGTACGGAACTCACTGACGGTCTCCACTGAAGCTCGCCAAACTCGGATGGTGATGAACTATTAAAGTGGAGGGACTTCCACTGAGATTGTTCTCCACTGGCTGTGCACGAACAGAAATAACAGCAAGAGCAGCCAAGTGGATCTCAGTTGCCATGATCCAATGTAAAAGGGATCATGTCCTAAGGCTGTTGCTGCTTCCATGGAAATGAATGGCAAAACTCCTACTCATTTCAACAGGAGCATGATTGGGCCGTCGGATAACTGGGTCCCAGGCCTTGTAGTTGTACTTTGAATCCCAGTGATTGGGTTTTGAATCCCATGACTGGTGTCATTTTGAAGATGACTTGAGTGTTCTGTTCTAAGTTTTCACTGTCCAGTTTCCTTCCCCCTCCTCCCCCCTTCCTATAGGACTGATGCTAGTGTACATGCATGATGACACAGAAAGCCTAGAGGATAGTTTTACCATGCTGCTGACAGATGGCAAGCACACAGTCCAAGGGACACTTTACATCTACATCATGCCAGTCAACGATGAAATCCCTCATCTTTCCAGGTTAGCTATTTAAGTGACATTGAACGCAAAATGACTTTAAGAAAAAAACACACGCAGTAGCCAGGGAAAACGTGATTTCTTTCTAGTTGTTAGCATTTTGAGTAAATTGTTGTTGGTAGGAAACAAATATTTTTTCCTTGTACAGTAATGACATTGAATTGTAACCTGAGCCAGAGTTCAGCTAAAGCCTTGACAGACTAAATATGATTGAATGAATGTAGGGGCATTTTAAGGACATGGTGAAATCCTGGCTGCCTTGAAGTCAAGGGCAGAACTCTCACTAACTTCGTTTGGGCCAGGATTTCACCCTTCCTCTTCCTCCTCCTCCTCCTTCATCATCTTCTACCCTGCCCTCCATCCAAACCTACAACACATTTTTCATTTTCCCCAGTCCACTTTTGACAATTATCCCCATTTACTGCAGTGCGATGAGATCCCTATTGATGCTCATAAGCAGATAGGGGCTGAATCTGCTCTCTTTACATGTTAACCCTCCTGTTGACTTCAATAGGTGCTGAATGGATCCCAGACCATGCAACCTGCAGTGCCAAATGCTCTGAACATGCCTTTCGTGAGGTACTATCGCTGCTATTCTTACAATGTTTTTAAGTTAATTCCTGCTGGAGAGCAATAATCCTCATGTGTTATAGCCTGTTGATGATCCTGCTTAGACAAGAATGTTCTTTTTAATTTGGAAATATTCTACGGCAATAAAATTTGGTGCAAACATGCAGGAAAAGCTCATTTTCTCCCAAACAAGTTTATTTGTATGTAATGTGATGAGCTGGGATTTCCTGGTACAAAACCTGAAAGTTAAGCTTACAAGTATTAAGGCCACATTTTCCAACTCCAGTGTTTAGGCCCCAAAGTAAATGGCCGATTTTCAGGAAAACACCTACAAAATTGACTTTAATTCTCAGCCCTCTGTAAATCAAACAGTTTGTTCAGATGCCTAATTACTACAACAAGTGGAAATATTTTTCCACAAAAAAAAGATGCAAAATACTTTTTTGATTAAGGGTTTGTAAAACCACAGACCTCAAAACACAATAAAACAATAAAAGTTTATAGTTCTTGGAATCTGAAAATGTTTTGTTTTTCATGAACTGATTTTTTTTTTGATGAAAGCTGAAAATAATGTAGGAAAAATTTCAATTAACCTTTTTTATGGGGAAAAAAATTATACATCTGCTGACCAGTTCTATTAGTTGCAGATTTAGGTGCCCAACTTTAGGTACCCACATTTGAAAACTGAGCCCCCAGAGACTTGTTTAGCTATCTGTGTGCTGATTTGAATTTGAAAATTTGTCCCATAATCTAAGGTACAGAGTGCAGATGTGTCTGTTGCTCTCACTCTGGGGTAGGGAGTGGGAAGTGAGACTGTGGTATGTTCCAACAGGTATGACTGCCATGTCTGGAGTGAAATTTTGAAACCCCTGAAGTCAATGGTAAAACTCCCATTGGCTTCAATGGAGCTGGGATTTCACCCCTTAGAGATCAAGCTTCAAAACCTGTCTTGGCTCTGAGAGAGAAAAGCAATTTGGTGGCCTCCATGGAGGCAAGCCATAATACAGTCTGGTATAATTAATAGTCTCTGTTCAAGGGTCTATTCAAAGCCCCTTGAAGTCATTGGACTTTATATCAAGCCCTAAAAGGACTGTATGGAGAAGTTTGGCTCTTTCCAGTGGTGTTACGGATGGAGTTTCCATCAAATGGGGGAGAGGCCTGGTAGTGGTACAGTATGCTTCATAAGAGGGTTTCAAAAGTTGCCAGACATATAATCGTGAAAAATAAATTTGATAGGATGAGCACAAAGTAATGGATGATATTTCTTTTATTGGCCTGACATATATAGGAAGAAAGTCCAGGGGTAAGGGCATTAGCTTGGGATATGAGAGATCTGGGTTTGATTAGTTGTTCCACCATAAATTTCCTATGTGATCTGGGGAAGTCATTTTGTGTCACTTTGCATCTGTAAAATGGGTGTAATGGTACTTCCTTATTTCACAGGTGTGTTGAGTAGAGCTGGGCGTGAAATAGTGTACCAATCCTGTGAGAATTTTTGAGATTTCAAAAACTTTTCCTGTTCTGAATTGGGGCAAAAAGATGAACACTCAAAAATTTTCACAAACTGAAAACCTCCCTCCTTCCCTCCACCTCCCCCCACCAAAAAAAAATTGGATTGGGCCAAATGAAAAGTTTTGTTTCAATAATTTTAAAAGGTTTTGTTTTTGCGTTAATCTTTTAAAATGTTATAAATTTTATTTTAGCTTAAATTTTGAAACAAAAAGTCATTTTGACCTGATAAATGGAACATCTTTTGCTTTAGAAAATTTTGAAATGGGTCATTTTGAAAATTCCAAAACTTTTTTTCCAAAATGTTATCAAAATAGGAAATTCTTTGAAACCAATTATTTCCCATGAACAGTTTCGATTTAAACAAATTCGTGACCATCTGTAGTTGTGAGGGTAAATACCATGCCTAGATTTCAAAGCATAGATTAATAAGCTTGATTAACTGATAAAACAAAATGTTTCTCTGATTTTAGTTCCTTAAAAGATCCCTGGATATTTGGGACCCATTCTGGCATCCTTGTCAGAGAAAGAGTTCAGCAATTCACTTCATCTTGTCCTTCTCCATAGTGAAGCAACAGACTGAGGGGTGTTCAGTTTGGTATTGATACTCCACACATTTGAAATGGCCCTGGGTACATTCCCAGAGCATCATGTGTGTATTTTTAAAATGTTTATAGATAGTGTAAACATTGAACATCTGCAAAATGGCAAAAAGTCCTCGCTTTCTGCCTGGATTTCCTCTGGGGCTCACCTGTTCAGAGTGTGCAAAAATTTCTCCTCTATGAGGGAAACATCGCTAACCTTTCATCCCTGACTTTCAGGTTATGGAGCCCTGGGGCAATGGAGATTTATGAACCACCCCTAAATGTCGCAATGTAACATCAGAAGTTTGACGGTACTCAACTGTACTAAATAATATTCAGGGCTGGCCTTTGATCAAACAGCTCTCTGGAGGTGCCAGAGTTCGGAGCTTCCCAGAGTACAGAAGGCTGCTATCAGGGAGCAAGGGCCAGGCTATACCACTTGACCTATTGAGGCCACTTCCAGCCCTACATTTCTATGATTCTTAGTTATTTGATGCATTTAACCACCTTTTTGTCTCAAGGAATCTTTATCACAGTTGGCTGAGATTAATCACTTTTTAATTTTTTACACTCTGGGGACTGAGCATTATTATTCAGAATTTGAGCTGTGCAGCTTAGTCCTGATAAATCAGAGGATGCAAATAGTATTGTTTCTTTTTCCTGGTTGGATAAAGATGGAAGCACTTACACCAACCGTGAGTACCAATATTTGTGCAAACTTTATTCCTGTTGGTGAGTACTTACTCACATGACTAATCCTACTGATGACAATGGGATTACCCAGAGAGTAAGTGTTCACCATCCTGAGTAAAGGTTGTACAACTGGGCCCTGTAAATTTACTACACAAGTACTTATGCATGCAATTTTGACATTTCCTTTCTGCAAACTATATGTCAGAAGAATGTGACCACTTGAATGTCTGGGCAATGCAAACACAAAAAGAGAGGGCAACAGCAGTTGAAGGAAATACATTTTAAACAAATTCAAAAAAAATTTTGCAAGAAAATATTTTATATTATTCACGTATGCACTCATAATAGGATTGAAAGTTTTCTGCTCTTTCTTGCCTGTTAATTTTGGAATTATTGGCTTAATTATTGGCTTAATTGGCTCCTATGGTTGTAATGGAAAGCAGTGTAAAAATTAAAAATAACTACCGAGTTTTGAGAGATCTTCTTCCAGCAAAGGAGAGCCATACAGTGCATACTTGTGCACCATTCGTAGCTTGTGATTCTGAAAAAGGACACAACTCATACGTTGACATAGGCAGGACTTTCTATTCAAGTACCGTAATAAATGTTTGTTTAAAGTACAGATAAAAAACCCTACATGCTTGATGCTAAGACAAGCCTGTTCATGCCTAATAAATTGGAGAAATTGCTCAAGAATACTTCATCCGTATGAAAACATTAGCCCTGTACTGCTGCCAAGCGAAGTGAGACCTGTGTTCTCATGCTATGTAAAGTGATGGTCACACAAGTTAGCGTTTCCTGGGTATGGCTGTCTCTCGAACACAATTTTCCTGAAATGTGAAAACATTCTAGGGAGATCACTAGATATTATTTACTTTTTTCAGCCAAATATTCCCCATTTGGGTATGTTAACCTTTTTGCATAGCTGTTTAGCTTACCAAGCACCACACTGGAGCCTGAGGTACCATCTTGAGATAATCTGAGTAGCAGAGCAACATCACACCACTTCCTCCATTTAAAATTCAAGGGAGATATGGGGTCAGGGAGGGATAAAGCATGGGCAGGAAGCCTTGTTGGCAGCACTCTTGTGGTGGGTGCTGAACAAACATATAAAGAGATTCTGTGCCACCCCCCAAGAGTTCCCAGATTAAAAAATAGGATAATTTCCTTGTTCACACCCCAACTGACCGCTGATATGTCCAGGAACTAACTGACCTTTCTGTCAAGCCACTTCACTCATATGCTTTTCAACTCCTCGTTTCCCTTCCCTCCCTTGTTATTGCTACTGCTGCTTTAGTGGCAGCCTGACAAAGTCTTCTACCTCCCAAAGGTTTTGGCCTCACCCCTGGGAGATGGCCATGGCTGGACCCCAGGAGGTGGCGTGGGATAATGTTACTCGATCTGAGACACACACTGGCCTCCCAGGGCTGGAGAGGGGAGCTCCTTCCTGCCATTTCTATTTTTTTTTCTGACCAGCTCAGAAAAAGAACAACCCTCCATTGCACTGGTCTGAGTGTAGTGTTATGTAAAATACATCCTCTGGAGCTAGTAGCCACTGTGCAAGATAGAGACATGGCTAAGTGCAAAGAGGAACAGGAATTTCAGCTCACTGATTATAGTTGTACAATGCCAGTTGTGAAGTGATGTGCCTTTAGTTTACTCACTTGGTGTCCCCTTTCGTGCCTTCCTCAGGAATACAGGTTTGGAAGTTGAAGTTGATGAGAATAAGACCATTCCCAGTGTAGCATTAGAAGCAGAATACAAAGATTCCCCCAGGGATAAACTCCATGACATCGTCAACAACGTGCCACAATTAGGAGACCTAAAGTTAAAGGTGCTGACTTCTTTCAGTGTCCATCTATTTTTAACCTGTAAGCATGCAGCATTCCCACTTAATTCTGAACACAGTATTCGCACACCTGAAGTGGTCCACACTTAACCCCTTGAATGTTTTGTCTTTATTGATAACATAAATAGTAATAATAAAACACAAACCACAGCCAAAATGTTCTCCTGATTTTCGTTGGTCCTAGGAGTTCACCCTGTAGTATCTCCCTTTCTCTTCCCCAAATTCCCTTTGTCTCAGAAATAATAGCATTTCAGTGTCTACCCTTTTTGAATTAAAGCTAATAGGACCCACCCAATCTGACATCAACGCGAGCCAGTAAACATAACCCTACATCACTGTGCAGAGTCTTAGCATCTGACATTAGGATAAGTCAGCAGAAAAATATCACCTCTCTATACTGTGTCCTAGAAATTGACACTTTGCTCCGTGACTCTTTGAACCATCTTTTGTAATGAAACATTTTAACTGACTTTTATACTGGTTCACTAAGCCACTATGCTGTCTTCTTCCTTTTATAATTAAGCAACTTGAGAAATCCATTGGGGTCAATAAATTTTGAGAATGCTTATATAAAACAGAATATAAAGTGGATAGTCTTGCCATCAGAAGCCAGTAAAAGTCAATCCCTTTATGTAGCACCTCTACAAATGGCATTATGTCATTGCAAAATATTAGTAAGAAATGGTAAGGTTTTTATGCAGGGCTATAAAATGTAATGAGTCTCACATAATTTACTAATATAAATGTGTATGTGTGGAGGGAGAGAGGGAGTGATTTTAAAAGTAGAATTCCAGCTTTTTGGCATCTTGTGTGCATGAGGAAAGCTAGCTCATAGAAATATATTACAGTGTATTTCAGCATTTTTGTTTTGTTTTGCTTTGCTTGCTGGGAATACCCAAAACATCGTTTCAGGAGTCAGGTGGTCATGCTTGAAAATTTTTGAGTAAAAAGAGCAAAATGGTAAGAAAATGGAAAATGTTATGGTGCTAGTTAGGATGGCTATATTAGTTCTTGGCTATGGTATAGCTGTCTAGATACTGCAGATACCTGATAGATGAAGCAAAAACGTTGTAGATTTTTTTAAAAAACAAGGTGGTATATTTCAGTGCTCAAAGTTTGCTTTAAAAAAAAGAATTTATATATAATTATATGACCAACCTTTTAAGTAATTAATTTTATAAGGGGATCATCTGAATGAGGTTTTATGTTACAGTTCTGAGTGCTTGAGTTGTGTCAAAGTTAAACATGATCTGTGAAGTTGGGGAAATAAGTTCATTCCTTCTTCGCTTTCAGTCTCATGGACATAAGCAAACATGTTTGCTAATAAAAATGAATAGTAGGGATTAAGCCTTCTAAATAAAAAGTTCTCTGGGAGATGGTTTAAATTACAAGCTCAACTTTTTGTCCTGTCTGACAATACCAGTTAATAATGACAGCAAGCTGATCAAAACTGGAGGAGGGAAGGGTATGATAGACCACATTCATTAAATATCCATGCTAGTTATTAGATAGGAGCAAGGGTAAATATTTCAGCAGTGATTCTGTTTAACCAAATCAAAACTCTTTTCAGGTGCCACAACTGTTCACTGTTGCATGTATGAAAGAACTGTCCTTTCTGTCCAACAACAGCTTCATTAATATTCTTAACTCCTTACCAAATTCAGACCTAAAGAGTTAGAAGTTCTAAAAGATGGCAAACAATCAAATTGCCCAAGTTTTATGGGTTTTGGAAGCGTGACTTTGTAGGACTGTAAATGGGGCTGTGACTTCAGTGAAAGTAATATATATATAATTAAGGATCTTCACAGGTTCAGATTTGGAATCCAACATATTTGGGTGTTTTCAGCATTGCTACCTCTTCTGACATGTGCTAAGTCTTCCGTGGGCAGGTGGGATGCGGTGCAAGTGCTTGTTGGGTTGGGTGATGCTGAGGGAATAGCGTGATGGTCACTGTGTAGGGCAAGTTATTAGCCATAAAGAATAGGATAATAATAAATGCATGCAAAATTAACTTGTGCCTCTGCGTTTCAAAAGACCAACAAATATGGTGGCAACATTGAACTTGAAGAAGAATACCATTGGGTTCAAGGTGCATGCTGTGATTGCTGCCAGCCTAGGCGGACTCCTAACCCTCTTCTGCCCTCCCATTCCATCACCATAGCAACACCCCCACAGTCAGACAGGTTCTTGCTACCCCAGTCTCTCCCTCCCTTTTCCCTGGCAGACTCCAGATATTCTTCTCTAGGTTCCTCCAAGAGGTAAGTGACCTACTGTATGTCTCCTTCCAGCAGATTCCCAGCACCCCACAGCCTTGTCCTACCCTGTAGCTCTTGACAAACATAGAGTGCTCAGTTAGGGACAACATTCACCTGAATCTTTTAAAATATTTGTCTGTGGAAAAGGGTCTGGGGTGAATTTTGATCACGTTCTTACTCCAGAAGTCAGTTCATAAAGGTATAAGCTATTTCTAGTACTGTGGAGATAAATGGTTGTAGATGCTACAGGTTTGTGCAGGGTGGCACATAATGCCTCTTTGCAATAGCCAGGATGGTTATGAATGTACGCTAGGGTATGAAGCTGCTCTTTGTGGTGTCTAGACTTGTGATTATTGAAATTGAATTAAACAGGAAGAAATTAGGCTGCATGGAGAGTGGGTTCCTGGGGGGAGGGAGTGGGGAGGATGGAAAAGACAAAAGGAACTGTGGTCCTCATCTTAAGATCCCTGTACACCTGCTGAAGAGCAAAAGCCCCCCATGTCATCTTCAGATCCTGATGTTTGGAAGAAGGCTATTTTGCTGCTGCTTGTTTTTTAAAAAGTGAGCTTTGAGAAGCCATGTTGGCACTTTTACCATGCCCTGCACAAGCAAGGCATACATACAAGTGGCTGCCAGTCTGAAAAGGTCAAGCAGACTAAACATCCTCAGAAAGTCCCTGCCCAGCCTGCCTCCACCTGGGCCTTTTGAATGAGTTGCTTTAGAGCTAATAGGACTTTAAAGATTTTGCAGTGGGTGGTAGGTCCCCTCTGAACTAGTCTAACTCTAGATAGAATTATTGTGGCAAAGAGTTCGAAAATATAATCCAGTATCGAGACAGAGTTTGGGATGGAGTGGAAGGGACACCGAACTACTGATGGAAAAAGGCTATTGATAGTGGACTAGTCTATCTCTTGCTCTGGGCAACCCCTTTCTTGTTCCTCTCTTCTATTTCTTCAGTTGTCTTTTTCTAATATCATCTCATCGTGATATCTAAGTGCTTTGTGCCTCCCCTTTGGCAGAACACCTGCTTCTGGCCAGCTAGCAAGTACAAATAGAAACACCTGAGTGTCAGCTATGAACATTACAGTGTACTACAATGGACCCATCTGCAGTACTTGGCACATGCCAGGGATTTTTATGTGACTGGCTGGGAAGTAGGATACCAGAGAGAGACGGGGGGCGGGGGGGGGGGTGAGCATCCACTGGGCAGACAGAAAACATTGTTTTGGAAAGGGTGCCAACCAGGGTTAGGTGGGACAGTCTGGATTTCTCCCAGCTAATGCATTCAATAAAAATTTCTAGGTTGATTCCAGGAAAGGCAGGAGGTAGGTTTCCAGAAGAACAAGCTTAGATGTGAACATTAGTAGTTGTTTCATTTCTTTAGCGAATAAAGCTAGTACCCATAATAAAGCTAGTACCGCTAATAATACTTCTGTTAAAAGGCTTACTGTACATTACTCCATTGCATGTACCATATCTTGTGGATTGGCTCATGTGTTAGCTGCGGAAAAGGCAGCCCAGTGTGTTTTTCTTTTTTCATTTGTGCTTACAGATCCAACCATTTCATTCTGTTTTTCAGGCCGTGTCATCTTGGACCACTCTGTATCCTGGAATGAATTTCACTTAAGAGGATGTGGACACGAGCCTCCTCTGGTAGTTCCATACTAACATCCTGGGTCCAAAGAGTTATGATCGTTTTCAGTTTTACGTGACAGATGGGGAGAACAGCTGCCCACCGGAAAGCTTCTACATCTCCATTAGAAATGTGGGCAAAGGTAGGAAATGAGCCTACAGCAATCATGGGGAGGTTTAGCCCAATGTATCCAGTTCAAATAAGTGAAAACTGCAGCGTGTTAAAAAGAAAGGAAATGCTCCTTTTCCCTTTATGTGGCAATGATGTGTTTTAAAATGCATGGGCAAAGTTTGTAGTTCATTTCCTCCGAAGAGGCCAGCTCCTCCCGGCATTCTGATGAACAAACTCATTAGAATAAAATCCATTATGCGCATAACTAATGACACAAGTTGACAAATCTGTTGACAATTATGGCCACATCCCTCATGCGTTTACTCATAACTCATTGAAGTGGCCAAGAGAAGGGAGTTCAGTCCAGAAGTCTTACAGCTCACCAGCTCCAAGCGCAGTGGCCTGAGATTATTTCCCCACTGGATTATAAAACTGTCATTAGTGAAGGTAACTCTCAAGGTCCGGGGCACGAGATCGTGAGCTGTTCTCGGGAGACCTAAAATCTCTTTGTAGGCAGGGTGGGGGTATTCCTGGGCTCTTATTCTTCTAGCTGGGTGGGAAAAAAATCACACAAGGTCTGTTCCAAGTACTATCGCATGTCCTTTAGAAATGAATAGAAAGCAAATTGAGACACCAGTGTCCTCAGAGTGTTAAATTTTACTAAATTCTTGCCAGGCGGCTGTAATTTATTGAATGTAGGTTTTGTGAAATAGTGCTCCAGTCAGTGAGAAATTGGCACAAGAGAAATGGAGGCAGCTAATTCTCAGGGGGTCCTTGTTGGCAAAAACCCTCTATTGCGTCCTCATGCTACTTGTGCTCATAACTGCCGAAAAACCAGGAGTGCCATCTGCAAACTGTGATTCATAAACACTCTGTCAGTCTGCCATGTACCCTGACATCATGAAATAACAAGAAGCAGCATTGTAATAAAGAGAGGAGGTTTGCAGTCGACCAATTAAATGCATCTAATTTATTTCTGTTACAGCTGAGGCTTTATTTATTAGTAAACAGCTGCATTTGTTACACTTTTTTTTTTAACTACGAGTGTGCCAACTGGCACTTTTGATAATCCATTAATCCTAAATAATCATCTGGGTACTTCATGGATGCTGGAAAAAAAAAAAAGAGAAAAGGTTATTAAAAGTTAAAATGTAACCTTGCAAGTAGGATGGAGGGTACTATCCTGCAGCTGGCCTGCATGAGTTACAGTGACGTAAAGTTAGCAGGGCAACTTGTGTGCTAAGTATACACCCTCATGCACCAGCCTTGGCAGTCAACTGCAAGGGAGGTAAATCCCATGCAGGATCTGACCCTATAAATTTTAAACATAGCCTGTATGTGGAGAAGGAGCATTTTGCCTGCTGGTTTCCATTCCCTCCCCCTTTCTTAATGCTAACTTGATTCTCAGCATAACTAAGAATCCACTAATTGGTTGTCAAAGTCTAATTAGCTGATATTACAAAAAGTGTGTATATGTGTATATATGTGTGTGTCAAATAAAAATGACTTCACTAGAGATCTGACGCTAGAATTTGTAGCCTGTGTCAGTTTGTACCCCCTGTGTATTGAAATATAAGAAAAAAGTGATAAGAACAGTAGTTGACTGGACTACCCAGAAGATAACTGACGTCTTTATGTATTCATCTGATTTTAATATATTATTGTAATTCCAGCTGCTACAGTATTATGCTGCAAAGATTTTTTTTTTACTATAAATTATTAGATGATGTGCAATGACCAAGGTATTCAAACATAAGTGCTTAAAGTGAGTCACCTAGGCTCCACTTCAGCATGTCCTGAAGTCAATATGATGTACGTGTGTGTTTTAAGAGCTTTGTTGAATCTGGGCCCTAATTCCATAGTGAGAGACCTAACTAGACAGCTTAATCTTCATAAATGCTAAGTACCTGCGGCTTTTATAAATTCCAGTACAAGTGTGGACCCTCAACATCTCAGACTTCATCCCTAGGGCCTTGTCTGCACTGACAGTTTTTGGGAAGTGCCCCACCATTGCACGGCTCAGGTGCAACTCCACTGGTACTAGCAATGGTGTGGGTGCTACTCTCGACCAGCTGCTGGCGTTCTTAGCACTGCATCATCTAGTACGGCTCTGAGAATGGTTTGATAACTTGATATTGTCGGTCTACACAGCCTCATGACAGGAAGCCCAGCAAGGGAAAGATTCCCCAAAACTGCCAGTTAGACACAACTTAAGCATTTCAAGTTGGGCATCTCAGTGTAAAGACTGCTCTTGAGAACTTGGCCCCAAACCTTTCTGCCTTATTTTTCCCCTTCCGTCAAATGGGGTTAATAATACTTGCCCACCTTGCTGGTGTTTTGTGATGATCAATTCACTAGCGCTTGAAAAAATACCATATACGTTTTGCAAAGAAAACTAAATTCCTTAGTTGTTTTAAGATGTAAATATGATTGGCTAACTCCTCAGCTTGTGTAAATTGCCATAGCGCCATGGCCTTCAATTAAGCAACACAAGTTGAGACTCTGGCTTGCTACAGCTGAGTATCTGCATAAGCTTATATTAGTAGCCTCTGTGCTCCTTCCCCTCTATTTCCCTGCACCCCCTAATGTTTGTTCCTCTCATTTGTTTAGTCTTGTCTTTTATTTAGATAGAAGCTTTTTAGAGCAGGGGATGTGCCTGTCTTTGTTAATGTAATGCTTAGCACACTATGGGCCCCAGATATTTAAGAAATAATAACAACACTAGAATGAACACACAACCCTCCAGTGGCTGGCAGCCTTCTGTCACCACAGGCTTGGATGTATTTTTTTAAACATTTCCATTGGGCTACAAAGTTACCTTGGGCAACTTCACCTCCTCATGCCTTACTTTCCCATCTCTAAAATGGGGATAATGATACTGATCTTGGAAAGTACTTTGAAGTATATTGATGACACTACCTATGCTGACACTACTTACAGTGTAGACACTACCTACACCGATAGGAGGGATTCTCCCATTGGGGTAGGTAATATACCTCCCTGAAAGGCTGGCTTAACTATGCTGCTCACCCCTGACCGATGTAAGTAAACCGACCTGATTGTCTAGTGTAGAACAAGCCTTAGTGGCTTCTACCTCAAATCCTTCAAGGTGACCTTATGCTGAGTATTGTGATCACAGTGGACAGAAGTCAGTTACATTTTGGGGACAGGGAAAAAAAATTTATAGGCCCACTCAAAAATGCTAAGTTGCCACAATGCCTGATTAAGGGGGAGCACAGAGGCTGGATCTCCTGAGTTTCAGGCAAGCTCCCTGACCTCTGGACCATCCTTCCCCTGCTAGCTTTGTTCCTCTCTCCTTGACTTTGATGTTTCCTCCCACACGCGTTGATCTCTTTTGGAAACAGCCTGGAAATGGTTCCCTGACTTCAGATGAGCCTTATGAATGTAATAATACTTTTTCCTAGAGGCAACATATAACTGGGAACCCCCCCTCCCCCAAAACACAACTTTAATGACTTGACTTCTGCCAAACGTTCCAAGTCCTGCATTTTCAAGTATGTGTTCCAAGGAAGAGTTTTGTGGTGGTGGTGATTTTTCTTTTAATTTCCAAAAATTGCTTTCAAGTGTTGGTTACATTCACTTTATAAAGGCAAAATAACTAATTGTGTTTATACTGTGGTTAACCATGAATAAGTTCCTAAGAAATTAGTCACCTGCTTAATGCATGAAATATAGTACATGCGGTTACATCCAAGTGTCCCATTGGTTTCAGTGGCATACCAGTACAGCACAGCAGATGCAGTGGGAAGCCAGCAATGATGGTTTTCATGGTTAATTGCCATGAAACATTTTGGGTAAGATTGAACCATCAAACTGGTTTTGAGAGCAGCGCCAGAAACAGAACAGAACAGAGTTTGCAGCAGGAATAAAAAAATACACATTTAAAATCTACCATCTCCAACTTTGCTAACTGACTTACATGAATAATAGGAGCTCTGTTGTACATGAAAGTCAGCTGGCAACACTATAAGAAGGTAAGAGGCATGAAAACTGCTGGCTCAGTGCTACAAACACCCTGCTTGACCGTTATTATCAACATGTTAATCTGCAGCAGTGCTTTAGGAAATCGGCATGGCATTTTTTCTTTTTATGTATACTGTCAAATGTATTCTTTGCTTCAGTCTTTGGCTTCCTCATGGTGATATGAAGATTATTCATCCTGAGCCCTGGGATAGTCCAAGATGCCATTCTCTACTTTTGTCCCATTGTTGTCACCCAGCTCATTGCGTTGTAATTTTAACATTTTCATTTTTTATAACCTCGGAGAGTTAAGAGTGGATACGATAGAACTGTATCAGAGGGCTGCGAACTGGCAAATCATTTCTACTTCTGATCCTAGTTGTCCAGCTCCTCATGGTTTTAATGTATTTTGGCTGCTGTTTTGTAAATAGGTGAGAATTGTCTTGATCTTCCTGTGCTGCTGTGATTTTAAAAAATAAATCTAATGGCTGTGGAACCTCTGTTGCTGAGATTACAGCATCACATAGCACTAACAGCTTAAAATGCAATGTTGTGCTTAGTGCTTAGTTCATTAAGGCATTTTGTCAATCGGCTCATTTGGGCCTATTAACTTAATTGTTCGTTGTGAACAAATGGGTCGTTCTCTCTTCACAAAGAGAGAACCTCAAAGCCAGTTTAAATATTTTGGGGAACTCATGTACATGCAAAAATATGCATGCATATGTACACACACGCACTGCGCACACACACTGAGTGGCATCTCCATATTGTATGGATCAGATTGGAAGTTAAAAATCAGGAGGAGGAATGTCTTGTTTTTAAAACAAATGCTTCTAGATCTGTATGGTTGTACTGTTGCAAATGTCTTGTACACACCTAAGTTAAAGTTTCTTTGTGCTATAAAAGGTAGTAATTTAACTGAGGAAAATCCAAAACCTGGCAAGCTAAAAGAAAAAATCCTTTCCCAAGCTGTTTTGATAAAGTTCTCTTTGTTAAATCCCCTACAGTGTTTTGTGGTTCATTTCCCCAGCCTCTCCCTCTGTGTACAAAAAGCTGATTTCCGCCCTCCTCCTTCCCCTTCCAGTGGAATGTAAAAGGATTATCCCCCCTTTTAATTTCTCTTCCTGAGATTTTTTTTATTATTATAATTTTTTAGGGGACATTGTTCTACTCACCAAATATGTAACTTTAACAGAGGGTGACAGGGTGACCTTGACGACAGATGTTCTTATGGCAACAGATGGCACTAGCAAACCCGAGAAGCTGCTGTATGCCATCTCTGTGCCACCTGTGCACGGTCAGATTGAGTACATCAATTATCCCCGGCGTGCCCATTTCCAGTTACAGCCAGTTGGATGTGGTGGCCCAGAAGGTCTGCTACGTTCATGACAATAGCCATGAGGCTAGTAAGGATTCATTCAGGTGAGAAGGCTTCCCCGTTACTCTCCAATGTATTTAAAGACCTTGAGTAGGCTAAGGGTTAAATTTGCTTCTCATGTACTCCCTATACCATGCCATAAGTGCAGTATTTAATGATTGATATGATAGTACTGAAGAGACTGCTTCAGTAATATCGTGGTATGTTATCATCAGTACAGTCATGATGTATTTTTATTATTGAAGTCATATGTCCAAAGGCAATAGGAGACATGCATGCTTAGTATTGAGGGATACCTGGCTAGATGTTCGTAATCAATTAGCATGTGAAATCAAAATATGTTAGTACATTTAAGAGGTTTTTTTCCCCCCCCCGCCCTTTCCAAGATCTCAGGTGGCGGGGCAAGGAAAATAATCTATTCCCCATCTGAAAAGGTAGTTGCTCTCTGGTCAGTTTCTTCCTCCTGAAGAAAAAAAAATGTCTGAAATTATCGGTAGAACTTAATCCAGATGGTGGTGTCGTTTCTAAGAAAAAGCATATGTTGGCTATTATGATACTTAAATATAATGGTTTTATATTCCTCCAGTGGGTAAAAAAGGCACACAACAGGGCTCTTTTTTATCCTATGAATGGAGTGGGGGAGGCAGGAGATTTTATCTTCCAGAATGGTGTGTTTCCCAAAAGAAGTGGCAAATTCAACTGATAAGAACCTCCTGTGAAAACCATATTCCAGTGGAATGTAAATTTCTGAGCAACTCTGCCCAGTAACAGGGCAGAGACTTGATTTACTGCCCACTCTGAAATATAATTTTATATATTATTGTGGCATTTTTTAACATGTTTTTCTTTCGAATCTGCTTTAAAAGTTATTTACGCTCCCTTTGCAGCAAAATGGGTACTATAACTAATTTTATTCTTACTATGATTAACTAGGAATAATTTCCTAAGAAATGAGTCAAATTAACAAGGGGAAGAAAGAATCAATAAATCATGAAAGTGGTCTATTTCTAAGTGGGGTTAAAACCACCATTAAATAAATCATAGATTCTAAATTATGACCCACTTGGATATGAGAAAGAATCTCTTTTTTTTTCCCTTCAGAACTCTTGGAGAAATGGAAAATTAAAAAGTATGGACAAGCTTCTACAGCCCCTTTACACCATCCAGGAGGTGTAAAGGAGACCGAGCCACCTGCAGGAATCCTCCCCAGTATAAGCAGTTTCCATGGGCTGCTGTAATAATACCCAAAATGCTGCCCTGAGCTTGGGCTGTGGCAGGGAGGGAGGGGTTGTATTCACAGCTGCATGCTGGCTATTCTCAGCTGTCAAATGGCTGTTAAGGGGCTGTAACTGCCTAACATAGGTTGGAGTATCCATGGGGCCAATCTAATTTATGCTGGGGATCAGACCCGGAATATGGAGGGCACAAAAGTTGCTTAAAGTCCCTTTGCCTCCCCACTGGTGTGCCTGCACCAAGCTCAGGAACAGAGGGTATGTCTATACCGCAGTTAGACACTTGCAGCTGGCCCGTGCCAGCTGACCTAGGCTCATGGGGCTCGGGCTATGGGGCTGTTTAATTACAGTGTAGACATTCGGGCTTGAGTTGGGACCCTCCAACCTTGCAGGGTCCAAGATACTAGGCTCCAGTCCAAGCCCTAATGTCTACACCACAGTTAAACAGCTCTGAGGGTGAGATTTTACCTGTAAACAGTTTCTTAATGTATTAGGCTTAGACTTGCATGTTTTGTTTTATTTTGCTTGGTGACTTACTTTTTTCTGTCTGTTATTACTTGAAACCACTTAAATCCTACTTTTTATACTTAATAAAATCACTTTTGTTTATTAGTAAAGCCAGAGTAAGTGATTAATACCTGGGGGAGTAAACAGCTGTGCATATCTCTCTATCAGTATTATAGAGGGCGGACAATTTATGAGTTTAACCTGTATAAGCTTTATACAGAGTAAAATGGATTTATTTGGGGTTTGGATCCCATTGGGAGCTGGGTGTTGGGGTGCTGGAGACAGGGGACCTGCTGAGCAGTTTTTGGTTAAAGTCTGCAGCTGTGGGGGCGTGGACCAGACCTGGGTCTGTGTTGCAACAGGCTAGCATGTCTGGCTCAACAAGGCAGGGTTCTGGAGTCCCAAGCTGGCAGGAAAAACCAGCTCAGAGATAACTTCAGCATGTCAGGTGACAGTCTCAAGGGGATCTCTATGACCGAACCCGTCACACTGTTGAGAGTTCCAGCCCTGTATCTTTTGGAAATGTTTTTTTATTTAAGGAATGCTATCAGTAATGCAGAGTTATGCAAACACCTTCCACTCTATGCAAACATACAGAACCTTTTATCTAGAATTGCTAAAACATCTCAACATTTAGAAACTTCAGCGAACTTTTTCCTCGAAATTTTGATGCGGAAAAGAGATCGAAAGGAGAGTTCCATTTTTTTTAACCAGCTCTTCCTTTAACCTCACATTTGCAATTATTTTTATGAACTATTTTCTTTCCTAAAAACATACATAAAATGGAACCTGTGGGCCCAGTTCCCTTGAGGTCACTTGAGCTGTGTTTGCTTATTCCTGTGAAGAATGGTTCCCCAATGTTTTGTATTCTAGGCCAAGGCTGTTAGCTGGTGTAAATCAATAGAACTGCGTTTACTTCAGTTGTGCTAGGTCCATTTTACACTGGCTCTTTGGCTTATAAAGAAAGTTCATAATGCTGCTGCTAAGAGTCTCCTTATTTTGTAACGTGCTTCTCTGTCCAGAGCATTGTGTGTGTCTGTGTGAGTGATTCTTTTGGATTCATTCAGTTGTTTGGTTTGGTTTCCATGGAGTAAATCCTGGTTCCTCTTTTGCATGTCTTGAGTGCTTTCTGGCAGTGGAACTGGTATAGTTCCTCTGGACACAGGGTTTGTGTGTGTGTGTGTGTAATTAGAGGGGCTACACAAGGGATGCACACACATTCCCCATGTGTCACGAAGCTCAGTTCCACATCTGCTCCCATCAGCAAGTAGGTGTTGTGAAAGGCCAGGGGCCCCAGTCCTTCCTTTAAAAATTAAAATCTTTCAAAACTGTAAAGCCCTATGGGCTAAACTGTGCCAGTAGGCCCAGTGTTGAGCTAAGGGTGCCATGTGAGCTGCTTTCCCCCTGCCCTCCCACCATGAAGGAGTAACCATGCATGGCATTAGGACTCAGAGACACCCCAGGAATCGTGATTCCTTCTCTACTTCCCCCTTGCTCTAGGGAAAGTAGTAGTTTGTTTCTGGCTTGTACCAGCAGTGAATTCTGACAATCCCATGGTGCCTCAGCTGCAGTGGCCAGTGAGGAGAGGGATGGTAGAGCCAAGACTCCACCTCTCTCTCTGCCAATTTTCCACCATCCTGTTCTGGAAGCAGCAGGGGAATGCAGCACCTACTTACTCCTATGCATGTAAGATGAAATCCTGGTCCTATTGAACAATTGCAAAGCTTCCATCAACTTCAGTGGGGAAGGAATTAACCTCTGGAATCAAAGGCCATGTCTTGATGGGTAAACAATGATTTTTACCCCCAATCATGTTAGCTTAACAAGGCCAGCTAACCTAGCTTCAGATGTATTTACCTGCATTTTAATGGGGTTTCTTAATCATGTTAAGCTAACTTGAGCTAACATGATTGAAAAATACGCCCTTTTTTCCTTCCCAGACATACCCAAAGTCTGGGTAACTCATGTAGGGATGTGAGCAGAGTTTTTGCTTTGTGCTATGGGTATGTAATGCATCAGGCTCCAGGTAGCTGCTAATTGTTATTGCTATACATTTTGTGTCACTTACGGAAATATTGCCCTGTTACACCCTTACGGTTATATGAACTGTGCTGTTATGGAATCGGCCAATCAGTGTTGGCTGATACTACAGCATCATTATTAGGAGTAAAGATTTCACCAGCCAGAGTTAGCAAGACTCACCACATTTAGTATAACACACAAGTAATATCCGGGCTACTCCTACGTGCTATTCACAGACTCCTATCCACAAGCATGGCTTCAAATACCATAACTGCACTTATGACTCAAGTCTTCCTCTCTACTAAAGACCTGTTCACCCCCTATCCTATTGTGCATCTTGGCCTGTCTTTTTGTCACCCACTGATTTGGCCAACAACTTCAAGCTCAACACTACCAAAAATGAGCTTCTGATTTCCCTCTTCTTCCTCTCTCTCTCCCTCATGAAGCTTTCTCCTTCTCCGCCATTTCTCTGTCACCATGGATACCACCACCATCCTCCCTATCATGCAAGCCTTCAATCTAGGCATCATTTTTGATTTGGCTCTTGACTCATGCTTCCAGGCCATATCCAAGTCTTGCCACCTCTGCCTACATAACACTTCAAAGATTCAGTCTCTTTGTCTGTCGTGCCAAGCTTCTTGTCCAAGTCCTGAACATCTCATCCCTTGACTGATGTAGTCTCCTCCTCTCTGGCCTGGGAGTCAGCCACATTGCCACTCCAAGTCCATTCCCTCTTTGTGTTCCTCCACTGAAAAAGCCTGATCACCTTATCTTTGCCTTTAGGATCCTTTTACTATTTGCCCCTGCCCTATGACGCATGTTTAATGTCTTATCAAGCCATTGACTCCCGCCTTTGCTCTGATAGTGATTTAGCCTCAGTCACCAGCTGGTCCACTTCTCTCTTAAGTACCTTCACCCCCATGTGAAAGCTCCCCATCAAAATCCATAGAGCCACCACCTTTTCCTGTTTCAAATCCCTCCTTAAAACCTACTTCTGCTGTGACACCTACAAATCACTCCTGCCTGGCATTGGCTGGTCAAGTGGCGAGTCAGGACCTCTATTTTTATTGCTAAACACTTCACCTTATGTTATCTCCTCTCCCTTCTTACCCATGTCCTGTCCATCTGTTTTGTTCACCAGCCCTGCCCTGTCTTTCATTTAGACTATAAACTCTCTGGAGCAGAGACTGTCATCTTTGCTATTTGTCTATTTGGCTCTGCTTGTCAGCACAATTGGGCCCTGATCCCTGACTGGGGTTCCTAAGCACTATTGTAATACAAATAAAGTAATGATAAATAGCCCTTGATCTACAAGTATTAACAGTGAGCAGCCTAGAAATGACTCACCCAAAAAACGATTACATTTGGAGATACCTGACATTTTCCTATATCTGCTCAGACTACAGCTAATATTTAGGTTCCCTCTATTGGAGATAAAATCCAAATACTAGCCTGGAGTTGCACTGGTGGTACAGCATTGTCAGTTCCACATTTGTGGCTGGATTTGGCATCCCCTCAATAAATGGGGGGTGATCACACAAAAGAGATTATGTGCTAAGTACCTGTAGCAGAGACATCATCTGTATGACTCTTTCACCACTCTGCCATAGCTGATTTAAAACAGGTACACCGGGCTGTTGTGGGGAGGCATGGGGGAGAGAGAGGCGCCTGCTTTTCAAGAATGAAGGAGTTAAAAACCCTTTTTAAAAAAACCCAGCACCCTACATTACTTTCTGCTGGTAATCTATATTGGGTTAAATAACGCCTCATTATTCTTCAACACAGCTGAGCCTTCTCAAAATGTTTATCTTGTTTTGTAACTGGTACCTTCTGGCATGTTCCAGTGCCAACTCTCCTAGCCCTCGCTATATTTCATTCTCACTATTTTTGGAATGGAGCTGCTGGTTCCAGGTGATTTAATAAATTGCTTCTTTTTTTTCCCCGTGTTCCTTTTAACTTACCCATCTGCTCAACACATGCGTAACTTGCAATCTGTCGGCAGTTTGCAGAAAGACAAACTGTCAGAGCTGCGTGCATTTGACAACTTTGTTCCCAATTAGATTAGTGGTAATTTTAACAGATTTCAGGGCAATTGAAAAAAGGGATGACATGTTATTAAAGCATCAATTTTGACAAACCCCAGCACATACAATTTCAGTGTAAATTATTTTAAATGCTTTAATTAAAGCTATGAAAGATTTACCCTTTTAAGCAGGAAGTGACTGCAAGACAAATATAAAGGGAAAGTGGATAACCGAGTTTCCTAAATGGTTTATGCTGCGCATGGCAGTCCACTAGTCACCACCACCATAATCTATGACTGTAATGTTGGAGGCATAGTTAATTATTCATAGCCTCCTCTCTGTAGCAGATGTGATTAAGAACATGAAGTGCAGTATTTAGAGATCTAAGCACTACCTATGAAACTCTCAGCTCAAGCCTCTTTTAGATTAGAAGCTGTCAGAAAACTGCCTGGGAAATCTAAAATGGTGGGTATATTTGTAAATGTCACCGTTTTGCTCTTTGTTCTGCAACCCCTCCTGTAGTATAGATGCCCAAGCCTGTGAGTGGTTATCTGGAGCAAGCATTGCTTTTCCTATACTTGAAGACATGTTCCAGGCTTAGGAGCTCAGTAAAAGAATGCAACATATATTATTTAAACTGAATTCAGCACTCAACATTCATCAGTACCAGAGTGCTTATACCATGTGTATGGTACACTTAACCATTTAAGCAGCTTCATGAATTATGACACCAATCCAGCAATCTTCATGCAACAAACCTCCCATTGGCTTTACTAGATGATTTTCACAATAAGGAGTGCAGGACCCATATGTTATCCAGCCATAGTGTGTTGTTGGACTAACTGATTTGTTCTACTTGAAGGAAATAATCCCTTAGTCGCATCATCTTGGTGTCTGGAAAATAATTTACACACATTTAGCTGCACCCATGTGGATGCTCAAAAGGTGGGGGGGCTTCGGAAGGGAACAAAGAGCCCTTGATATCCCCTAGCAGCTGCCATGCAGGAACCAGGCACAATTGCAGTCCTACCCTCTTGTCTGTACAGAGACGGCTCCCCACTAACGCCCTGTAGGACACGGGCCTCTCCAAAGGAAGCAAGAGGAGGTGAAATGGTGCAGCAGGCATGCTTTTCCTAGGCACCAAGGATTTTTGGGTAAACAGGTTAAAGTTTTGGAGCAATGTGACTCCATGTCACCCCAACGCGGGACTGTCCTCAAAGGCATAACTGAGTTCTTATATCTTATATCCCAATTCTGCAAAGCCCTTAAGAACACACTTAAGTGTTTTGCTGAATCAGAGCCCAAGTCTTCGAGGAAGATCTCATTATCTTTATATTTTTCGCTGTCCAACAAAAAGCTGCATTCTTCTAGAATTCTGCAATATTATTTTTGCCTCTTACTTTTCATCGAAAGTTTAACTTTCATTCAGATGTTCTTCAGCTTACAGACCTGGATAGTCCATTAAAAAACCTTACTTACAAGCACCCACAGAATGGTCATCTCTACATGACAGAGACTGTCTTGTATTTGGGGCCAGTTTACACAGATGGGTATCAATAACATGGAAGTGTACTACAGACACAATGGAGGTGCTGGGCAAATTGATAGATTTTCATTTGTAGCTACCCACAAAGTCAATCATGGTTTTCTGGTCAATGGACAAATGAGAGAAGAGCCAGTGGAATTTACAATACAGGTAAGTATGGTTATTAAATGTAGCTATCTCCTTCTGAAGCATCTCTTAAATTAACAAGTATCTAATAAGAGATCACTAAGTTCTAACTAGAGCTGTGTTGTTAACATATTTTTTGGTTTTCAGGCAATTCTGGAAAAAACAAATAAACAATTTTGGGTCAAA
Source organism: Chelonia mydas (assembly GCF_015237465.2). NCBI lineage: Eukaryota > Metazoa > Chordata > Testudines > Cheloniidae > Chelonia > Chelonia mydas. The sequence goes on from NC_057854.1 coordinate 90,602,828, forward strand.
TTGAAAATGAACATTTTTGAGAATTGTAGCAAATCAAAATTCAAAAAAATACTTTTTGGGTCAAACAAAACTTTTCATTTCAACAGAATCAGAGCATCTTGTTTCGATTTTTACCATTGTCAACCTTTTTGATTGTTTTTTAAAAAAAAATAAAGGAAATTTTGAAATAAAATGTAATTTCTAACGAAAAAAATGAAACATTTCATTTTGAAAATGTCAGAACAAATTGTTTCAGTTTTTTTCAGAGTTTTTTTTCCAACTGAAATAATTTGTCAAAATAGACACACATTTGTTAACATTTTTGTGTTGCCAAATCTGCATTTTTTGCCCAAAAAAGTTTCAAGCAAAATTTTTTCCCCAGCTCTAGTTCTAACTGTCAGGGAGGAACAAACCGTTTGCTTTTTTTTGCCAGCTTTTGGGATAACTTACCTCCTTGCTACCATTATTTTTCATTTTGATATAGCTTTACACTTTTCGGTTCAATTCAAGAATTGCTGAAAATCTTGTTTGAGATAATGTTTCCGTGAAAAATCGGGGCCAAAAGTGTAGACTCAAGAGGCTCAGATAGATTGAAAATCATGTGAATTTGAAGGTGCTCCTCTGAATCCAGTGGAACCATTAAAATATCTGAGATCAAATCTCTATTAACTGCATCTGAAAGTATGTACCAAGCATATTGGGCCTCTTAACTGCGAAATATAGTAAACTGAAATAGCTAATGTTCATTAACTGAGTAATAATTAACAGTGGTTATTTCTAGGGCATGACTTAAAAGGCTTACACAGCACAAAATCTAATTTGTGCTGTTTGCCAAAACTTGGAGCAAACAAATGTTATTTTTTTAAAAAGTGATCAGCTTTTTGGTGATTTTATTGATTTACTTATTTTATTGTGCATTTCCCTCTGAGCTTCCTGATTTTGATTTACGCTGCTGGCAAAGATAGTATGAAATGTTACTCATGTGGTATTTCTGACCCAACCAAGTACTGGAAATCTCACAAGACTATTTGATTTCTCTACCAAAACAGATCAGATAAGCAAATCAGGAATGTGAATGCTTACCAGTGTGAAGCAAACAAAAGTTTTTAAGATTCACCCCTTGAGTGAATACTATCCATTGTTTTTCTGATACTACCTATTGTATAGACTGGCTTGGATCAAATTCCCAGATGGTATAACCTCCAAAGTTCAAATCCAGATCTGAACTTCATAATGTATGCCCATCACTAATCTATATAGATTGGAACGAACTCTGTGTAGTGATGTAGTTTCTTCTGAAAAACTCACCGTTGCCAGAGAGTTTAAGGCCAGAAGGGACTGCCAGATCATCTAGTCTGATGTCCTATATCTCACAGGCCAACAGTGCCACCCAGCACCCGCACACTAAACCCAACAACTGAAATGAGACTAAAATATTACAACCCTGGATTATGTTCCACAGTGAGATAATAAGGGGGATCATGCTGCACCAGCACTCGAGGCCCCTGCAATGGCAGTGAAATGGTTAAGTGAGAAGTCATGTCATTCAGGGGTGGTGGAACCAGAGGGTGGGGGCTAACACCCCTGAAGTGGAAATATTGTGGGGAGCAGATCTACGTTTCCTTCTCTCCCCAATATCTTGCAGGGGTGAAAACTCCCATGCACGTGTGTGTGTGTGTGTGGGGGGAATGAGAAGGAGGGTCTGCCATGCTGCACAAGATTGGGCTGCCCACCAGACAACAGCTAGGACTGCCTGGCCCAGCCCAGTCCCGCCTTCCAACCACTATGGTCCTGGTGGAGACACCCAGCCTGGGGGAGGGCCAGCAGCAGGTGTTCCACCCACTGGGGTGTGTTTTGGGGAGACGGATGGGACAACTTGGTGGGGGAGATCGGAGCACAGGGTGCCAACTGACTGGGGGAGCACAGGGTACTGGGCAGTAGTCAGCCAGGAACTTCTGTAGGATCAGCAGTAAGAACTACTGGGTTGCCCCTTCCCGTCCTGGAGCTGGCTGCCCCCGTCCCCCCATCTCTTCACTTCCCTCCGAGTCTCAATAGTTCCACTTGATCCTCCTCCTATCCCTTCACCCCCCTCCCACATTTACAGGGAGCTTCTTGTCCCCATCCCCCTTGATGTCATGAGCTTTGATTAGAGCTGGAGGAATAAATCAAATAAATACTTTATTTGAGAATATCCTTTGAATAAAGCTTGCTGACTGTCTCACTGGTGTTCTTGACTCTTTTTGTTTGCTTATATGCATCCATTCTAAGCGAGGTGAGGCTTTTACTTTGCAAGAATGCTGGTGGAATGCAAAGCCCTGTGAATACTAGTGAGAATAAATATTCACAATTGTGTTCACATTGGAGCGAGTTGACGGCTATTTGCAAAACCATTCTGATTATTTGCACTATAGGGTCATTGAACAGTTACAAATGCTCCTGGATAAGAGAAGTGGAAGGGTTTCCTGTTTACAAAGCATAGATTATCCAGGTTCTGACTGATCATGGGACTTAAGTACAGACGTCCCCGACTTAAGCAATTGTTCGTTCCGGAAAGCCTTGAATAACTTGTATATGACTAACTTTAAGTACATGAATATGCCCATTGAAGTCATTGGGAATAGTCACATGTTTAAAACCAGGCTTGGGCTTGTTCCTTGTTGAATCGGGGCCCCAATCAGGTAACAGAAAAAATAATTGTGTTCAATAATAAGCAGTGAACTATGAATAGTTGTTCCCAGTGATCAGTTTGGTAATACACTATGGGCTAAAATTTGTTCACGCAGGTTACTGATTGAAGAATTGTGACAAGCAAACAAATTCTTAAAAATCTCAACCTGTTTTGCAGATATTTCATGAGCAAAACAAGGGGTAAATCTGTCAGATAAATTCTTTGCGGCAAATAGACCAGCCCTAACTCCCATATTAGCACTGCCAAATCTGTGAAAAAGTACTTTATGGGGTCGCTTTTCAAAAACACAGTTTCAATTTACATTGGAAGTCAGTGGCAGCTGAGCATCTAACTGCCCTTTGTGCCTTTGACAAACTCCCCTTTAAGAGGTATTAAAAAAGGGTGGGATTTTCCAAAGCATCTATGTGATTTATACTTAGTCCTTAGTGATAATACTTAGACTTGCATCAGTGCCGGGGACTGGACTAGATGACCTATTGAAGTCCCTTCCAGTCCAACATTTCTATGATCCTATGATTTAGGAGCAAAAGGCCAATTAACTTTCATTGAAAATCCTTTGTCTCTTGATTGATAGAGATATTCACCTTTATTCTCTGTAACCTTGCGTATCCTAATTTTCCTTCAGTGTCATTGGTATTTTCTGATCTTGTAGATAACTTGGACAATTGACAGTAATGTCATCTGAGATTTGAGGTGCTGGATATTGAGAAAGTATAGGTACTCTGAGGTTTGTCTGGCTAACATTTCAGCAACAAATGAATTGTTTCTTGTTCCTTTTCTCTCTCATTTTTGTCAGTAACTCAGAATTCCATAACAACTGAAATGTGTATGATATAGAAAAGCAGAGTTCAACATTTTAGAGCGTAGAGGACCAGATTCCTAGCCAGTGTAAATCAATGTAGTTTCACTGACTTACTGGAATTTATTCCAGTTCAGTGAGAATCCGGCCCCAAATCTCCAGCTAAAGGTTTGTAAACCGTCTGGTATAAATTCAAATTCTGTAGCTTACTTGCAAAATAAAACACTGTACCTTTAAACATACTCCTTACTGTGTGTGCATACTTAACTGCTTATTCAGAACTGACAGGTTTAACATGTCTGGTAAATCAGCCTTCACAGTCACCAGAGAGAGGCACCTCTGGCAAAAGTTCAGAAGTCAGTGTTTTGGAAAGATTGGTTTGACCAGCTCTCAAGTGAGAGCAAATCCCAGACCAAACACAATCAAATCTTAAACGACATTTAACTGCTGTGATGCTGAGGCTTGTTGCTGTTGAAATGCCTTTAAACCTAGAGAGAGAATCACCCATTTAAATCTCAGGTTATATATGTTGTGACTTAGCTTTTCTATTTGTTTGTTGTTGTTGTTGTTGTTTTTAAATCCTAACTCAGTATCTCATGAATTATTGGATAGGCTTGTGCCAGAAATTTTAAAAATATGCCTTTACACCTAGACATTATAATAAAGGTTTTGTCTTACTTTTCAGAACATACCTCCATGATTGCATCTTCAATACCTATTGTTAAGTAAATCTTAAGATGCGTTCTTTATTCTAGTTGTTAAAATATAGTCACTTGGCAAACATGTTTTCATCCAGATTGTTTCCTGTTTAGTTCACAAAAATAAAAAAAATTGGTATATAAAGAGTTACTAGGAAGTAGTGCCCAAATTGCATATTTCTTAAACTCATGGCCTAGTTTACTAATCAGTTGTCATAAGATGTCATGTGGGGAACCATCACTTAAGAATTGCAGAATGCAGTCAGTGAAGCAACTAATTAGTTGGACAATGGCATGAAGGTGTGCATCCCAAAGGAGTGCAAATTATCAGAAAAGGTGAAGAAAGTTTTGATAGATCAGTATCTCAATGGTATAAAACTCAGCACTTGGCTGAATTACAGTGACTGCTAGGGCAGCTTTGTTCCTTCTTTAGGGACTGTACACTATAGGGGATTAAAATACCAGCATTTTCCTTCTCTAGACTTTTTTCAGAAAGAAACTCCCAGTTAGCTGCATGCTTGGAAGAACACGACCAGAAATGTAAAGGAGTTAGAATAGCTGAACATTTCTTGATTTGAATTCTGAACACTTGTGGCTTTCTTTCTTCTTTCTACACTGTAGTTTGCTGCTCTGCTCTCATCCCTTCTTCACAGCACAGTGGGGGAAGTTAGTGTAAGTGAATCCAAGCTTTAGCTGCCTTCACTTGCAGTATCTTCCCCATGAGGCTAGCAGGGGGAGAATTAGGAGGAGCCCAGCTGGCTCTCCCGCCTCACCACCCCCAGGTCCGGGGAGCCCAAACTACACAGAGCTTCCACCAAAAAGGTTCCACAGGGCTAGGAAAAAGGAGGAGTATGACTTGTAGGTGGAACTCCCCACTTCTATGGATGCTGGGTCCTCTCTCCATGTGGACATGGAGTAGGATGGATGACTTTCAAGGGCTTTGAAGTTTATGAAAAGTGCTAACTCTGCCTTTTATTATGAATAATGATCAGCTCTCTCGTGAAGTGATGGGGAAAACCAGGGGACACAGCAGGGTAGTGTGCTTCTAGTTGACTTTTAAAAACTTATAAATAAAAAATGATTGGACATAGTGTTTTTAAGAATCCTCTTTAAATCATCACATGAAGATTTTATAAACACTGTATACTTTCTCCTCTCCTTCCCTCATCCCAAATATAATGCATAACTGGTCAAGCAACATGACAAAATCTCTCCAACACTCCAAGTGAAAGAAAGTCCAACCACCTTACAGAACCTGGAAGATAGCAGGCTTGGAATTCTGATCAAGGCTTGCAATCTGAAAGTCACAGATCTTGACAACAAAGATGAAGATCTCACCTTCAAAGGTCAGCGGCCTCCTTTCTTTGGGTGTCTGGAAAACTCAAAAACAGGTATTTGATTTGCATATGAACTCTTAGCTGGAGGGATTCACAATGGATAAATCAAATCGTATTTGGAATGGGAGTAATCTGGTACTGTTATTTCATTATTTATTATTTTACAGTACTCAAGTGTGTGATAGATACCTCACAATAGCGATCAGAAGCTCTGGTCCCTGCCCTGCAGAGTGTACTGCCAAAGGCCCTGATTATTCACATGTTTAATTTTATGTGGTGAGCAGTCTCACTGAAGACAATGGGACTTCTTAACATTAAGCACTTCTTTGCAGGACTGGACCTTATTTCAGGCATGACACAAGAAAGGAGATATTGCTGGTGGAGGAAAGAATAGGGAACCTCAATAAAATGCTGTGGTTACTCAGCCAGGGCTAGTGCAGAGCTCAGTGGAGTAAAGGAATTTTGTTTTGTTTATATCATAAATACAAACAGAGAGATAAATATCACTGTTGACTTATGACTTGTAGGTGTGACAGAAGTGGGGACAATGAAGGGATCTGAATGACGAGATAGTAGTGGACCTTACAGACAAGCTCAGGAAGGGCATTCCTGAGGGTAGACGGCACATGAAAAGAAGGATGGAGGGTAATATGACTTTAGGAAGAAATGAATTCAGTTGACCCAAGTAAACACCAAGCTGCAGGATTTCCTGGAATGTAAATAAAGCTCCCAAAACACTTTTTAAAAAATTGTGCAGCCGATCTACTGTATGGCCATTTAAAATATTGTAGATGTTCTCCCTATGTTCTGGGGCACCCCTGATCCCCAAAAGTGGTGGAGCCCCTTCTTTCTCCACAGGGACTCTGCCCCCCCCCACACATTACCAATGGACCCTGGGTTCTTAGCGGCCAGTGCCTCCACCCTAGTGGCTGGGTGCACAAACCAGTAACAATCCTATGACCTGTAGGAGATTACTTAACAAGTACAGAGAGATAAGTGACCGTTTATTCCCAGAACTGCATAGAGGTAACTTAACAGAATTGGGGAGGGGGAGGGCATGTAAAGGACACAGAGATGGTGACATAAGGCGCCCACCAATCCCACGACAACAACTAGAAGCCCTCAGTGATATCCGTATAATGGTGGACAGAACCCATCTCTCCCCAAAGGTCTGATCTGGGCAGTGGGACTGGAGTCAAGGCATAGGGCTGGTATTCCTCCCCATGCAGCCAGCAGCTCTCCTTCCAGCTTGTTGGTGTCCCAGACAGCGTCAAGCCCTGGTTGTCTCCTGGATCCTGCTGCAGGAGGAGCCTACAGGCTTCACTAATTTTAATGTACTACAGCTTCTTGAGGCTCAGGCTCTCTGTGGTGGAACAGGGAAGAGCTCTGGATAGGTCCCCGGCCGTCTGAGTGGGAGAGTCAAAATGGCTCCTTCTGCTCCAGCAGTGGAGGACAACAACCAGCCTCTTCCCCTCAGTCTTTCTCCCCCTGGCCACACAGTGCTTCAGACGGAACCTCACACCAGCCAGCCTGGTCCAGGCTCTTTGGAGCCTGCTGCTGGTCACTCCAACATGCCAAAAAAATTCCTTGTTGTGTCTCCTCCAGCACGGGCAACACAGGCTGGCCCATTGGCAGGTCTTTGCTTCTGTGCTGCTGTCTGTGGGAGCTGCTGGAAGCTGCAGCTCTGAAGCCCTCAAACTGGCAGGGGCTGCAATACAATACAATAGGTGGGTAGTACCACCTAATATTAAGGTTGTTTTGCATTATAACACCCTGTTTGCAGTTGTTTATGACTCTGACAAACTTTAACAATTTGCCTGAAATTTTCCATGCTGGACATCTGCCTAAAGCTGATATTTTTGGAAAGTTTCAGTCAAAACAGTTCAGCCATTCTGAGAATCAGGCCAGGGAAAAATCCATTGTTGTGCCCACGTTAAAAAATTCTGGGAACCTTTTCTTTGAACAGCTTTAGTGTCCCCATGGTTTGGAGGAGTGACTTGAAATTTGTGAGTGGCCTTTGTGTCAGGGATGTTCCTTTTGTCATCTGCATGAAAATCTGACCAAATTTGGCCCAATTAAATGCCCTTGAAAAATTGCAGTTTGCACATGCTCAGTAGATTTCTTTGATTTTAATAGCAAAAATCTCTGATGATTCCATCCTCACTGAGCGTCCTCTCACCATGCATATTGCTGACTGGACTGTGCATGCCCCATCTCCACAGAGTGACTAAGCATGCCCCAGCCCAGCACTAAAGGTTCAAAGCCAGACTTTCCCTGTAATTGCTGCTCTGGATTGAGTGAGGCTGGGCACTAGAACTGAGAGCTCCCTGCTCTCACTGGCCCCTCTGCTGGTGCCCAGGCAACGTGGAGAAGGAAGTTGTCTGACTCAAATGCAGATGGGACAAATGCTAGACCAGGGCAGGGAAAGGAGTAGATTGGGACAAGGAATCTGAGACTGGAGAGTAGAAGAGAGCGAGAGAGAGAGAGAGTGACTGTGACTGGAAGTTTGAGTGGGGAGACTTGGATTGGTTAGGCAAGAATACTGGGCCAGGATGGGAAGGCAGATTGGGACTGGTTGGGCAGGGAGGCTGGGCCTGGGAGCTGGTGAAGGAGGGGCCTGGGACTTGGAACCATGAAGGAGAAACTGTGAGTAGGAGCTTGTGAGGAAAGGTGGCAGGGGTGATTGGGAACAAGCTGGCTTGAGGGGAACTTTGAGGTTGGATGCGGAGGTGTGGGGAGGTAGGGAGACTGGGACTAGGAACAAGTGGGAGAGGGGAGAAAGACAGATCAGATGAGGAACTGAGATGGGGGAAATGGGCCTGGCTGGACAAGAAGACTGGGGCAAAGAATTGGGGTGGGGGTGACTAGGACTGGCTGGGCAAGGAGACTGAGATAAGAACTCTGAGTTGTGGAGATGGACTGGATAGGTGAAAAGAATGGGACTGGGACAAGGAAAGTTTGGAGGGAGTGGAGCAGAAAAGGAGATCAAGCTTTGAGGAAACAGGCAGAAGAGTCTGTGCCCACAGAGTACACGCCACTCCCCTCAGGGCCTGGAATGGGACCCAAGATCCCTGAGTCTCACCATTCCTGTGCTGTCAGCAAATGTCTGCGAAACCCCCTGGCAAAGACTGTGCCTCAGTCCCCTCTAGGGCTGGTCCACTCAGAAGATGACAACATACCACTGCTATCAGTTACTTCATTCGCTCGAGACACAGAGGTCTGTGTGCTGATGATCCCTGTGGGTGTCAATGCGATGCCATGTGATAGTGTTTGTTTTTTCATTTTGCTTTTCTAAAACCCAAGGAAATCAAAATGTTATTTTAAAAGTAGCTTATTGAGGTTACAAAGTTAATCACTAAAAAATTTGGAAATGCCAGAATTAAGGTTGCTTGTGCAAGATGTTATAAGTAAATTGCCCAAAGGAATATAGCCAGATCATCAACTGGTGTAAATTGGTTTAGTTCCATCTGAAATAAATGGAGCTGTTTGGCACGTCTGTATTCTGTCCAGTGCTGTATTCATTTATAAATATGGATGGGTGAATTGCATGGATTTAAATAAGAGCAAGGATGAGATACTCTGATACTATGGTGATAAGCACCTAGAAATACCTTGGGTGGAGCGATAGAAAAATCTCTGCCCAACTCTCAACCCAAATTGAATCCTGATTTAGAGTGATAAATGCCAAAGCATCCAATGAACAATCCTGGCCAACTCCTTACTCACAGCACCAAATCTTCTGGAGGGGAGACGCTTAGTGGCTTGGTGCCCACCAATCCAGTTTCCACAAGGTCACTCCAGTCTGTCCCCTGTTCAGAGGGGATGTTAGGTGTGGTGCACCAAATGAAGGAAGATGCCACATATGTGGATTTTAGAACTTAGAACAGCTTCTAAATGTTTCAGCTCTGGCCTCTGATAACGTTTGATGAAAGCTGAAAATAGAAGAACTTAAAGAATAAGGTCACAAGGCATACTTCAGAGCTAGCATAAGCAGATGCAACTCCACTGAAGATAATAGAGTTTTGCCATTTTATTGCAGAGGTGAATTTGGCCTATCATTTCATAAGGAATGGACAAAACCACCTTTTGGAAAGAATAAGAACTCTCTCCTCTTCTCTGAAATTACACTCTGCAACCAACTTTTAGCTTCAGAAATTGGGTTTGGATTAATTTTTGTGCCCATCTACCTTACCAGGATCCAGCTGGAATCAGAAGTAGAAAGTTTTGGAAATCCTGTGAAACAACCTGGAATTTCCAGCAAAGCTTTGGAGACTGAGAAGAGACTTCATTAACCTGAATAAGAGCCAAAATTTTGGGTGTCTGCCTGATTCCTGAATTCAGCAATGTTTAGCTTCACCATGGCTATTTATTAGGTTGAAGTGTTTTATGTTTTAAGGGCTGAACTCTGCCATCCAGCCTAAGTAAGATGCAGTGCAGCTATGCTCTGAGAATCAAAATTGGGCCCTAACTGCCCCCTTGATTCTTCCATGGCGTATATTCCCAACCTTTTCTCAGTGGAGATTTATTTCCCCTTCCCTACCAGCACAGCTGCTCTTGCTGGTGCATTGTGCAGGATAGAGTCAAGGCTCCTCCCACTCTCCACCTCTGCCCACCCAGCTGCAAGAGATGGGAAGTAACAGCCCAGTGCTGGCTGCTCTGCCCCTTTACTTGCATTTTCTCATGATGCAGGTAGGCTGTATAGGGAAGTAAGGAGAGCTTTTATACCTCCTTAGTCCCCTGCACAGATGCATTGCTTGGCTCACTATTGAGCCCTCAGTGATTATGAAAAATACCCAACCAAATGTCCCATTATCTTCTGAAAGCACCTGAAGTTAGGCAAGATAAATTTCTAAGGGATAGATTCTTGTTTCCAAAAATCTAATAGGTTTTAAGATATTAAATTGCTTCCCCTCTCCATCTCCATCTTTCTTTTCTAGTATAGTACAGCTACTCTGAGTCACTGTTTATCTAATTTAATTAACATTTGCCAGTGCCTGCAACCTAAAACACTGTCTTAAAACATTTGCTTGAAAAGCCTCCTTGTCCCAGAGCTGTCATTTTTAGAATGATGGATAATGGACGGAAATAATTATCCTGAATAAGGTTAGACAGCTTAAATGATTTGAGTTTCAAAGAATTAGTAGTCTTAGCTAAACATCTTATTTTTCAAGGCACATTAATAATAAAAAATACAGCAGTGACCATAATGAATTGGAAAATCTGAGCTCTGCTATAATGGTACATTGTCTATTGCAGGTAGTTATGTACGCAGTACTTTTACCCAGAATGATTTAAACCAGCAGATCATCCGGTACATCATAAATCCCTCCACTGAAGTGACTTCAGATAGCTTTGAATTTCAAGTATCAGATGTGGCAGGAAATACAATGGTTCCAGAAGTGTAAGTGTCAGAGTCCAGTCAAGTATATTCACTCGGGGGTGAGCTGAGGGGGCAGTATAATCTGTTGGGGGAGGGGAATGTATGATCTTCACAAATAGCAGTGTTTGTCCCGTATAAAATATCAAGGTGCTTATAGCTTTTCTGAGATGAAATTTTATCCCCACAGAAAGAATTTATTTTAAATTTCAGGCACATTTTCAGAATCTAACATGGTTTCAGGTGGAGTTTGAAGGTTCTGTCATCTGTTCCCTGGCCAGGTCCAATACTTGATGGAAAAATAAAACAGTCAGTAAGAATCCGGGCCTGATTTTGACCTTGTCTACATCAGTGTAAGTCGGGAACAACCCCCCTGAAGTAACTGATAAACAGCGCTCAGCCACCTTTGTGGTTCCTTGATCCTGGTGCTATGTGGGGGTCCACAGTGTAGCATACAGCAACTTCAGAGTGGCTCTAAATTTTACCAGCTGCAGTGCTCATTCTACCTGCTGTTGATCTCTGGAATACTAGTGTTCTAGCTACGCCCCCCTTTCCTCTGGGACACATTGACATGTCCTCTGTGCAATGGATTATAACCCCCGCTTGCTCAGAATGAAGGATAGTTGTGCAAGACTGACCACCCCAGCTGTTCACCATCAAAGGATTCTTCTATGACAGCGGAACCCTCAGCTGGCTTATTGAGCTGACTTTAATGGTCTCTTTGTACCGGAGGTGTGGCACAGAGAGGCTGTAGCAGGAACCATGGTCAGGTCCCCTAGAGTTAGACTGGTATAAAACCTGTAAGTGACAGTGAAATCAGGTCCTGAAAATGGCCAGAATATAATATAAAGCACATTCTGTGATCAAATGGAGTTACTCTGAATTTACTCAGTGGTGTAGCTGTGTCAAAGTTCCTCCCCCACTCTGAACTCTAGGGTACAGATGTGGGGACCTGCATGAAAAACCTCCTAAGCTTATCTTTACCAGCTTAGGGCAAAACTTCCCCAAGGTACAAAATATTCCACCCTTTGTCCTTGGATTGGCCGCTACTACCACCAAACAAATACTGGTTACTGGGGAAGAGCTGTTTGGACACGTCTTTCCCCCCAAAATACTTCCCAAAACCTTGCACCCCACTTTCTGGACAAGGTTTGGTAAAAAGCCTCACCAATTTGCCTAGGTGACTACAGACCCAGACCCTTGGATCTTAAGGACAATGAACAATCCTCCCAACACTTGCACCCCCCCTTTCCAGGGAAATGTTGGATAAAAAGCCTCACCAATTTGCATAGGTGACCACAGACCCAAACCCTTGGATCTGAGAACAATGAAAAAAGCATTCAGTTTTCTTACAAGAAGACTTTTAATAGAAATAGAAGTAAATAGAAATAAAGAAATCCCCCCTGTAAAATCAGGATGGTAGAGACCTTACAGGGTAATTAGATTCAAAACATAGAGAATCCCTCTAGGCAAAACCTTAAGTTACAAAAAAGATACACAGACAGAAATAGTTATTCTATTCAGCACAATTCTTTTCTCAGCCATTTAAAGAAATCATAATCTAACACGTACCTAGCTAGATTACTTACTAAAAGTTCTAAGACTCCATTCCTGGTCTATCCCCGGCAAAGACAGAATATAGACAGACTGAGACCCTTTGTTTCTCTCCCTCCTCCCAGCTTTTGAAAGTATTTTGTCTCCTCATTGGTCATTTTGGTCAGGTGCCAGCGAGGTTACCTTTACCTTCTTAACCCTTTACAGGTGAGAGGAGCTTTCCCCTAGCCAGGAGGGATTTCAAAGGGGTTTACCCTTCCCTTTATATTTATGACAAGCTGAGAGCAGAATTTGGCTCACAACCTCTGTATTACTTCTACAGCACAACATTTTGAGCAAAATGTACATTTTGTGCTAATTTCATTTGTCATAAGGTGAAAATTAATAATGGGCCTGAAGTTTTGTAGAGAGGCAGAACTTCATGGGCATGAAATTGCAAAAATAAAACAGTAACAAAATTCTAGACATTTTGTTTTTAATCCTTTATATGATAGTAGCTCATAGAGGTCCCATAGTGCTAAGCAATGTACTAAAATGTAGTAAGGGATGGGCTTTGCCCCAAAGATCCTGCAATCTAAATAGACAAAGTAGATGAAGGGTGCAAGGGAAACAGACATAGAGAGAAGTGACTTGTCCAAGGTCACATAGCAGGTCCATGGCAGAGCTACAAAGCCCAGGTCTCTTGCCTGCTGGTTTGTGCCCTGTTCACTAGACCACGTTGCCATTTCAGAACACTAATGTCGTCACTTTGTACATTTCAACACATTGTAGATCATTTTGTACAAATTAAGGCCCCAGTCCTGCCATCAGATTCAGCTACGCTGAGTCCCACTGAGATCAATAGGGCTCCTCATGGTTTTGTAGGTTTGCCTGCCAGGATCTGAACGTGGGACCAGAATCTAGGTTGTTGGCTCATGTAGTTAAATCATTTGAAGTAAGCTTGTCAAGATGAAGATTTTTTAGCTAAGGTGGATTGTTGGGGATGGGGAGGGGTTTCTGTTTTGTTTTTTATCTTCCCAAACACTATGTTTTACATTTTTTGGAAGCTTAGGGAATTTAAACAAAAATCATCATAAAAATAATGCACCATTTCACTTCTAAAAGCAAATCAAATGTCTGTTTTAAAAATCTAAAGAACATTCCTATACATAGTATAATCCAGAACTTTCCCTTTAAACCCTCCCTTTTTATCTTTTATATTTCTATTTTTAAGATTTCTTCCCTGGTGTAGAACAATGATTTTAAATTCCTCTAGCAATGTACAGTTTTACAGCTCCTGAGATAGCATAAAATTGCACCGTCGGCTGTATTTCAAGTGAGGAGCTAAGGGACAATGCGGTTTGCAAATGGTAACAGAGCTCAGAAACTGAACTCTGGCCTTTCTAGTCATGGCTCTTTTTTATTATTAAGCCACAGAACAAGTGAAATGTTACAGGAAGATTTTAAATCTGTATGTTTTTTTTGTATAGCAGCTGATAAATATGTGATGGGGAAGAAAATGAAGAATGCCTGGATACTGAACATAAGTAGAACATCGGACGTTGAGGGGTCAAGTATGCCAAATTATGGGATACAGTTAAATCTGCAGATTCTGTCCAGCCTGAAACATGCTGGATGTACTGTTTACAGTTATGTGGGGTTAGTAAAGTAGGTTATTTTGTCCAATAGCTGAGTGGTGCAGAGGATGTTAGCCCCAGGGCTCAATCCACAGCGGTATTGAGCTCTCCTGAACACAGCCAGGAGCAGGAAACAACGGTGGCTATAAGCCACATTTCTGTGCTGCATATGCTCTAGCAATAAGGAATATTTTAATATTTTCAGATCTAATTTTTTTTCAGACTTGAAATGAAATGGTCCAGAGTTGAACTGATGGAAACTTGCTATCGTGTCTGTGAAAATGTTGGGACTGTTGCCATTACGGTGGTAAGGACAGGACAGAGTGCAGAACCATCCTTTGGTGGCATAAGGGTAGGATATGAGACCTGTTTTTATGGGTGAATCTCTACTGACCACATTTTTGTTGCCATTTACACCTGATAACAATATGAAGCCAAAATTCCTGGTTGCTGTGTCTAATGCAGTTTATTGGTGTCTTGTTTTGTTTTTAAGGTCCAAGAGGTCTCAGCTAGAGCTGGCTTAGACTTCACTCACAGTACTGCAAGTTTAGTGCAGTTTGATCCTGTTACAGTCTTAATTCTATTTCTTTCATCTTGAATGTATTAAGTATAGTTTTATAAACTGACTACAGTCATTTTTCTTTCATACAGCAGATCTTAAAACAATCAACCCTTTCCCTTATCTGCTGGGGAGCAGAAAAAACCAGCAATTATAGCTACACATTTGGAAGCCTTAGCTTTTGAGTGCCCAACTTAGGCTGTTCAATACCAACCTTCTCTGAGAATCATGCTCGTTTAAGCAGCATGAAGTTGATTGTCCTAAAATCGAGTCACTTTAAATCACTGATTATTTTTATTTATGTCTTGTTTTTTATATACTGTCTCATCTTAGGTCTGTAATCATCACAAGAAAAAGGCTCTTTCTGCATTTCTTCCATTCTCTTCCTTCTTCCTCAGTAAGATAGGAGAACTGCCCTCAGATCCTAGTCTGGAGGTAGATTTTGTTTTGATCAGGACAGTCTCCAAACATCAGTGTTTGAATAAAAAACCTTTAGGACAGTGACAATAGCCCAAGCAATATTAAAATCTTTTGACTAGCATATACATACATGTCTTTCTCTCTGTTCCTCTCCATCATATCTCAAGATGCTGACACACAGACTTTCCTTTACGTCCCAACTAAAACAGTGCCTGCTGCAGCCCAGACTCCTTCCCATCCAACTTCTGCAACTTGACCAAGTCATTACAAAGTTGAAAGAGTGTGTCTGGTGTTCAGAGGATAGAATTCTACCTAGTCATTACCTCAGGGAGGAGCTGGTAGACAGGAAGGCTGTTTGCCATCTGCATTCTTAAGATCAAACACAATGGTATCAATGTCCTTGATGGCACTTGTCTCACTAACCGTGGTGACGATCCCAATGGAGGAAAAAGCAGAAGTCAGAAATGTGGCAGGATGGTCAGATGGGTTTTCAAAGATGCTTCATTACGGTGTATGCAAGGTGTACATGAAGAGAGCCATTTGTTGTGCTGATATTTATTGATGGGAAATAAATTGGTTTACCACTTCCCTCACTACCCTGAAAAAAGAAACAGCCAGTTAATAGATACTCATGGGCACATTATAAGAAGATAGCAGCAAATTATCCTATTTGTGTATTTAGCTAGTCCACGGAGCAGTTTTCACTCCAGAACATTTGGGATTAGCCCCTTTGGAATTGTGTAGTGCGAATATTTTATAAATCCCCATGGAATGCTCTGGGTGAGCTCTTCAGTCCTGCTCTGGACCCTTTACACTATGTGAAAGGGCCCTAAAAGCCCTGGTTCCAGCTGTGGGAGGATTGCCTGGGTGCACACTGTGGATGCCTTTTGAGGATTCCTTTGCAAGCCCTGGTGCAGGGTTAGGAGATTGTGTGTTGAAGATGGGGCTGCAGCAAGTAGTGGTGCGGAGATTCTGGATGGTGCTGTGTAGGGCAGCCCTGGGAGTCTCCTAAGGGTGTCTAAATTATTCTGGGGTCCTCTCCAGCTCTCAGAGCAGCCCAGGATCACTTTAAAGTGGCTTTACCCTCCCCTCCCCTTGGGCTATGAGTTCTGTGCTGCGCCTCTCACCCTCTCTCTGCCTACATGAAAGGTGAAAGTGCACGGCCAGCCTTTGACCATTTTTTCCCTTAGGATGCAGGCTGAAGGGTGCTTTCGGCCGTGCTTGGTTATCCTCTGTAAGTATCCCTTCAGCAGTGAGTTGCAATATCATGTGAGCAAACTGCCTTTATGCAGCCATGCCCGTAATGCTGCCAGGTGTACTTGTTTGGTTCTGTGACCTGTGTAGTGAGGAGTGGGCCATGCATGTTGTTTGGACCGGTCACTGAGCTATTGCATTGACGGGGCTGCTTCTATCTGCCCTTTCCCCTGCTGCGCTAATGTTGTGTTGAGAGAGGCTTGGAGCAGCGGCACCACAGATGTTTCACTCACTCTGTGACTGATTGTTTTTCAAGTGGCTTCTTAGAGCAGCTGTTCCCACGTGGGTGCCCTCGTTGCCTCTTCTAACAGCATCTCCATACAAATACCCAGATGCACTGAGGCAGTATAACTGGAGAGAAAAATCCAGTGCAGTGATGGGGCTGTCTTTTCCCTCTGTGGCACTCCGACTACTTCGGTGAGGTCAGTTTTTTAAGCTTTTCCTATGTGACTTTCATATCCACCAGCGGCCCAAAAAGCAGTTGCTCTTTTCCTCCTCTGTAGAAATAGGGATACTACTTCCCTACCAAAAAGTGTGAGGATAAATATATTGAAGATTGTGAGGTGCTCTGCTACTACCGTGCCAGAGGTCGTAGCATTTAGACAGATAGAAATGACTTACCCAAAAGCTACCCTTGATGTTTGTGCAGAACTGGATAAAGATTTCAGATTTATTCACACTTAGGGGATGCTTGTGCATAGGGCTTTCTCAGTAGTGGTCAGGTGCTGAAAAAAGGTAGAGAGAGGAATATTCTAAGTGGGTATATGGACTCCATCACTGCAATGTCTGAGCACCTCACAATGCTTACTGCAGGTATCATCACGCTTTTAGATCGGGACGTGTCTGTAAAAATACAAACAACCACAAGGAACAGAGTGATTTGCCGAAGTTCACAGAGGAAGTCTGGGACTAGAACCCAGGCCTCTATAATTCCAGGAATACCAATGCCTTAACCACAAGACCATCCTTTCTTTTTAGGCCACTTGGACCCAAATTTCCAAAAGTGTTCTCCATTGGGAATCTCAATGTTTGGGTGCCCAACTATAGACATACAGACCCAGATCTTCAAAAGCTCTTAGTACCCAATGTGTAAAATGGAGACAGTCAGTCTCACAGAGGTGTTGTGGGAATTAATTTATTAATTTTTGTAAAGTGTCTTGATAGTCTTGGATGGATGCACAGTTGAAATACTAAGTATTATTTCTGCTACTGTACACTTGGGAGGAGAACATCACACAGAAAGGCTTTCCTGTGAGTGGTGCTGACCATCTTCCATGGTCTACATTGGCTGGTGCTTGGGATTTATTTCACTTTCTAACCACTGCCAAGCCAGTTCACTAGGGACTTCTGTTGGCGCTGATGCCTCTATATTCACCACCACTTGTTCTGGCCTCTTTGCTCCTTGTCTTGCCTTTATGGCTTTCTAGGGGTGGGGGGGCGATAATTACCACTTGAATGCACTGAGTGTATAATGAAAGAGCTGATTCTCCTCATGTAACTTCCCCTTCTCTTCACATGGACTTTGCAGATTATGTGCTTCCCTGCTAACCATCTCCCGCCCTCTGCCTGTCCTGACAGAACAAACAAGAAGGTTAAAGATTATTTCAGTGAGAACATTTTTAATATACAAGTAATGCTCTACAAATTAAAATGGCAAGGATTTTTTGCCTGTTTTTAATACTAAGGATGAGCACTGCAAGGTGACCCATAAGCTATCCTGCCCACCTGAAGAGCTGAGCATACTCTCAACATCAAATGTTTAGATTTGGTTCAACTAACCAAAAGCAAATATTTTGCTTCAGGAATATTGAAATGTTTCGTTTCAGTTGACCATTCAACATTTCTGCACTGAAATTTTTTGGAACTTTTTGCTCTGTGAAAAATTTTCATATTTTAACATTTTGTCCCAATTTAGGATGAAAACCCATGTTGAAATATCAGAATTTCCCAAATGATGGAAATTCCAACTTTCACTTAGCTCTAATTAGGAGTTTGGAAGACTCTGCTATTGTTTGTGGATTTCTTCTTCTGCCCTATTAAGGACCCAAGAGTAAGCCTCTCAATTCTTAATATCCAAAATCTGTGCCAAAAATGAGAGAGAAAACACTTTCGTTTTGATTTACCTTACAGTTACTTGTTGATAGTTTATAAAATGGCCCAGATATTTTGTCCAATAATGTAACCTCAAGGAATTCAGCAAAGCTGAGCATAATATTGAAATGAATTTATGGTGTTTGGTTTAGTAAATTTCACTCCAGTTTGAATATTTTTCCTCTTTTTTTATTCCTCTCTGATTATTAGATTATTAGGTGTTTGTGGGGCACATTCTGCTGCAGGGCTCAGATTCAGGAATGCACTTAAGCATATGCTTAAAGCCCATCTATTTTAATGGGACATAAGTACATACTTTCCTGATTTGGGGATCTGGATGGGAATGAGCCTTCTTCTGGAGTCCACATCATCCTCTCACCACTCGTCCTACAGTAGTAGCCAGATTAGTACTTGTGCTAGCCCTTGTCTAATATGCAATGTGTGTGAATCATTTCCCCAACCTCTCATCTTCTGTGCAGCTGAATGCAGGTCTGTAACACCAGCTGCACACAGCCCTCATAGCCCAGGTGTAGTTTCTGCAGTCAAGAGCCACTGCTAATTTCAGGTGATTACATGTTAGTTCTCAAAGCCATTGTCTTTAGTAAACAGTCCTGTCCCCCCATTAGCTCTTTAAACCACGTGCAAGTAGTTTATTGCTGTCTGAAGTAAACTGTGGCTCTAGATACAGGGCCAGTTTCTGATCTTTGTTACTTTGGTGCAAATCAAGAGGAACTATTGATTCCAGTGGAATTACTCCATTTTACACCAGTTTGCATGATTGGAATCTGGCCCATTGTCTTTCATGTGTGTTTCCTGCAGCTTTGTAAAAGCAAAATTGGGTAAAGCGGAATTTGGGGCGGGGGATGGCATTCTATTAAATCTTCATGCAGGTAAATGTCCAGTGTGCTCTATATTTCTATGAAAACAATTAGGCTAAGAATTTGGTTACAAAGGCTTAATAAAGACCATAATGGCACTCAAGGTAGTAACACTTGATTGCTACACCACAGTGGTAGCAGTGACTTTCTGGACTTAACTGGTCTAAGCGATGAAGATGCAGCATGGAGCAGGTGTCTCAAGGATGTGAAAGAGGTAATGTGAAACAAAGAACTGGTGTTGGGGTGCTTATGAGATTGCATGCACTGCTGCTTTTGCTTCTTAATAGGTAGCACTAGAAAAGGTCTTCTATGGAAATTTGACGAACTGTTGCACTCTACCTTGTATCAGCAGCTGTGAGTGTGAAAGTTATCACCAATGGAAAGGTAACTTAGGATGGAACTGGGGCTAACAGTTGCAAGATGTGGTTTGTTAGTTCATTTTTTTAGTGTTAGTTCCCTCTTCGAGCTGTCACCTCTGCAGTTGCTTTTCTCTCTACTAGATGGGTCTGATTGAGGATGCTTTCTAGTTGTTACCCAAATGAACTTATGGATACCAACATTTATCCACATATACTGGCCACTTTTTAAACCAGTCCAGTTGCTTCTGAAACTCAGTGATATTACCCACTGTAAAGAATTTGCAGTGTTTCCTGTACTATGTTTATAGGAGCATAGGCAATATCATAAACCACTCCCACCGTGCTTTTATTTTACAGCAGAGAGAGGTTCAAGCAGGAGTAAACCCTGATCAGCTCAGTCAGTACAAACCTCTGCTTGCCCTTCTCTGTGCTTAGAGTCAGCAGCAACAGCAGAGCTATGTCAGTGATGGCTGAAGTGAGGCTATTTCCAAGCGCTTTTATACCCAGGCAGAAGCAATTCTGTGATGCAAATTTGCTGTGTCAAAGGTAGATTGAACTATAAATGAATTAGTACAACAAGAACTTCCTATTTTAGGGTGTTACTGACACTGCACTCTCTCTCCAGTCCTCACTTCTACAATTAAAGTTTGGTTTTGCTGCTTACTTTGATCTTTATTTAGATAAGGTTTTGGTGTCGTGATATGACTGCGTTTTTTGTTGTTGTGCTGCATAAAAGCCATTTTCCAGCGTTACTGCGATCCCTTCATTTGCTTTTACACATTGCAGGTGTTTCTATAAAGTCTTGGAACATCCACATTAAGGATGATGGCCTGGAGGAAAACCATGAAGTGTTAAAAATAATACTGAGCATGCCGCAAAATGCTGTTCAGGAACAGAAGAATGAACTGACTGTAGAAATTATAGATTCAAGGGCAGGTAAGATTGATTTTAAATACAACTTTGGGCAGTGCCTTTTTCGAAGCAAAGGGTCTGATCCTGCAAGGTGATAAGCATTCCCTCCAAGGTAGATAGCACCCCTGCTCTCAATGTGTGCGCTCAGCACCTTGTAGAATGGTTCAAAGCATAATTGATGGATGGCTGCAGTGAAGAGCTCGTGTGATGTACATGATAGTCACCTGAATCGTATACTATACACACAGGGACAAATCCTGTCCCAACCAGCGCTGCCAGGGGAGCAGGAATTCTTGCAAACGTGTCCTCTGCTTCAGGACTCCTGCCAGAGAGGAAATGCAAAAGGTCACACTTTGCTGATGCTTTGAAAAAGAGCAGCCGGCTCCTGAGTTGGCATGCTGCTGACCGCAGCACACCCTCTAGCCTGCTGGATAGTCAGACTTGTAACTAGTAGATCATATCCCTGTGGGGGCCTCTGTAGAAGCCTGCTCACTATCCAAGCATTCTATTTAGCACCAAGCAGAGATCCTGCCCTGCTGCTTGTGTGGGGAGTGCAGGTGAGTGGCAGTTCCCGTTGCTGACCCCAGCACAAAAGTGCAGCAAAGATCATGCCTTTTACTTATCTCAGACTGAAATACACCGTGCAGTTTCGAGAGCTGACTGAATGTAGGAGAAGTCTAGTTAAGACTGTAGCAGAATTTGACAAGCCCACACCAGAACTTGATGCAAGAAACGATGCCGTTGTTTTTTGGTTTCTTTGAGAGTGGAACTAAAAACCAGCTCCTACTTCATCAGAAAACGGTTTCTGAGGGGCACGAGCACTTGAAAGCACAGCATTATCAGCACTCCTTAGCGTATGCACAGCATGCCTTGGGTGTCATGTGACCAGGATTGATCACCAAATTTGGTCTGCTGTTTGGATCATTAGCTTCCCTGATCCAGGCCGGGTGCTGATGGGGAGTGCGACATGAACGCTGGTCCAGGCCCTCCATCAGCACTTAAACTACCCGATCCAACTCTAGAGACCTATCAAACTCCTTGCCATGGGAGAACATACTGTAGTCTTGCACAGATTAACATATACGGAACACAGAGCACCTGAAAGGAACAAACAGGGAGTCATCGTAGCACCAGGAAATTCTTGGAATCCTGGCTTTGAGGATTAATTTTATATTAAACCAAAATGTTTTTTAAAATTGCAGGGGTGAATGGAAAATGTATTCGAGAGCCTTTTCTTTTTTCCTCCTTTTACATAACTGAGACACAGACCAAAGTGACTGCTCTTATTTAACCTTAAACCAGCCGTATCCCGTGCCTAGAGTAACTTCCTTTCCTCCTTCCGTCTGACATTCTCCCAGGTGTTAGTTTCAATAGTGGAGTTTCTTGAAGGCTGCTGATCCAGATGTTCCACAGGATAAAGATCACATATAATTAAGTCAAGAAGGCGCAGCCACGGTGCACCGCAAATATGAATGTGGCTCTGAGTGGAATGTTTTTTCTGAACCACCATCTTTTCTTCTTTCCTGAAAGTTAGAAAACTACTGAGATCAGGACACCCTTTCCTTTTGCTAGCTTTAGTGCCCATATTAGAGAGCTCTACCCGGGGCATTAAGAAAGCAGCACCCTTTCTTTATTTGGGGGGTTAAATGCATAAAATTATCGGTGCCACCCAGTATTCAGTGTAAGAGTGGATGTAAGGCTTATTACGAATCTGCAACGGAAACAAATTTCCTGCTGCCATAGACAAGGTTGTGTGCTGACCCAAATGTGGGTCTAGAGTGACACCCTGTGGTCAAGGTATTCTTTTTAACTCCTCCAGGATTACTCTCTCTGCCCCCCCCCGGGCCTTTTGTTTTGAGTGAACATATATAAAAGGCAGAGACTGATAGCCCAGTGGATGAATGTGCTTCAAGCTAGGCTTGTGCTCCTCGGTCCTGACCTGCCGCAACCCTCCTCGACTTTTCTGGAGCTGAGACTGTCACCTGAGCTGATGCTGCAGGATCCCTCCATGGCTCTATGGATCCAAACTCACAAAAAACTAAAACCAGGGGATAACAGGGCTTCAGAATCCTGACACAGGCTGACAGGTCCTTTGCTTTCCTCCCAACCGGTTAACACTTCCCAGTCCTCAATGCCTGGCATGGTGACCGCTAGCTTAGACTGGTTTTCTTTCTAATGACAGGTCGACATTAGAAACTTTTGCTGCTATAATGATGTTGGTTAGGGGTGTGATTTTTTTTGACATTTTTATTCTGGCAAAAGCCCTATACCAGCAAAAAAGTGCTTTTGCCAGTATAGCTTATTTCACCCACTGTGAAGGCAAAGCACATTTTTGCTAGGTAGACGCTTTCTCTACACTATGAGGGTTTCCTGGCATAGCTATAGTTTTCTAGTGTAGACTATTCTTAAGCCTGTCCTTGTCAGTTTAAATATTAGCTAGGAAGGGTTCTCGCCAGAGCAACAGAAGTTACTACTTTCATTCTGTCTCACCGTGGCAATGCAGAGCTGGGCACACAGCCACTTGCAGACAGGGAGTGGGGAGAGAGATTCCGATGCAACTGCAACCTCCCAGGCCTTATAAAACTATACCAGGAGATCAATGGGCTGACCCATAAGATTGTTTTTTAAGGAGAACATAACTGTATGCACTGATGATGTACCAAGAATGTCCCTCTTAAACCTAGGTGGCTGTGACTTAGCAGACTTCAGTGGCACTCTCGAAGTGTTGGAAAGAAGTAATAAAGTTTCAGAAAGTCCACAGCATCCTGCACGTTCGCTGTTTGACAGCGGGATTGGGAAAATCCTTCAGGGAGAGACTAGGGCCATTGAGAAGGGGCAGCATCTTGGCTCTTTTCCCAGGGGAGATGTTCCTCAGACAGATCACTTGCCTCGCTATCCAGACATTGATTTCCATAGGCCTGTAAGAAAATGGCCACAAGCTTCAGGTGGCCCAAGGGTGGTATGTTTATTTGTTTAACTTTACGCAGGCAGTAGATACAGGTAGAAAGAACTTGGCATCACTGGATGGAGATCAGTGCAGATAGTTATCAGTGCTGTCACCCTTTACTTACAGTTAGTGCAGGAAATTGTGTTGGTGACTTCGTAGGTGGGACTATTTTCTTTGAGTCAATACCCCAGCCGAGTGTATGAGGGGCCTAGGGCCATAGGAAGTGTGGTCTTTTGGTTGGGAGATAAATCTGAGATTCTTATCTTTAAAGATCCAGTGGCACGTCTTGGCAAGAGTAGTGGTGGTTAATCCCACTTTCCCAATCAAATTTCACGTTAGGTACCTTATGTTCCTCCTACGTAAAGGATCCCTCCAGTTTCAACCGAATACAGTATTCCTCACTTCCTAACTTACTGTTGTGTGGTACTGCTGTCAGCTGTTAAGCGGAGGGTATATTTCACCTCATTTTAGAGTCAATTTATCCTTTAGAGTTTTTCAGTCAAGATTGGATGTCTGTCTTACTGATGTGCTCTAGTTCAGCCACAAGTTGGGCTAGATTCAGGAACCGCTGGTGAAATTTTGTGGTTTGTGTTTTGCAGGAGGTCAGATACAGTGTACTCAGATTCTACGGTGAGGGGCAGTATTAAACCTTATGGTCAGATGGTCCTTATGGATCATAATGGTCCATCCTGGTACTAAAAAAAAGAATCAGAGATGAATGAAGTCAATCCCCTGTATAGTGTGCACAGCATAGTTTAGATTTGGAAAGTGTTTGGGTATCCTTCAGGGAGAAAGGCTGTATATAAATGTAAAAAAAATATCATTTTGATTAATGTGATGGAGTTTTAAAAAGAATTTCAGTTCCAAATGAAAGACTATACAAGTCCTAGATGAGAACTAAACAGAGTTTGTCGAAAACTTTAAAAGAGAGAGAAATACTAAGGCAAAGAGTTTTTCTCTGGTCGCTTGAGTCCATTTACTTCAGAATTCTGACCACATATTACCAACAATTCAATTTTTAAATAGTTTTGATAACTTTGTGACAAACTGCACATGGTTGTCTTCAGCTAACTGCCCCTAGCCCCAAAGTCAGTTAGGCAAACCCTACATTTTTCTTCCAGGTGCTCAGCTGATTTCTGTATGTTCTGACTTGTCGCTTCACTATTTGTCTGTCCATATATTCTGGTGTAGGCCTCTGAGTAGCTACACGTAATATATTTGGATATGTTTCATTGCCTTACGTTCAACAGTCACATTCAGCTAAATTGTGGCCCCTTATGGAGATTGTGTCTGTACTTTGTTAATAATAAAACCACTATACACTTTCATTCTCTTCCAAGGTATTGTGATTGTCTTGTTGCAGTTCTACAAGACAGAGAGAGAGAGACTTTTACCAAAGGAGGAGGACTAATGGTATCTATTCCTGGCTCTGCTACTGGCTTGCTTTGTGACCTTGGGCAAATTCTCAACCTCTCTGAGCCAGAGTTTGCACAACTGTAAAATAGAGATTGACCATAGGTGAAGCTGAACCTGCTTTAATTGCAACTGTAGACAAGGATAAATCATGTGCTGCACCCTTTAAGGACACTGTAGCTGAGATGCATGTTGCCTTATAACCCCTGAGAGCTGCAAGAGGCAAGGGGCTTCTGCTTTGCTGCCTTTATCTACGGTTTCTCTATCCCCCTGATCCTTCTAATAGGAACCATGCTTCCAAGGGCTCCCTCTGCCTTTGGGAACCTCTCTAAGTGGGGATCCTACAGCACAGTGGGGCAAGCCAGTATGAGTCAATATATGCCCTGCCTGTATTAACTTTCTCTGGCTTTCGCTCCTCCATCCCACCTCTCCTTCCCTAGCCTGGCCCCTCCAATTCCACAGAACCCAAACCCAAAAGGGCCCGCAGTGAGCAGCTCCTGTGGAAGTAGGGAGTATGCCACAAAGCAACATTCCCCGCTTCCATGTCTCCCAGGCCTGGATCTGCAGACACTCAAGGGAATCTGTGAGCATCAGGTTTTACTTGGTCCGTGGCTTCCCTGGGCATTTGAGTTAAAATTCTCTGCTGTTGTAATTCCATCAAAGTCAGCAGAGTTACCTCAGCAGGAATTTAGCCCTGAATAATGACTTCAGGATTTCGCCCCATAAGTTTATTCAACTATCTTCCATTTAGCCATCTGATATATTCTTACCCCTTGAGTTGCCCTTCCAATGGGAGGTGTCGCACATGCTCTCAATCTTTTCCAAATGAGAAAGTAATGAGAAAGTAAATTGTATTAAGTTTGAGTAGTAAAAAAAAGATGGGAAGATACCTTTATTGTCACTTCAAACCCGGCTGCAACTGGTCCTGGCAAAAAGTAACCATCCACTGGCTGGTTGGTGGCTTGCGTTGTAGAATTGATGGTCTCAGTCCAGTTTCACATTGATTAATGTCCACATCATAAAAGCAGCCATCACACTTGTCACCCTTGCTGTCAGCAAAGGGGCCAAGCACTGAACCACTCTTTCTCCCTGTCTAGAACATAGGCTCTAGGGATATTGGTGGGATATTAAGGACAAGCTTGTACTGCTGCTATCCATGTTGTATCTTTACTATAATCCAGATTTTCAAATCAGCACAAGGAACTTGACCATGCATCTGTAATTGAAGGTGTGTGGCCAAATCCCCTGCACTACTTTGAAAATAGCCTATAGATTTTTATTCCAGGATACCTTTTCTGAGAAGTAAATTGACTTTTAAAAATGTTTGGTTTCCTACTTTCCCCTTCCCGATTCACAGAAAACCTCTTTGTTCAGATGGTCTGAGCAGAATCAACATCCTTTGTTGAAAAAGGGCTGCAAAGTAATTAATGAAATGGGTAGAGAACTGCCCTATCTGACTTCTGCTATTCACTATGGCCTTGAATGGATTTTATGACCAACCTCACAAAAATAGAGAAAATCTGGGGGACCTGATTTAGGAGCTGCAAAAACAATGGAGTAGATCCCCAACTGATGTAAATTAACATAGCTCTGTTGACTTGAATGGAGCTATGTGCATTTCCACCAGTGGAAGATCTGACCCCGTGTTTGTAGAAGTGCTGTCATTGCATTTTTACAGAAATCAAGTGTCCAGCGTTATGGTCCTTCAACAGGAACAAATGTTATTAAATAATAGATTTTCTTCAGCCTCTTACACTAAATGAGGGCAAAGAAGTAAAGAGGAAACACTGTGATCCTATTAAGAACAGTTCAGATTCCTGCTGATGCTGCAAAAGGGTAGGTGTAAAATTATGAAGATCGTTCCCTTCACAGGTGAGTTAACTATATAGAAAAGTTGTAATAGGAAAAAGAAATAAATGGAAATTATGTTGTTGAAACAGTACAGTGAAAATGTAAGTTAGAGATGGAAGAAATCTGCTGGGTCCCATCCAGTTAATTGACTGCCACGGTAGGATTGTTACCTGCAGTACTTTGACGTAGCCAAGGAAATGAAACAAGGTTTCTTTTAATATTGAATGATGATGATACTCTGTGCGTACATAGTTCATGTTCCAAAGGCACTTTTCGAAAGACAGTTAAGTATTATTATCCCCACTTTGCAGGTGGGTGAGTTGGGGCTGGTTAAGTTACCTGCCAAAGGTCACACACAAGATTGGTAGAAAAGTCAGGACTAGAACGCAGGTCTCTTAACTCCCAGACCCTCTCTCTCGCTACCTGACTATAGAGTCACCCTATTTATTATGTGTATTAGAGTAACACCTAGAGGCCCTGATTAAGACTGGTGACCGATTGTGCTAAGTGCTGTACAAATACAGAACAAAAGACAATCCCTGCCCCCAAAGTGCTTACAATCTAAATAGACAAGACAAAGTGTGTGGGGAAGGGAAACTGAGGCACCGGGAAGGGAAGTGACTTGTGTATGGTCATACAGCATGTCAGTGACAGAGCTGGAAGTAGAACCCAGCTGTCCTGAATCTGAGCCCCTTGCCCTATCCAGCATGATGCGCTCTAGGAATGATTTGGGGGAAATTCTATGGCTTGTGTTGTGCAGGAGGTCGGTCTAGATGATCACAATGGTCCCTCTGATGGAACGGCCTTGGAATCTATGAATACCACGCTTAAAATAGCTGCTTATTAAAGAAAAAATCTTTAATATTTGACCTGCTTTTCCTTTTTACATTTTTTTTCCTTCTTTTTATTTATTTATTATTATAATAGTACCAAGGAAGAATCCCATCTAGGGGCAGAAAGCAATTTGTCTCGTCATCTAACATCAGGGCAGCTGACAGCTGGTCTCCGCCTGTCTTACCTTTCCAGCTCAATAGCAGACATGACCTTCCTCAGAGAGACTTGGGGATGAGGAATGAACACAACATTTTGCAAAACAGCACATAGCGCATAAAATTAGCTTTTAGATAAATATTCCTATGGAAAAATATATATTCTCTCAGAGCCAGATAGTAATGATCATTCAAAACCAAACCAAACCAACCCCCTCCCCCGAGCTCTCAGAGTGTATTCTAAGTTACAATATACCATATGACCTTAACTATAGGGTAGCATTTCAAATTGTATAAAGACTGTAAATCTACAACAAAGTGTTCTATGGACAATCTGCTGGCAGAAACCCATGCCCTACAGACTGACCTGTGGGAGAAACTGTCTGTCAAGAGCCTGATTCAAAGCCAAATGAAGACAGTGGAAAGACTCCCAATGACTTCAATAGATTTTAGATCAAGTCCCAAATGCCCAATGTGGATAAAAGATTTTAAAGAGGATTGAAGTGTTATAATCAATAGACATCACCTTGTTTGGGACTTTAACCCTGGATTACTAGACAGTGATGGGCTGCCTTACCTTACCTTAGACCTTAGCTCCTCCTGTGTCTCTGGTACATCGGGCAGTCCAGTTCCTCCACTGATTACAGTCACTCGCTAAGTGTGGTTCTTCTTCCCAGGAGATGCCAGCACATTCAATATCCTCTGTCATTGTCTTCTATCAGGTTTGATTTCTGGTTCAAAACTTTATCTGAACTATCCAGATCTGTCAAGGCTGCAAAGTTGGACTGGAAGTCACAGAAATTCAGGATTTCTTGTGAGATTCCTGGCACTTTTATTTATGGCTTGGACAGGATACCAGATGTGAGAAAACATTTATCAAAAGGGTTTGGAAATGTTTTTGTTCATGTTTGGTTCTAAAAGTGGGTGAAGATTCAGGAGTCTAATTTTGTGTCATCCATTTCACTCAGAAGTAATTATAAGATGACTGCATTAGAGAGAGCTCGGTCATATGAAAGAGAGAGAGAGTTGCACAGAGACCTCCAGGTCAGTTTAGACCCAAAATGTAGCGATTTCAACTCCAACATTAAAGAATTGTTCTAGTAAATGAGAATCAAAACATTAAAATGACTACAGACAAAAACCTTTTCCAGGTCACCGTTCACATTATTAACTTTTTGCACTTCAGTCAGCTGTGATGGTGAAAATAGATTAGACAATTCTGGGGCTTTTTTGTCTATAGTCATTTTAATGTTTTGATTTCTCAAGCACAATGTTTATAACCAGGAAACAAAGGAAATTAACATAAGAGGAAAAATGTAGCACAACGGCATTTTGCCTTCCCATAGGTTGTCTCCCAAGCAGATTATTTATAGTTCTTCCCCATAGCTTCTCTTTAAGGAGAGTGGGAAACTTAGGTTCATCTCTTGTTCCCCAAGAAACTCTGTCACACAGAGGAGGAGGTGGTAATGTTTGATAATATGTGGCCTGATCCAAAACTCACTGAAGTCAATAGGATATTTCAATGGAACATCAGTGGGCTTTGGGTCAGGCCTATATCGAGAAAAGTTTCATGGCAGAGAACCAGACTATAGGGGGTGGGAAATGAAAGATCAGGAGAAAAGGAACCCGACCCACCAGAGTATTTGGCGATCCCAGTCTGCTTGTAAATTATTAGGGTTTGGTTAGAGTCTGGAGCAGCTTTTCCCTGCCAGAATGTAAGTGCAGACCAAATGGAATTTTTAAACATCAGTGTTGTCACTTCTGTCAAATAATTAGCACTTGGTTACTAGGCTACTGTATATACTCACACATGCTCAAGACAAAATGACAGGAGGCTGGCTTATCCAGGAGTCCAAGGAAACTTAGGCCATAATAATGGCACGTGGGGTGTGTTGCCAACTCTCATGATATTTGGTGTTTTCCTTAAAGCCCCTAGAGCCTGGAGTGACACAAATACACAAGAATCTCAGCTTTCTTTCTTTTTCTTTTTTTAAAAAAGGAAGTGTCTAGCCTTCATGATTGCAGAGAAAACCCTCAAGGTTCAAAAGCCGGAATACAAACGGAATGAACTCTGGTGTATATTAGTTTTAGACTTTCATGAATTTGAGGTGGGGAGGGGGTCTGACTCATGATTTTTTGAATTCTTGGGGTTGGTGATTCTGCTGATAACACACAGGGTTCATAGACCTCTTCTTTGGCCGAGTTGGAGGTTGGCTCTTGGTGTTTCTCCCTCTGCTGGGCTTGCTGTTGCTCACTGGCCCAGTGGTACTGCTGTGTATTATTGTGTGTATACGTATAATTTTACTCATATTAGAAGGGGGCCGTTTTTACAGGAGTTGGATCATACAAAAAGTATATACAAATTTGCAGTCTCCTGAATTTTGCTTTTTTTCCCTAGGGGGTGATGTCCAGGAAATGTCCTCCTGGGTGGAGTCCCCAGGAGAAACATTGCTACCTTCTGACTCCAGTTAGAAATGCAATCTGGGAGAGCGCTGAAAGAGCCTGCAGAAAATGGTAAAGAGGAAGAAGTCTTCCCATTGTTCTTAGTTTGTCTTTCCCCCTTAATCTGTTACTCCAGCACAACTGCCTTTGTGGACATGGGCAAGTGCGAATAACATACTGTCAGCCTGATTCCGGCTATTTGTTTAAGGGAAGACCTACTAAGAAACACATTTTATTAACCTGATATTCATGTGCTTGAATTCATGAGATAGAGTTTGTAAAACTGAACCCCTAAGGCTGAGATTTTATGAAAATGATTTGAGGTCTGGAAAAATTGCCTTAAAGTGAGAGATTTAAGGTGCTCAATCTCTTTAGCCTATCAAAAAGAAGATTAGGAGGTAACTTGATTACAATGCACAAGCACCTTCACGGGGAGAAAATAGGTACTAAAAGGCTCTTCAGTCTAGCAGAAAAAGTCATAACCTGACCAATGGCTGGAATTAAAGCCAGATAAATTCAGATTAGAAATAAGGCAAATGTTTTTAACAATGAGAGTAACAAACCATTTGGAACAAACTACCAGGGGAAGTGATGGATTCTCTCTGTGAAGTCTTCAAATCAAGACCGGATGTCTTTCTGGAAGATATGCCTTAGCCAGACACAAGTGATTGGGCTCAGTGCATGAGTAACTGAATTAAATTCTCTGGCCTGTATTATACTGGGGGTTAGAGGAGATGGTCTAATGGCCCCTTCTAGACTTTAAAAGAACCATAAGGGAGTTAGCTGCCCAAATCCCATTGAATTTAGTTCACTAACTCCTTTAAGATCCTTTGAAAGTTCCAGCCTAATAGTTTGTATCTTAAAGGACGTCTGGTTTGCTTTGTGTTCTCTGATTATTGAGGAGTAGAACTATGTACACCATTATCTTCTGTTAGCATACAGCATCAACTTGTAGCTGTTTTTCCCCTTTATTTTTTTTAAAACTAAAAATATATCCTTAGAGAGCTATTAGTCACTCTGCTCACATATTAATACATTGCATAATGATGCCACCAGGCATCCAAAAACCTTTAAAAATGCTATAAGTTACTTTTTGGATAATTATAAAGCCAGTGAGACCGAGTAGAGCCATATGTGTATGTATTTAATCCAGAAAGGTCTAAGATCTAATATATACATTAGAATAATATACAGTGTGATTTTTTCCATCCTAATTTGCTCTGTCTTCACAACATATTTTGTATGCATCATCTTAGATTTGTAGACCCAGTTCTTAGCTTAATTGCTTAGGGCACCACTCAGTAATAATTCAGCCTGCCAGCTGCTGGCTTAAGGAAGTTTTACAGATCCACTACCTAAATTCAGAGGCAAAAATCCTGAGGGTTATCATGGGATTCTTGGGACTTTTGGTTCTGTCCTCTCCTATATTGTTCTTTTGCCCCAGTTGTCATATGCATATTGCAGTGATGCAATGGAGAATGGCTTTAGGGGGACTCTATGGAGCATTTAATAATAATATTTTGCATTTATCTAGTGCTTTCCTTTCCAAGTTCTCAAGGCTTTAAAGAGTCTTTTACAGATCACCTTTCAGCAGGCTTCCAGTGGTTTACTGTGGATGCTATGGCCTACCCCCTAGTCACTGCAACTCAGGACTGCTGTATGTATCTTGAGTTGGAGTTAACCTTTCTTACTGGGGGAAAAAATCACTTAATTCCCCTTGCATGAGAATGAAGGTGCTTCAGCCCATGGAAGGAGGAGAGTTTGTTTATATATCTCAGTATGCTCTGCTCTGCAGCTTGGCATCATGTAAAAAGAAAAGCCAGGCGTGGAAAAAAGAGCTGGATGACTTCTTGTTGGATCAGCTAGGTAGGTGCAAAGCATATTCTAAAAACTGGGGCATGTTATTAATGGATATTTTTAAAATGTGGGAATTAAACACATCCCTTGGACAACTTGATGGTTTGACTGTATGTATTAGGAACGACCAGCTTTGGGTAAGATGAGAATTGAACCCAACATCTGTTGATCTCCTTTGTGGTGTTCACTGACCACTCAGTGCTTAAAGTGCTTGAAAAAGATCTGCTAAGACTAAGGTGGCCAGTTTCTTATTTTGTCCCATGATCTTGCATGGTACCAGCACAGAGTGATTTTTGTTTCCCCATTTCACACTCAGGAGATTTTACATCTAAAAGACTAATCTTAAAGGAGACCGGACAGACTCATCAATTAGAGTGAGCTGTAAAGATGCCACAAGGGGATTGGGAGGAATTTCCCTGGAAGCATATGACTGGCGTAATCAATCCACTGCTGGTCTCTTCACAGGCTGTGGGATAAGGCACATCATAGGGGTAGGGACAGGAGGGCACATGTCAGGAATGGGAGGTAGTCACAGAAAAATGTTACTGGAAGGGGAGTGTGTATTTTTACAGGACCTTGAGATCATATTTTTGCAGGCCAGTAGTCCCCCTTTTAACAGACCTTCTTTGAGGTGTTTGGTTTTTCACCTGCCCAACGTCCACCTTGACATCCAGTTCCAACAATGAAACCCCGAGCTTTTGATCTAGTGCTTCCATGCTTGCTGACAACCTCTGGGCAATTTAAGAAGGGAGCAGGGAATGGGATAGTCACACTTGTTAATATTCCTCCCTTCCGGCAAGCTGTTGGGCTGACCTTGAAATGCTCGTTTTGGATAATAGTGGTGAAAACGGTTCCACTAAGCTGAAACAAAATCCACAAGCAAAGGTTGCATGTTTCCTGGAAAGAGCTAGGAACAAACATAGGTCTTAAACGATGTATTTCCGCAGTTAACATTTTGTCCTGTTTACAGTATCTCATCAGAATACTAGGGTTTTTGTCTTGTTCATGTGTTTTTCATAAGGGAAAATATCCATGCAGTTTTAAAATGTTATTAGATTCAAACAGGAAAGAGAGAGGATGTGGTTTTAAAAAATGCTGTTCACTTTCTGCCTTTTTTGCATAGTTTTTTAAAAACTCCTTTGAAGTAAAAAAAAAAAAAAAAGTCAGGTGAATTAAAGAGGGGGAAGTGATTGCTCATAATTGCTTTGTGGGTAAATTAAGACAATGTGGGATAAATTTAAAGAAAAAAATACAGGCAAGGCATATTGGCTGGGATGTATGTTCAACATATGAAGAGAAGGAAAAACCTGCCTTATTTTCAAAGCTTTTGGGAAACAGGGAAGCTGATGGGAAGGGCTGAGGTCCATGAGTAATAATAAAAGCATTCCCACTCCTCTTCCTTCTTCCTTCTTAAAAGTGAGAGCTGCAAAGTGAATGAGAAAGTTATGTTAAATTCAGATGATAATCTGGGTTGTGGGAAAGTGTCATTAAACAAATGTTAAGTAGCCAGTTTTATTTTTTGTCAGTTTTTCCCTCCCTGGTTCCCTGAAACTCTCTCAGAATGAACATGAGAGATACCATGGGTTGTGTAGATTGCACTGAGCATTCTGATATTTGTGATTCTTCTTGGGCGTGTTCAGTGAACCAGGAAGGTCTAGAAGGGTTTTACAGACAGAAAAAAGCATTTAAAAAAACCAACTTCTTTCTCTGCTGACTGTCCCTCACCATTTGGGTAGTGGGGATATTAGCAAAGAAATTAGTGCTTAGCTCAGTTTTCATTTTGCTTTGCATTTCATCTTTAATAAATTAATCATGTAGATCTAAATAATTAGTCTCATAATTATTACTTATTTACTTTTGGTCGCACCTGCAATGCGCTAGGCACTTTCCAGACATAAAAGAAATAGTCCTTGCCCTAATGCGCTTACAGGCTAATGACTGATCCTGCAAACCCATATGCACATGCTTGTAATTTTACATATGTGAGTGGTTCCACTGAATTCAGTGCGACTAGTCACGTGGATAAAGTTGAACGTGTGATTGGGGGCCTAAAAGACAAGTGAACAAAGTGGCCATGGTAGTAATAGGTCACAAGAATATAAAAACTGATAATAATTAGTCTCATAATTATTACTTATTTACTTTTGGTCGCACCTGCAATGCGCTAGGCACTTTCCAGACATAAAAGAAATAGTCCTTGCCCTAATGCGCTTACAGGCTAATGACTGATCCTGCAAACCCATATGCACATGCTTGTAATTTTACATATGTGAGTGGTTCCACTGAATTCAGTGCGACTAGTCACGTGGATAAAGTTGAACGTGTGATTGGGGGCCTAAAAGACAAGTGAACAAAGTGGCCATGGTAGTAATAGGTCACAAGAATATAAAAACTGAATAACACAATGTGTGCAAACGAGCACTGTAGTTGTAGATAGACAGAAACAGTCAGATTCTGGAGATGTTTTCGAGGAAAAAGTGGCAGGATTTGAATATGACTTGGATAGTTGG
Source organism: Chelonia mydas (assembly GCF_015237465.2). Taxonomy (NCBI): domain Eukaryota; kingdom Metazoa; phylum Chordata; order Testudines; family Cheloniidae; genus Chelonia; species Chelonia mydas. The sequence continues at coordinate 90,637,359 of NC_057854.1, forward strand.
GGTAAGGGAAAGGGTGGTTTAAAAAACGGATCCCCAGGTTACAGGCCTGGATGACAGGGATGATGGTGTAGCTGTTAACAGTGATGAAGAATGGGAAGAAGTGTAGTGCTTGGAAGTAAGGATAAGATGGATATGTTTTGTCCATGTTAAGATGGACAACCCCATACTCTGGGTGTCCCTAACTCTCTGCCAGAGGCTGGGACTGGATGACAGCGTATGGATCACTCGATGAATTGCCTTGTTCTTCTCATTCCCCCTGAAGCATCTGGCACTGGCCACTGTTGGAAGACAGACTACTGGGCTAGATGGACCATTGGTCTGACCCAGTATGGCCGCCCTTATGTTCTTATGGAACCTAGAGTTGACAGTGGGACATCAGGAAGAAATGTCAGCAAAACAGGCAGGAATGCAGGACTGTATATGTGGAGCCCAATTAAGAGTAGAGACACAGATTTGTGAATCACCAACAGAAAAATTGTAACTGAAACTTTGAGAGCTAATGGGGCCACCCGGAGCAAGGGTGTCAAGCAAGACAAAGAGAAGTCTTGTTACATATAGGGCCAGAGAATTCCAAACATTTGAGGTGAAAAGTTCCTTCATGGGTTTAACAAAAGATGTGTAATTTCCCAGAGCAATCCCACATGTCTTCTTGCAGCTTCATTCAAATTGAACCTTAAATTAGGTAATAAATGATAAAGTTTATATGACTTTGAGCACCTGTGAACCCCTCCTCCCCGATTCAGCATGGCAGCAGGTGTGCTAGAGAAGGTGTGGAAGCTTTGAAAAATCAAATGAAATGGCATTCTGTGATTGCAGTAGATTTTGTCTTATTATAGTAGATGTTCTTTTTTAAATTACAACATGCAGATTAGTATGCATAGATTCACAGTTGAATATATAGGTGCACACATGTAATTGTATATAAAAGTATAATACAAATATTTATATATAAACTCATATATTACTCTGAAACTATGCATATTACTACATATAACTCTTATACATTTATATAATACATATATATATATATATTAAAGTAAATTTCTTAATTGCCTTCTGCTATATTTAAATTTGGAGATAAGCTGTAAATGTATATTGTAAGTTTTTTTGCTGGTATGGTGACATGGGTAGTTGTAGTTCACTATATTTATCAGCTCCTGCTCCAATTTAAATGTTTATTTTTCTATCATTGAATCACAAAGGGGGAATCTAAATTCCTCTAGTTTAGTGGTTCTCAAACTTTTTTTTCTGCAGACCATTTGAAAATTGCCGAGGGTCTCAGCAGACCACTTAATGATCTTTTCAAATGTTGTTTGTACCGTTAGCTAACTATTGTAACACACTTTGGATAAAAGTGCTATATAAAAAAAACCTTTTTTTGTTCTACAAATAAAAGCACACAACTCATATTTTAATATCAGTAGTCTTCCCTTTCTAATGTGATGGATGTGCCCTCTCTCCCCGGCCATGGCAGCGCCCGAGCTGGGGCTGGGAAGGAGGGCCATCTCTCCCCAGCAGCCACAGTCCTGGAGCTGGGGAAAGTCACCTCTTTCTCTGGCTGCCGCAACCCTGCATGTCCCAAATTCCCCCCACCCCCTCTTCTCACCCCACTGCCCCCTCCCACCTACCCCCTATTCCTCCCAAGGCCACCACCTCACCTTATGTGTGCATCTTCTCCAGAGTCCAGGCACCTAATTAGTGGAGCCACACCTGCACGGCTTCACTAATTAGGTGCGTGGCCCTTCATTCTTTTGTGTGCGGCCGCCCAGGCATGCACCTTAGAGGGAACTATCCACGGACCACCTAAATGGAGCTCGTGGACCACTAGGTTGAGAACCTCTGCTCTAGTTTTTCCATTTAATAAAATTGTACATGTATAAATATTTAAGTAAGGGTAGAATTGGGCAAACTGGTGTATGAAACCATGGCTGCTGCTGTGCTGATAGTGGCTTTAGGAACCAGTCACAAGAGCTTATTTTGGTTCTATTTTCTTCTCTACCAACCTCCCTGTGTCGTGTCCCCCCCACCACCCCCGGCCCTGCCCCGCCCCGCCCTCAAGTTTACTTTCCAATAAACCTGTGGGTTTATAAAGTTCTCTGTTCAGACTTGAGTGAGTGAGTGAATTAAAATCAAATGAGAAAGTTAATATGAATTCAGATTTCTCCTAGAGTCATGGAGAGTGTTTTAATGAAATTAAGAATTGAGGCTCAGCTCCTAATTGTTACTGAACTGGGAAGTTTGCCAGGGCACTTTGACCCTCCCTCTGAAACTTGAGTTTGACTCTGAATACACTGGTCTTTGGTGGACTGGATTTATTTGTCCTTCTCAACCTGCCAAGACTCAAATGTGGCCCATGGCTTTTCACAAAGACCTAATAAGAGAGAGAGACAAGAAATTTAGCAAGGAAAACTATACAATTCTGTGGGATTTGTCTCTTCAGCATAAATAACTTTCCATAACCCCCATTTCATTATGCTTTATATCTGATGTAAATATACTTCAACAATAAAAGTAAGGGGCCAGATTTGCATGGAACATGTGTAACTTTTGGGGATTAAAAGGAGTGATGTCTCTCCAAATAAAGAGCATTTTGAGTGGTGTTCCTGGTTAATGCAGCTGAAGGTTAATGTCAAACAATAAAGGTGGGGGGAGAGCTACACTAGTCTGTTTTTCTGCAGATGTGTCATTGTTGCTTCCACCCGTGCAGATTCACCAGTGGTTGCACCAGCATTGACAGGCCTGTGGGCATTTTAATCACCATCTTGTTTACCTGTGCTTAGAGCAGGCGTAGATGATATGGTGGCTAAAATGCCAACGCCTGGTCCACACTAGTATTCCCACCATTACTACCACTGTTGGGAAAAATACTAAGTTAAGAGATTTTTAATTTTCCTCGGGCCAGTGTGTGGGAAACCTCCATTTTCACTGAGACCATGCTGTTTGGGAATTGATTTTGGCTTGCTGTAGAAAGGTTGGGAGTAACAGATTCCTCTTTACCTTCCTTTCTCATGGGATAACAGAAACTGCCTTCTCATGTCCTGCTCAGACAAACCAGAGGAGATGGTGATAATCCTCTTGGAATGTATCATTTTATCCTAATCCAGTAGATGATAATTGCTGCATTCCAAGAGGATTAGCAGGATAGGGAGGAAAGATTTCTCTAAGGCTGTGCCTATGCTAGGCTTTGTTCCTGAACATTTCCCACCAACATTACCACCTGTTCAGTTCCACCAGGGATAGCAATAGTGGGAGGGCTAGTGTTAAGGAAAAGTTAGCACATGTGACTCCATTTTGGTTTGGGGCCCACCATTGTCTAAATGCCAGCACATCATACACCAGGAGGAGTAATCCTTAGATACCGAATCCGTGTGAAAATCCTCCTCCTTGTCTCCAGCCTGCCTTGATTTGCAGTATCTGGTTTTTGTCAGCCTCTGACTCCCTGTCTCTTGGCCTTGATGTGAGGCCTCCCATCCTGATAATAAAAGTTACTGATGCATGGCTTTAGGACCATGCTGTGTAATTAACATACTGGTATAGCACGAGGAATGCACCAAGCAGGGATAGGTGGTAGATAAGACAAGGGTTTGTTTATTGGCTAAGGTTTCCGATGCACGAGGGCAACATGCTTTGCTAAAAAGTATATAACCTTTGTATAATCTGTATTCAGGGTCCCCTCCTGGCTAGCAGGGGGGCACCACGCTCGAGCGTAATAAACTTAGTGTCTTTTGGGAACTCTGCAGTTGTGGACTTTATTTCTGTGCCTCAGCCTAGATTCGAACTGTGCGTGTCCTATCAGGTGTAATTCGTAGCACATGTGTGCGTGTCCTATCAGGTGTAATTCGTAGCACATGTGTGCGTGTCCTACCAGGTGTAATTCGTAGCACATGTGTGCGTGTCCTACCAGGTGTAATTCGTAGCACGTGTGCGTGTCCTATCAGGTGTAATTCGTAGCACTTGTGTGCGTGTCCTACCAGGTGTAATTCGTAGCACATGTGTGCGTGTCCTATCAGGTGTAATTCGTTGCACATGTGTGCGTGTCCTATCAGGTGTAATTCGTAGCACTTGTGTGCGTGTCCTACCAGGTGTAATTCGTAGCACATGTGTGCGTGTCCTACCAGGTGTAATTCGTAGCACATGTGTGCGTGTCCTATCAGGTGTAATTCGTAACAGTTTTGGCGACCACGAAGGGACTCTAGGCTCGCCCCAACAAGCGAGACTACACTCCTCCTCTCGGACAGCTCCAGCCGGCACAGGGTGAGTTCACCTTTGAGAACTCCGAGGAGGGGGGGTGCGAGCCGTCGCTTAGGCGATAAGGTGGCACATTTTGTGTTCTTTTGGTAGCCCATTATGGGTTCTGGGCAGAGTGTAAGTAAGGGGACCCCTTTGGCTAAAATTCTCGAGAATTGGGGAAATATTTCTGGCACCCATGGGTTAGGTAGGAAAAAAGCTGTTATTTTATGTAAGGTTGAGTGGCCAGCACTAACAACTCAAACACCTTTTGACTGGCCACCGGATGATTCCTTTGCTGGGGAAAATTAACAGCGCTTAGGAAGAGGCTGGAAAACAAAGCTCCAGCCCAGATGGATTATTGGTATGTATGGAACAACTGGGCTTATGCACATCCGAAAGGACGTCCTCTTTCCTCCTCCTTTTCTTATTCATCTCAGGGGTCTTCAGACCAGCTCTGTGCTGTGCCTGCTTCTGCCCCTCCTCCGGCTTACCCTCGGCTTTCTGACTTATGCCCGTCACCTCCTTGCTTGCCAATTAGCCGTGCTTTCTGTCCAGGTGACAAGCCTCATGGGGGGAGGACTCGGGTAGCCCTTGTAAGTAAAAATATTTAAGAAAAGAGACCAGGAGGGCTGGGGGCTGGTTAAGAAGCCCACCCTCCTTGTTAATTTGGTAGTGAAACAAAGCTGCTGCTCACGGAAAAAACAGTTCAGAGAAAAAAAAAAAAACAGGATCGGGCCCAAGCGGGCAGGCAACAGATAGAGAGATTGGAAAACAGGTTGAAAACTTGAAGGTCATAGTGAAAAAAGAGGAGTAAAGAATTACAGGAATGGAAAACGTAAATCCCGGAATAATACTTGAAATGGTAAAATCTGAGTTAATTGGGTGTCGTTTTGGGAAATAAGCAAGTGATTTAAGAAAGAAAAGTAAAAAAGTTAACTCTTTAGTTGCTGGAAAGAATTAAGCAGTTGAACTTTGTGAAATACTGGAAAGAACAAAATTCTTGGTTTCTTTGCAGCCATTTTGAAAAAAAATGGGCCCTTTTCCAAAGAAATGCAATTATACAGTGCTACTTAATTAATATCTTATTAGGCTCCAAGGGGCTACAATAGGCGATGTCTTCCTTTTCAGGTCGCTGTGTGTTTGACAGCAGGAGTTAAAAGTAAAAGGCAATCAAAAGTCTGGTAAAGTTTATTGTGCCCTTTTTAAAGTAAAAATCTTTAACCTGTGGATCCAAAAGCAAGCCGGAAAGCATTTGTTTTAATGTAAATTACCTAACTAATAAGGTAGAGGCCACTGAAACCTGGGCTGCCTATAAAACAAATACAAGAAAATATGGGTAATTCCTCTGTTTTGCCTGCAATTAACAAGGGTATTTGTATAAAAAGAAAATATTTTAAGCAATGACTGACTGCCCAAAAGGGGTAGATCTGTGTTTTATTTTTGTCTTTCAGAAAATCAGAAAAAAACTAATGCCAGCTGAAAAGCAATTCAACATCTCATGAATTTACTGGCACAATAGGAATTCTGTTCTGTGTTCTATGTCCTGTCTTGTGGCCAGAATTGCTGTGTTTAATTTTTCATAGGACAGTTTAGTTTAAAACTAAATAAAAGGGTTAAATCAAAATGCAGATACTTGTTTTATTCAACTTGGAATACAAAGTGTTTGGATAATATCAAAAAAATGTGATATACTAAAGTTTAATACATTTGCTTAAGTTAAAAAAAAAAAAAATTCATTGGCCAGATCTTTTAATTAAAAAAAATTGTTGTTAAAATTTGTACACCAACAGTCTTTGGAAGCAAGGACATGAAAGGTTAACCCACTCCCCATATTATACATGAGATCCTTCTGGCTACCTCACATTTCTAGCCAGAGGGCTGGAGAGGGAGAAAAGCTATTGGACACCAGAGGTTGTACCAAGTGGACTCCTCAAAAGTGGGTGTGCTTGTCCTGGCTTGTTGCTCCAAAGCTCTGTAAAAAAGTCATTTTCCTAGAAGGGTGTATGTGGCATACATTAAACAATAAGAACTAAAGTGCTGTATAATGGGCAATGTACATGTGTTCCTTTTTAAACAAAGGTGTATAAGTAAAAAGTGAAAGTTTCCTTTGCAGGTTAATAAAAGCCAAGAAGGGGAAAAGAAATAAAACGGAGGACGAGCTAATTCAACGCTGCAGCTGGCAGGCTCGGTCCAAAGATAAGACACTAGCCTGCCCAAGGACACTACTCACAGCTAGGATTTGGCTAATAGCCAAGAAAGAGGGGGGCTTGAATGTGCCCAAGCAGCTGTGAGATCTGCAACACACTGCCAGACATTAATGAAATGTGTTAGGTCTCTGTATTTACAGGTAAAAGAAGTCCTGCTTCAAGAATCCTGAGCAAACCTGCCATTTGTTAAAACCAGGTGACTGGGTCTAAATAACGGTCCATCAACAAAAGACTACTCTGGCCCCATGCTGGAAAGGCCCTTATTAAGTCCTGCTAACTAACAACACCGCTGTGAAGTGCCAAAGACTGACTTCCTGGACTCATGCTTCTTACTGCAAAAAGACCCCTCCACCTCGAGATGACTTCACTTCGACTACTGATCAGCCTGTCCCTCCTTCTGGGTTTTTTTTTCTTTCCTCCTTTTAAACAGCAAAAAAAAAAAAAAACAAAAAACACAAGGTGAAGTGCTAGTAACCTCTCCCTTGTCCACTGACAAAGCTAACCTGCATTCAGTATTTGCTAAAGAAACCAAAGCACTACAGGGTGACGTGCTAGTAACCTCTCCCCTGTATAATGCAAAACCATGACTGTTCCAAGAAAAAAGAAAAAACACCTGCTCTGCTAAAACCACCAAAATCCAAGGATTCCTGACTGCAAGAGACACTGAAAATTGGCCTTAATGGCAAAAACGGAGCATTGTACGTTGGCAGGGAGGAAGTTGTGGAATGTATTTTTGGGAATGTGAAGTGAAGTGGTGGGGTGGGTTTATTCCAGAGGCTGGAACCTGTGCTTGTAGGCAAGTATAAATACCAAAAAAGCCTTACAGCCACAAACATTACTCCCACCATCTGCCACCACTCCTTTGCAGGTAAAGGTTCCTGAATCCATCATAGCTACGTTAAGTTGGCACTGGGACCCCCACCTGACCCTGACAAGCCATTGGACGAGCCACTTCACAAATGAACACTACAACCAACCCATGGACTGAGCTTTCCAGCTACTGGGACCTTCACAGCCCACCAGGACTTTTTGTGTTCCTGTTTATTGGACTTACATTGGGGGTAGTGTTTTTTGTATGGTACAGGGGAGGATGTCGACATTGGTATGGTTTGCCTGGGGGTCCTCTCCCTATTCCCAAGTCCAGTACAAGGATGGGAGGGCAATAGCTTCTTGAATTTAACCCGTGCTATCAAACAGGGTGTAAATCAAATGCAGTGTTGGATTGGTATTCATACCCCCACATATTTAGGTCAGGGGGTCCTGTTGGTAGGGGTACCTATCCCCCTTAATCGAACACTCCAAGCTAAGCTATGGGCAAACACTACATTTAACTGGAATGTTACAATCCAAATATGGTCTATTAATATGGTGGCTCAGGGTAATTATGCTTTATGTGTGTCACGACGTAAGGGCATAGAAAATACAGTTTTTGTAGGGAATTTTGTGGGGTGCAAGGACACCACCCAAATCAGCTCTGGTGCAGGAGGCCCCTCTACCTACTCCAGAGCCCCGTGGCCAGTCCCCGAGGGGTCTGGCTGGTATTGGTTATGCAATCACACAGCCTATAAGGTTCTCCCAGCAGGATGGTGTGGTACATGTACCTTAGGGGCTATAGTACCCGCCGTGACAGTACACCAGAACCTGACCCGGGGAGAGATCCGCAATCTAGTATGGAGGGACCGACGAAGTATTCCTTTAAACCCCCTTCCTCAACAGTCCAAAGGCTTTCACTCCTTTGTGCGTTGGTTTCTGCCATGGTTGAAAGTAAGCGAGCTGGAAAAAGCTATAGTTAATATTTCAGCTGCTTTGGAACTAATGGCAAATGCTACTGCAGATGCTCTATCTGCCCTTCAAATTGAAGTCACCCAGCTATCCCAAACTACATTGCAAAACCGCCTAGCCCTGGATTATCTCCTTGCAAATCAGGGGGGGGTTTGTGCTCTGGTCAACTCAAGCTGTTGTGTATTTGTAAATCAGCACCATAGGGTGGAAACTGACATCCACATCCTCAAGCAACAGGCAGCCCTATTCCACCGCATCAACCTCGACACTACGAGCGCCGGATTCCAGGAGGTCTGGGACTGGCTCACCGCATGGCTCCCGGATGTGGGGACTTGGGGACGGCGTATTTTGTATTTACTTTTTTTTGACTGTTATTGTTTTTGTGTTATTTTTTGTATGCCTGCAATATGTGCTGTCGGCAGTTGCTAACCCTGCAGCGCGGTTACTCAGCCCCGATATAGCTTACTGACGTACAAAAAGAAAGGGAGGACTGTTAAGGAAAAGTTAGCACATGTGACTCCATTTTGGTTTGGGGCCCACCATTGTCTAAATGCCAGCACATCATACACCAGGAGGAGTAATCCTTAGATACCAAATCCGTGTGAAAATCCTCCTCCTTGTCTCCAGCCTGCCTTGATTTGCAGTATCTGGTTTTTGTCAGCCTCTGACTCCCTGTCTCTTGGCCTTGATGTGAGGCCTCCCATCCTGATAATAAAAGTTACTGATGCATGGCTTTAGGACCATGCTGTGTAATTAACATACTGGTATAGCACGAGGAATGCACCAAGCAGGGATAGGTGGTAGATAAGACAAGGGTTTGTTTATTGGCTAAGGTTTCCGATGCACGAGGGCAACATGCTTTGCTAAAAAGTATATAACCTTTGTATAATCTGTATTCAGGGTCCCCTCCTGGCTAGCAGGGGGGCACCACGCTCGAGCGTAATAAACTTAGTGTCTTTTGGGAACTCTGCAGTTGTGGACTTTATTTCTGTGCCTCAGCCTAGATTCGAACTGTGCGTGTCCTATCAGGTGTAATTCGTAGCACATGTGTGCGTGTCCTATCAGGTGTAATTCGTAGCACATGTGTGCGTGTCCTACCAGGTGTAATTCGTAGCACATGTGTGCGTGTCCTACCAGGTGTAATTCGTAGCACGTGTGCGTGTCCTATCAGGTGTAATTCGTAGCACTTGTGTGCGTGTCCTACCAGGTGTAATTCGTAGCACATGTGTGCGTGTCCTATCAGGTGTAATTCGTTGCACATGTGTGCGTGTCCTATCAGGTGTAATTCGTAGCACTTGTGTGCGTGTCCTACCAGGTGTAATTCGTAGCACATGTGTGCGTGTCCTACCAGGTGTAATTCGTAGCACATGTGTGCGTGTCCTATCAGGTGTAATTCGTAACACTAGTGAAGATAAGGCTCCAGGAAGCTGTTGGTGGTTAAATGCCATATCATCTAATTCCCTTCTTAAAACCTATCTTTGCCACCATCTCTGAAAATCACTGCCATCTGATGCTGGTGAGACTGGTGGTACCCTGTGACTATTGAGAGGACTGTGATTCCCTGCTGCTACCTGGTCACCCCAGCCCAACGTATCCATTTATTCATCTGTTGCGTAATGTCTAATGCCAGGATTGAGTAGTCTGGGGCAGGGCCTGCCTTTGTGTTATTTCTTTGTACAGTGCCTAGCGCAATGGTGCTGTGATCCTTGTTCGGTATCCATAGATGTTAGCACAATAGAAATAACAAATAAGAATATTAGGCCTGTTCACTGCACATGCACTATGTGGTATGCAACTCCAAAATGTCTACTCACATCAGATATCATAGTCACATCTTAGGAGCCTTCACACGCTGTCAAGTCAAAACTCAGTTATTTAAAAAGCTTCTAAAAATGGGTCTATAGATCACAGTAGCTTCATTAGTACAGTAAACTCACGTATAAAAATTTGTATAAATACTGTATGTTTCAGCAAGCCAGGCCATCTGCTGTACACAGCACACACTTTCAAAGCTGGTTGGCTGGAGGTACAGTATGTGTTTACAGAATAAAATATTTGTAATGGCAAAGACCTCATCATTTTTTGAGCTTTCAATCAATAGAGTTACTGAACACAACATCCATGGATAGAGGATAATGTAAGAACAAGTCTCTTGCATTTGTTTTTCTTTCGATGTACAGATGCAAGAGTTCTGTAAATATTGCCCAATGAGAGCCATTGTGAAAAAGTCATATAGAGAAATGGCTTTATTTAAAAATGATACACAGGCCAAGATCCAAAATTCACTTCTTTTCTTCAAAGTGAAATGACAATGGGATTAGAAATGTTATTTTTTGGGTATATGAGCAAATTGCTCTAATCAGCCATTCAAAATATGCTGCCTTCATGTAGCTCCTCAGTAATACAAATAATCAAACTGAAAGCATGTGTCTACTTGTCAAACATGTTTACAGTATCTCATAAACATCCATCTTACTAGGGCTGTGTAGCTTACAAAGCACCGAGGGTTATTTAACTTGCAAAGTACCATTACGTTGCATGCAATAAAACAGAATAGAAGTTTAGACTGAGCAGTGAGGATAGTTGTATGTTGAATTTTCAAGAAATGAGTCAAGTAGTCCTGTTTAGAGATCAACTGGCTCAATGAATGTACCAAAGTCACTGTCGCTATTTATTTAGCATATATTTTAATGTCCTTTTTACGTACATGATCATTTTAATGTAGAGATAAAGGTGGAATTCTGTTATAAATACAGAAGAGTCCAAGCCAAAAAGTTTGAGCGTCCCAGGTTTAAGGGGGAGTGGGTGTTCAGATTGGAAGTGTTAGGTGGGCCCACAATAGAGGGATCAGCCATGATTTGTTCTCTGATGAATCTTCTGGCAACGTAACATAAAATGTTTCCTAAACAGCCAATCAGGTCTCAAGAGTTTTTTTGGATTTCGTTCAGGTTTCTTAGTTGCTGATTCCTACTGATGGAAAGCGACAAGCTGAATGTTCAGTGTGGTCTAGTGGATAGGACGCTGGACTAACATCTGAAGACCTAGCTTCTATTCACAGCTCTGCCCCTGATGTGTTTCACCTCTCTGTGGTTTTGTTTTCCCTCCCATCTTTTGTTTGCTTATATTGTAAAGATCTTCAAGGCAGGGAATCTCTCTTACTAGTATAATGATCGCAGTGGAATCTTTTAGGAATTACTGCAGTACAAATCATAAATTAAAATCATGTCAATGACATGTACACAGAGCTTGCTCTATGTTAGTATCTCTTTTGTAAACATTCCTGATAAAGGACCCGATTCTTGGCCAGAACTGCAGGACTAGGGCTACAATATTTACGTTTTTGAATGTAAATAGTGGTTATTACATTGACTATAAAATGTTGGAAGTCATTCTCTCTTTGGCCTTTTTTGTCTGACGCGTAGGTCCCATGGTCACCTAGCCAGTGTGCGTGCCCCCAAAGAAATGTCATGGCTCTGGAAGTTTGCCAATAAACAGCCATTTGGGATTGGTAAGTAACTTTATTTTGGTTGTTTTCTCAGATCTTGCACATTACTCATTTATAAAGGAATGTAAAGGTGCATGTGGTATGTTTTCAGTGCTCGAACAATATTTAACATACAGAAGCACGTGGAGCTGGCTTTTTAGTTATTTCTGTCCTGTATTTTCCAAAGTAGCACTAGAAGTTTCATACCTTATCCACTGGCTACTAAGAGCACGGCTGTTTATATTTTTACCACTGATCATTTTTTACTGTTGTAAAAATGAATACAACCGAAGGACTTTGTATCAAGTCCATATTTATATTGTACGATGGGACAGACTGTAAACTGAAGCAACAAAACTTTATCTGTAGTGGCTGTTTTAAACATGTTTTGAACATCCCATAGGGTACCAACGCTGTAAGTAAATAATAAAGGGCATGAACGTTGGGCCACATCGATAGCCGATGTAAACTGGTGTAGTTTCACTCGAAGTCAGTGGAGCTGTACAAACATGCATTAGTTGAGGATCTTGTACATCATCTCTAATCCTATCTTCAGACTTTGTACTGAGCCTTCTAGGTCAAAGCAAATGTGCTATAGGATCACCAGCCAATGTGTGTAGGGGTGGTTTGTTTGTGAGCAGACCTGCCGTACTTTATATATAAAAAAAAAAAAGAGCCTTAATTTTTTTATCAATACATTGTCTGGAAATAGATATATTTAAAGTTTGATAAGTATTTGTGCTCCATTTTTATATGATAGATTTTCCTTTTAATGGATTTTTTCTTTCACATAAAGTCATTGAAACTAATTTTGTCAATAGAACATACTGTGGATTTTATTGGTTGTGAGTTTCCTAACTGCAGTTTCTCTTGTTTCAGGACTTCCGGAAAAAGGTGAGAAGGACCAGTGGGTCTGGAGTAATGGACAGCCAGTGACCTTTCATAACTTTAAGGAAGGAAAACCATCCCAAAACCAGACAGTTCAACTGAGATGTGTTCTTGTGCAAAAGAAGGAAAAATGGGTGACAAGACAGTGCAAGCAGGATCACAAAGAGAGATGTTTGTTCTATTCTTTCGCTAACTGACCTTACCTCTAAAAACCCAAAGTAACTTCATTTCAGATATCCCAGTATCTGCTTTGGAAAAGGGGGATGTGATGGGGGTGGTACATGGTCAGCAAAGTCATTGCAATCTAAGAAGAAAAGCTGTTAGCAGAATGATATTAAATACCATATTAATGGAGGACAGTACTCTAGCAAGTATTCTAAATCCATCTCTATTTTCCTTCTGGAGAGCTAAATCCATTTAAACCTTGCCAGAGCTGATAAAAAAAAAAAAACAACGGACAAGCTGAGAAGTGCACAGGGTTTTAATTCGCTGGCGGATTTCATGCATTTCCCCATAAATTTGCCTGAGAGGTCACAGTTGTCTCTCTGTAAAGGTTTACCTGTACCATTTGGAATAATTAGCCTTGCCACATTATTAGAGGCAGCTGGGCACTGGTTAGTATGGGCAGTGGCTCAGCCACCAGTGCTGGAGTGGTAAAAAAAAAAAAAGAAAGAAAAAGAAGCGGGTAAACATCTAAACTAAACCCCACACTCCCAAAGGAGAAGGGGGTAAACTTTATTTGCCCTCGATTTCACTAGTGTCTGCAGTTACCAGATCCACTAAGTCCCCGTGATAGGGGGTGGGTGCTGAGAACATAGTACATAGAACATAGAATTTTGCCCTTCAAGGGCCTGATCCTGTACCATTGAGGTTAATGAGAGTTTTGCCATTGAAGTCAACAAGGGCATTAGTCCCCAGTGTAAAGAGTATGGCCCCAGTGTAAAGAGTATGGGGTCTCATGCATAGCATCAAATGGAACAGTATCCCATTCTCAGGACAGGAGTCAATAAAGATTTAGAAAATCTGGTGCAGCAGAGTAGGCCCCAAACTCATCTGGAGATGCAATATGCCCTCACTTAGGTTTCTGTGTTCCTCTTAGGCCCACAATTAAATGCTCAGTGGAAACAGTTATTGCTCATCCATATTTGCTTCCTCATATGAAAGACAGGAAACTCCTATTCAGGAAAACACAGCGCAACAGCGTATTGTAGTGGTGGGCAACCTGTGGGCCGCACTCAGCCAGTCAGGGCAAGCAGCTTGGTGGACCGCCAGACTGTTTGTTTACATTGCACAGCCGCCCACAGCTCCCAGTGGCCACTGTTCATCGTTCCTGGCCAATGGGAGCTGCGGGAAGTGGCTGTCCATCACTGGCTTATTGTATGTACTAGCTATGGATTAGATCTCTGGCTAAAAAATTTAATACCAATCCACCAAATCTTTCCTGCTCAGGATAATTTCACTCTTAAAAAAGTGGAACGTAAAAACCCAGTTAACTCTGCTAGGATAGCATAGCAATAACATGTTTATGGGAATGCTCCATTCCTAGACTGAAAGTTCTGTAAAGTTACCCTGCCGCTGTCTAGGATTTCTGTTACTTTAACAAGATTGCATCCTTAAATGAAGGAAGAGAGTTAGCTTGATATGTTTATTGTCCTCTGTCAGACTGGTAATAACATTCTTTCCCTACATTAAAATACACACCATTGCTTATATAGCTGCATATTTATTCCCCCCTCGCCACACTTTCATTACTGTTCCCTGTAATCATTAATGAGTAGTAGTCAGGTTCCAGTTGATTTAAAATTATGACCCACAGAGACACTGGCGGTATCCTTGCTAGAATAACATCGAGCCTCTAATTTTAAGACTTTAAATTCAAAACACATGGCTCTACCACTTCTAACTCTCAAAACAAGTCTTGGAGTTCAGTGATTATCACTAGAGTACAACCCACAGCTACTCGGTAACTCTTAGCAAACGAAAACCATAGAATTTAAATTGTGGTTCTGGTTAGAAAAGTGGCTATTTTAATAATGGCTCCGTTTTACTCAAGAGATCTGCTCCCTCTGCATACTTCAAATATCTCTGCTGATTTTATTGACTGAAATAAGATTTAACTGCTTTTCACTCCTCTTAGTACTGCAAACGCCAGGCAACTGGGAGAGTGAGCCAGATTCTTTACAGGTTCACACATCCACAGAATTGTTAACTAGGTTCCAACGGCAGAACATTTATTACTGATTATGTGAGAGCCAGGACAAACACATTTTGGCTTTCAAATCCCAGAGAGAGTTTGCAGGGTGCACGGCAGTTAAACAGAACCCATTTTTTTTCTACTTGTGAATTGGGCTATTTTGAACTGGAATGGTGTAAAGGCAATACAGATGGAACCATGCAATGTTATTTTTATGGGGTCACTTTTCATATTATATTCATTCTTTAAATCTTGCAACTTGTATATCATGTCAGGAATCTGGTGTCTGAACAAAGGAAAGCACAGAAAGAAACTGCCTGAAATGTGGGGTGGAGATGAAGATGAAAATTGAAAATATAAGGATGTAAGAGCCTCAAATGTTATGTTTTCTGCTTGAGGAGATAATTTCACTCCTTTAGCATCCCCCTGATTTGGATTTCTTCCATCTACCTTTGGGGTTGAGCTTGGGCATTTTT
Source organism: Chelonia mydas (assembly GCF_015237465.2). Classification (NCBI taxonomy): domain Eukaryota; kingdom Metazoa; phylum Chordata; order Testudines; family Cheloniidae; genus Chelonia; species Chelonia mydas. The sequence continues at coordinate 90,652,620 of NC_057854.1, forward strand.
TAGTTAATGTAAAACCAGACATACTTTCCCCCTACATGTTTTTACTACTTCACAAAATTAGATTCTGATTTCAAAGCTTATTGCTTAAACTCACTGCCTTAAATGTGATACATGTATTAAATGCTATACATGCATGTTGTGTCTACAAATATGTCTCTCATTACAGTATTGTGAATGTTAGCTCTGATCCGTATCTGTACTGTATATGCAAAATAAATAAAATGTTGGTGGGATAAGAGCAAATTCATTATAAACATTTTTTTAGGTGTCTCAATTTACTATAAATAACAAGTCTCAGTATATTTCATTGATATTTAAATATATGTGCATATGAATTAACCGGTTGGAATTTTGAAGTACTTGAGCCGTTAATGTCCAAAATGTGACTATTGGTTTTAAGGGATGACTGTTTAGCATATGTGCAGAATGTTTTGGTCTGCTTGGTCTTACAAGCAAGTAAAAGTCAGCCCTGTATTTCTAAATATCAAATGTGCTGAACTACTTTTCCCTGGAGGTGTTAGAGGAAATATTTGTAATAGCTGTGATGTAGAAATATTCTTAGGATGGTCAAGGACCTCCATGGAAATTTCAGTCCTGTCCTATGCTAGACACCCGGTGTTTCCCAAGGACTTAGTGCAATATATGTAACCCTTCTAAATTAATAATGCCCAGAAAAATCCCATGAAAAGATTTCTATAAGGTGTCATGTCTCAGGTTGCTTTTAATAAACACACCAAAGCTTCGACATCATGGTTTGCCATGATGCAATCTGTTTGCCAGAAGCTGGGAATGGCGACAGGGGATGGATCTTTTGATTACCTGTTCTGTTCATTCCCTCTGGGGCCCCTGGCATTGGCCACTGTCAGACGACAAGATACTGGGCTAGATGGACCTTTGGTCTGACCCAGTATGGCTGTTCTTATGTTTGATGTTAGTCTGTTTGTTCTTTACATACGTTCTGGATATGTGCAGAATTGCTGGTGGTCTACACGCAAACCAAAGAAAACTTTCAGTGTCTTGTCCTGTGAGCTCGTCTTCTATCTATCTAGGTATTAATATGTTCCCCAATGCCATAGTGTCTGATGTGTTCTCTGATCAAACCTGGGATGGATCCTCTGAGGATCTTATTTGGTTTCTTATTTGGTTGTTCCAAGGACGTGATCAGGAACAAAAGGTGAGATCTTGCTCCCTTTGAAGCCAATAGCAAAACTCATACACTTCAATGGTGCAGGACCACAAAGGGTATCTTTCCAGGGTACAACACAAGGCATATTTGTTTGCAGCAGAGTGGCCATGCTAAGGCCATCATTTCTTTTCAGCATCTGGCTGGAATATGGCGAGCAGTGAGAAAGAGAGAGGGCAGATCAAGACCATACCCACTGAGAGCTCTAGAAGCTAACCAGAACAAATCTCCAGTAGAGGCACAAAAAGGCCCATTACAGCTTCTGAATAGTTATCTATTGAATGTAACCTGGCAAGCAGGAAGGATCTTTTCTTTTCTTTTCTTTTCTTTCCTTCTATAGCTGATCCCATTCTCCTCTTTTCTGGGAGCCGGGTTCAAAGATATGTCAAATGCATTGATACCTCAAAAATAATGCTGCCACCATGCCAAGAAAATCTAGGAAGCATTTTGGGAGCTCTCAGAATGTTTTTCAGGACTAGGCATGGCAAATCATTTGCACAGCTACCATTAACAATGAGGCAAATTGTGCATTTAATTCCCTGGAAATTAAATCTTCAGCTGTTCAGAGGAAAACAGGAACCAAAAAAGATTAAAGATTGGAACAGGGAAAATCTTTTTAAAAACATGCTGTCTTTTCAGATAGGAAATCTCCCAGTCCATCCACTATCCAGCTGTTGAGTTTACTATTTGAATCATAGACTTAATTCATTGTTTAAAATGAATTTTGCGATACACTGCTCAGAATGTGATAACACGAGATTAGGAAAAGTATCCGGACTCTTTCAGTGTCTTGAAGTGGTAACGATCCACCACGGGAGCTGAATAATTAAACAGGAGTTAGCGTGGGTAGGGAGCCCTGTGAGGGTATAAATTCCCTTCTTCTTCATCTTGCTCCTGGACCTCATAGCCGGAAACTTTTCTGTGCTTGTGTCTAGCCAGAAGAAAGATATTCTCTTTCTGACCTTAAACTCTGTTTCAGACTCACCTTCTGGACCCTGATGCTCATCCTCTTTTTCTATTAGTGAAAATTTTTGCTTCAGAGCTCTGCACCCAGTATAGGTGTGAATGGCTCTACCGCATTACACCATTCCTACCCCATTAATTTCAGAGGCATTCCAGTGTCAATGAGGGCAGAACTGGGATGGAAATGTTCTTACCTCTATTATTATTATTTATTAAATATTTGTATTGAGGTAGAACCTGCAAGTCCTGATCAGGGCTCAGTTGTGACAAGCACCAGACACATACAAAATAAAAAGACATTCTCTGCTTCCTAATATCTCTATTCTTCGTAGTGCTTCTTTTTAAATGATGAAAGACAAAACTATAGTACTGTTTTCTAAAAGCAGTTCCCCATGCATTTTACTGAAGAAGCCTAGAGCTTCCCCTATATGCTTTATTTTTTCTCTTTCCTCAAAAACGATCGTTAGAAGCAGTTTCACTGCTGGTTAATCAGGAGAGTGATATGACCTTGCATTTTAATGCTAAACCAATTAGCAGGATTTGACGACATGCCATTCCACTGCTTGAAACAAAAATCAGGGAGAGTGCAATGCACCTCAAAAAGAGTAATAACTCTCAGCAATGCCCTGGGGAAGGGGAAATCAGAAATTTGGCTGTGTGTGTAATTTCCAAACCTGCTCCCCACAAACCCTATGCATTTGAGATGAAGCAGCTAAACAATAAGGAGATGTGTAATTCTTAGTCCCAATCAAATTATCTTTAAACACATTGACTTCTAACACAGAAATCACCATTGATGTTTCTGAACCAGCACAAATTATTCACTTTCTAAAACCAATTTGAGTCAAAATGGTCCCCGAGAAATGTCCATTGCATCATTTTCTATCCTATATTTACCCAATGTTACATGCAGAGCATTACACCTATAGGGAGCTGTTGTGCTGTCAGTTTGATATCTAAAGGAGCTGTACCATTAATCTAGTTTATCTTGATCAGTGGTTCTCAAACTTTTGTTCTGGTGACCCCTTTCACATAGCAACCCCCCCTTATAAATTAAAAACACTTTTTAATATATTTAACACCATTATAAATGCCGGACGCAAAGCGGGGTTTGGGGTGGAGGCTGACTGCTCACAACCCCCCCCCCCCCACAATGTAATAACCTCACGACCCCCTGAAGGGTCCCGACCCCCAGTTTGAAGAACCCCGGATCTTGATAATGCACCAACATTTGGAATCCCCAAGAAACAAATTAAAGTATGTGACAATGTGTTCTAGGTTTAAAGCACAATCTCAAAATGCAGTTGATTTGTTTAAATTTATTTTAATCTAGTTTCCTTTTACTTTTCCTTGCAGAAATGTGTTTTAAAGTTCATTAAGGGCCCGTACCCACAGACAGTTGCCACCAACAGGAGCGTTGTCTACAATGAGTAGTCCCTTCCGCCAACTCAGTAGGGACAACTCCAGTAGCAAGCAAGCAAACACGATGCTCTGGGTAACCCGAAGATGTCTGCAGTGCTGGGAACCCAGCTGTATGAACATGCTGTACATAGGTAATAACCTTGCTACAATGTGCAGTTACAGTGAAGCATAGGCAGACCCTGGAGTGTGGTATTTGAGGCACGAATGCCTCCAGCACACAGATGACTCTACTCCTCACTATGGCCACATGGCGCGGAGACTGCTGCTATACAGCTTGGCCATAAGTAAAACACAATAACTGCTCATCAAGCAGCATATGGGTAGAGCACATATGGATAATTTTTATGTTCTGTGCGATACTTCCACTGATATTTATTGTGATTTAATTTAGCTAATGTGAGGTAAAAATTAAATTGCCAATGTGCTTTTTAAGACCTGATCGGATCTGAACATTTTTAGTTATTTTTAGCACACTGGCAGCAATTTGTACAGTGGGTGCCAACTGCAAGTGTTCAAAAACCCTGAGTCAGGCCCCTGAAAATCATGGGATTTACTTAAAAAGAATTAGATTTTAAAATAGAGTCAGTGTTGGGTTCTTCTAATAACCTTCCGGGGTTTGAGTCTTTTGGAGTCATATTTTCAAAGCTTTTCTGTACAATCGTGAGTGCTAGAAACTTACTTCTCCTGTTAATGAAAGCTGAGACTCTGCCATAATCACAGGACTCCAAGGGCACGGAGCTTTAAGAAAAGCACCAAATGTCATGAGCATCACAATAAAATCGCCAGAGGTGACAACACTCACCACTTCCAATTCTGACAGAATGGTGACTGAAGATGGGGTAGAAGAGCAGAGGACAGATAGTCCAGTGGTTAAGGCATGAGTTTTGAGGCCGTTGGCTCAAGGCCCTGCTCTGACACAGACTTTTTGTTTGACCTTGGGTGATTCACTTAGCCTCTCTGTGCCTCAATTTCCCAACTGTAAAATGGGGATAATAGCACTTCCCTACCTCACTGGGGTGTTGTGGAGATAAACACATTAAAATCTGGGAGGTGCTCAGATACCACAATAATAGGGGCTATGTAAGTACCTTGGAAAGATCAGTGGCTCAAGAAGAATGCAGAAGTTTTTCCCAAAACTGGTAGCACTTAAAAATATCCTACTTCTTTCTCTGCAAACACACCTTCAAAGGTCTATCAAATCTCCATTTTGATAAGAAAGGATGAGAGGAAGCATGATGTTGTGGTTAAGGCAAAATGTTGGGTAGGGAGGTCTGCGTTCTGCCCAGGGCTTCCTTTATAAACTTCAGCAAGTCACTTAGGAACAAATTTTCAAAAACAGCCATTGATATTTGGGTGTCTAGCATAGGTGACTACCATAGTAGTCCTGTGCACCCTGCAGGCCCCAGGTGTCTCTCACTGACCATCCAAAAATGCAGGCATCCCAAATAGACTACTGATGAAAATGTGGGCTTTTATCTCTCAGTTCCTTCATCTGTAAATATGGGAGTGAAATATTTATTTACTTCTATAGGTGAGTTTGAGGCAAAATTCTATAATGTTCAGAAGGCATTTGGCTATCATTGAAGGGAAGCCACCATAGAACTATACTGTATTAGAACAATGTTTTTTAACATCTCTGGGAGAAAACTGCATTCTCTCTAAACTCAATCAATCAATTAAACACAGCCTCTTGACTTGACACTGCTGCCAGGATAGCAAAAAGAACTACAGATAAGAGGATTTCTCAGTGTCCTAAAGTCTGTAAAGTATTTGTTTAATTTGTGGTACATTCTAAAAGCAAATCTGTAGTGAGCACCTAGGTTAGATGTTTTGTTTGCTTTTCTTTTAGTAATAAAATCTGTTTACATGACTCTCCCTGGGTTTGCATAAAACGCTTTCTAACCATTTTTAACTCATGCTATTATTTATTATTTGTGGTATCGTTGCACTTGGGAACCCTAGTCATGGATCAGGACCTCATTGTGTTAGGCTTTGTACAAACACAGAACAAAAAAACAGTGTAAACCTGCCATCCAAGTGTTTACAATCCCAGTTGTTCCATGTTAATTTTGGCAGCATGCTGATAGTGAATGAGAACAAAATAACCATGTTCAGTCAACAGTCGTTCCCCTACTATGCTTAAAGAGACACTTCCTGCCACATTCATCTCTCAGCTACATTGGTGTAAATCTGGAAGTCAATGGAACAGAATTTCGCCCTCTCTGTATGATTCTGTGGCCTGGTAAAGAGGCCGCTGGTGTATCTTCTGAAGGGCAAGCAGTCAGCATGAGAATCTGCGTTGGTAGTTTTCAGTAGGCATAATCATATTAATGGATGATGCCCACTCAATGCTCACAAGAAACCTTAATTTAAAAAAGAAATCCTAGCCAATGTATCTTAGGAGGAAGAGTTTTTCCTGATCCCCAATATGGCAATCGGTTAAGGCAAGTGAACATTTCCTTTGTGTTCAGCACCTCAAAAAGCCCTCACTGTCATAACCCAAAGCAAAACACCTACCCATGGAAATCTGGTGGTTGTACTTTAATCCCCCATGCCTATGTTTTATTTGCTCCTGTCATTTAATTTCCCACCACAATATGAGGTAAGATCTTATCTGATAACCCCTTTCTTTCCTTTATTAGTAAAATAATAAAATAATAATAATAATACTTTGCACTTATCTCTATCTTAGGTGCCTATCATCAACACCACAGTGTGTATAGATAGCACATTTCCATCCAAAAATGACCCGTCAGTAAAGTTTCAGAATATTTAAAAGGTCAGAACACTACAGGACTATCACTTATATGAGGCATAAAAATTGTAACAGTGGGAAAGGTGTAAAATGTAAGCAGTGTCTTAGGGGTGTCACTGTGCACTCCCCTTTGGATGGCAGTTGTAATCTCTACCATGGTTTTAAAGCTCTCGTTTTTTTCGTAGATTATAAGGCCAGAAGGGACCACTGTGATCAGCTAGTCTGACCTCCTGCATAAAACAGGCCATAGGATTTTCCTCACTTTAGTGCCTGTTGGAACGGAGCATGTCTTTTAGAGAAACACCCAACCTTGATTTAACAATTGCCAGTGATGGAGAATCCAACACAATCTTTGGTGAGCTGTTCCACTGGATAATTAGTCTCACTGTTAAGTGCGTATGCCTTAGTAGAGGGCCATGATGTTTCATTCTAGAGGGTACTCCGTGCATGCCTATTAGTACTTCACCTATGTGCAACTTTTAATTCTTATAACTAATCTATGTCTTTAAATCATTTAAAAGCCATCAAAATAAGCACAAAAGAATTACAGCAACAGCTTCTGTGCTCTGGAGGAGAAAAAAAACCCCTGTGTCCTAAAGAGCTCTCTTTATTAATCTGATATGGCAAATGTTTTTTCTGTTTATTAAATCATATGAAAGGTTAATTATGGTTAGCGACTGTGGGTAGAAAACAATTCTTGGAAGATGCTTTTGTAACAACAGGTTGGCAGTTTGCCGAAGCCATCTGCTTCCTGCAAATGTGAAGGTACAATCTCAAACTTGTGAGGTTAAAAATTACAGATTGCATAGTAGTTTGGTAGAAGGAAAATCCATGTTGTGTTGATGTAAAGTTTCTGAATCTCCTTGACACACAGTCTGGAAGGAATGCCAAGTTTCCTAAAGGACTCTATTTGGTTGTAGAGGATCTGGCACAAGGGTATTTTGTACTCATGCTGACTGTCTCCTAACCTAATTAAACTGTTTTTGTACTATACTGTTTTGTTTTAAATTTGGTTTTGTCTTGACCCACGAAGGAGAATAGACAGTAGATACAATATTTGTTTCTTTTAAGCAAGAATTTGGTTTTCTCCATAAAGGAACATAAAATGTTGCTCTGAGTATCGAGGTGAATTGCTTATAAGACTTGTTGCTAGTTTGAGATGCTGTAAGCTCACCCTGGTTTGTAAACTCTTCAGGGAAGGGGTGTCTATTTAAAAGGACAGACTATTCATGCTGTTTTACATGGTACGCTGACGCAGAGCGAGATTAAGTGATTTGTACAAAATCACACAGAGAGTCTGAGGCAGGCTGGGAATTAAACCTGGATTTCCCAACTCAGTCAAAAATGCTAATGCTTCCTCTCTGTGGATCAGGTATGGTAGCTTCAAAATTTTACCTGGATCTTCAAAAATATGTATCTGCCTTCAAAAATCAAGTTAATAACACAAAATTTGAAACTTTGCATTAGTCCTCATCCTTAAAGATCCAGTAACAGAATTAATATTGACAGGTTTCAGAGTAGCAGCCATGTTAGTCTGTATCTGCAAAAAGAAAAGGATTTTTCTTTAATTAATTAATTAATATTCTCCCTCTTCTTTCTTTCAGAAAGAATTTGCAGATTCAGCACACAGTAAGACAAAGAATTTGTTACTGTGGCTGCCATGTGGCTTCTTCCCAGCATCCTCTCTGCACCTTTCTTGTGTGGGAAGAAAATCTTATCATATGCTCTGTACATCAGATGTCTCAAGTCTGGGAAAGGTAACTTTTCGCTCTCATTCACTGCAGGTCGCCTTTCCTTGCTGCTGTCTCTGATGCCTGAGAACTTCACTATACCTATCCTGCTGGTCTGAATGCACACTAGAATGCAGTAACACTGGATTGAGTTGAAGAGCACATTCCGTAACGTCTCAGACAACTCAGCTGTGGCTGCCAAAATGTTTTCCATGAAATGAAGAGGAACAGGGCCTCGTTTCTCACAGCACAGCTATGGTAGAGGCATGGTTTTTAAGTGTTCTTTTCCCCTAGTTTTAACCAGAACATTTCCAGGTGCAGATTTTAAAATTCCTTTTAGAGTACTTCTGTACCTCCTATTTCTGCTTTGTATCTGGTGTGCTGCTCCACCAACCCAACCATCTAATCTGTTTATTTTTTAATGACCACAAACCTGTTCTCCAGGAAAGTTGATACTTGCAGCTTTACTGTCCTTGCTAGGATCAATACCAATAAACCCTGCCTTAATCTACTGTATCCTTCAGTGCTGCAGCAGCCTTGGTCTGCTTGATCAGGATCGCTGAACTTCAGGTATGTGGCAGCTTAAGAAATCTTCCAAGCCTGGGCCAAATTCCCTGCTGGTGTAAATGGAAACAGCTCCATTGACTTCCATGGCTTTTCATCCATTTACACCAACAAAGTCTGGCCCTCTAGTTTTATTTTTGCTCTTCAATCGCCTTTTACTCAGAGATAACAATGGATAATACTTGGCACCCAAAGTGCCCCTTTCCTCCAAGGATCTCAACACACACTACATAAGCAGGTTTGTGCCATTGCCCCTTTTTACAGAGAAAGAGAAACTGAGGCACAGAGAAATCAGGGCTGAGATTTTCAGAGCTATCTCAGGGATTTGGATGCCCAATTTCCATTAATATTCATGGAGATTAGCTGTCTCCCTAGGTGGCTTCAGCGCAAGTGATAGCAAGTCTGTACCGGTTAACGCATGGACACGTGTGCTTTCAGCCTGCAATTCCAGTTCAATATGCTATTTTCAGGCAAACTGTGCAGCAGTGTCCAACAAACACATCTGCCCTGTTCTGCTGCCCTGCTCCAGCCCACCAGTTACCCCTCCTGTGGCAGCACAGGGTTTCTTTCATCTCTTGCCATTTCTACTGTACAGGGAGTACCATGACAATTGCTAATGTGTTGGTAAGTTAGTGAGTGATGTAAAAGGTTGGTCATCCATCATTATAAAGGTCCTTCAAAAAGCGACAAACAGTTGTGCAGGTCATTCTGCCTACACTATATGAGGACATATGAAGTGGAGTAAAAGTTTGGCATAATCATATGCATGGAAGGTATGCACACAAATCACAGCTGCTGTTAATTGGGTCCACAAATCTAAGTGGTCCCTCGTGATCAACCAGTGGCAACATGCTGATAATGCTAGGTCCATGGGGTTTTTCATAGCAGTTACTATTCTTGGCAGGACATGTGTGAAAGAAGTGCAGATAGATACAGTTGGGGCTACTTGTGCGCTGATCAGTAGACTTTTGGCTGCCAGGGGCACCTTTTCTGCATATCCAGGGGTTTGGGGCTTCCAAGAACAGCTTGGGTTGCTTTGTTTTTAACTCTCTGGCAAACTGGGCTGATGTTTGCAGGCCACACCATTTTGCAGAGGGCTTATTTAGTCACCTGGGGTTCACTGGGAGGGTCTGGCATTGGGACACTTAGAACAATGCCTAACCCAGGAAAAGTATGTGCAAAGGATAATAGATTTACCATCCTTGCAATTCTGTTTGTCATCCACAGTTAATAACTTATCCAATTTACTCTGGATCCATACAGGGACAATGACTCTGTAGAGTGCATGATCCCGTAAGTATCTTCAGAACAAAGAATTCATTGAACAGCCTGTGAGCAACTACACTGCACTGAGGGACACTCTTAATGAGCACCCATGCAGCTATGACACATTATAGTGCCCTGCTGTAAGTTTTGACCCACTGCTGACTCTGCTATGGGCCATTGTGAGCTGCGTATCTACTGAGAAGAATGTTGTCCTTTATCAAGAGTCTTCTTGTGGCTGAGGGTGATGTCACAGCTGCAGTAACTTCTTAGATTTACACGAGTCCAACATACAACATAAAGATCTGGAGTCAAACTTTCCCATAGTGTTTGGATCTAGGGTTTAACTTCGCCCAGTAAAGAAATGAGGACAGCCACAACATTCAGCCCCAATTCTATTGAAATGATCAGTTCAGATTCATTTTAATCTAAGGAAAAGGTTCGTGTCTATTCTTATTTTATGCAAATGGACTCATCCAATCCTATTTTTCAATAAAGTTGGTAAATCATTGTACCACAGCCCAGGACAAGGGTTTATGCTACAGTTTTTCTTGAAGTTGTATTCTTAAATGAATTACTGTATGGATAATTTGACTTAAATTGGGCACGGTGAACTCTCTTTAAAAGAAATAAAAAAACCCTTAGCAAGTTATAAATAAGCTCGAGGGGGAAAAGATGGATTTCTACAAATTGTCCATATTCTTTTTATAAGCAGCACCGTAAAGGTCAGGTTTTCAAAGGGGAGCTTAGCTTGCACAGGTAAGCTTCATTGTAGCATTTCCTACCTTGAAAACTTGACTTTGTAACCTTAAAAATATTCTTTTAATATATTATGTATATGTGTGTAATATGCACCTACACAAATAAATTTACCCACTGCTGAAGTGCAACCATTTCTGGGGTGAAATGTGGCAGCTGTTTAACACCTTACCACAACACAAAAACACATGTTTTATGACAGGAAGAAAATAAAAATACCATTCACTTGCTATACCCTTCTATCAAATTACCAATGACTCCACCCATTCTTCTTCTCCTTCGTGTTTGTGGATAGTTCTATAACTTTCTAATTGTTTCTTCATATGCATAACAAGAACCTTGATGCCCTCAGAACGTTCCTTTTAACTTTTGAGAACAGTTAACGTTTTCATGTACTTGAAATTAGAGCCTAAAGTTTATAGCAGAAAAACATTTTCAAATGCAGTTTATGTTCACATGAACAGTTAAAAGTGATGAAAGTTAAAAAAAAATGGACAACCCACTGGGTTGATTTTCTTCTTGAGGGGAAAAGGGGGTTTTCACAATGCTGCTAGACAGCCCTACCCTCTTGTATGTTTCACTCTATTTTTTTGTTTGGATCTAATGTCACTGGAAAGAGAACCCATTGTAAGTGGTGTGAGGATATGCCACAAAGGTGATAGCTTGTGGCAAGTGCTGCCTGACACAGCTCACACAGATATGAAAATTTAATGAGCCAGGCCTTTCAATTTGCTGTTTGCCTTAAGAATCAAGTTCATTTGGCAGACGTAGGAAACTATGTGCAAATCATCTGAGCAGCTGTTAACTTCTGATGTTAGCTGGTTCACAAACAAAGCAGAAAACACATCTCACGTCGTGCATCTGCGGGAAATTTGCATTGTGAAAAATACTTCAGGGTACATTTGGCAAAATTCTTGAGGCCCACTCCCCCCATTTTGCAAGGTACATTTCTACCCACAACCTGAATTGTAGGCGTAGGCGCTGTCAATCCGCACCTGTTTTGACCATTTGCTGGTGGCATCTCACACTTACACCAACCCAGGTCTGAAGCTCTTCACTGGCTCACTAATCTGGATGTGGTTATTTGAACGTTGTAGTCATCTTTACCTGTTCTATACCAACCATCAAGCAGATTGTAAATATCAAATTCAACTGTGAGTGCACAACTGCCATTCAAAATTATGCTTGTGAAGCCGGGGCTGCAAAACCTGAATCCAGTCTCTTTGTGCGTGTGCATTATGATTGAGTCGTTAGCTACATGATATTATGTAATAATTTTTCAACAGGACACGTGCAGTCTGGCATGGGCAAGAGCAGCAGAAGGATAGAGCATGCTCTGTGGTGATGGGGCATGCGCAGTGTGGTCTGAGTCTCAGTCTCCCCCATTACTCCCAGTCTCTCCTTCTCCCCATACTTAGTCCTGTCTTCTGGCTCAGCCAAACCCAGTTCTCCCTTCTCAACTCCTCTTGTGATCTGTCTCTCCCCTCTGCCTCCCTGGGTTTCTCATTCAATCTCAGTCTTTCCCCACAATCGCTTCCCTGGCTCCTTGGCTCAGTGTCCCCCCACCCCTGGCTCTTTGTCCCATTCTCAGTTTCCAGCCATTCCCAGTTCTCCCACACACGCCTTGTCAGATCTATCACCATTACCTGCATTGGTTCCTAATCCCAGTCTCCCTCCTCCCCCGGCTCCTCTGTCAGTCTCATTGTTCCTGTTCCCAGCCAACTGGCTTCCAATCCCCTCCCCCTTACCCTCCCCAACTCCAAGTCCCAGTCTCTCCCCGCATCCAGCTCCCAGTCTCCTTGCCCAGCCAGTCCGTGTCCACTCCAACCAATTCCCAGTCACACTTGCTCTCCTCCCCCTCTAGTCCCAGTCTCACCAGATTCCTTGGTCCAATCCACTCCTTTCCCTCTCCCCAGTTTGACTGTTTCCCCCTCTTCGTTGGAATCAAATGGCTTCGTCCTCCGTGTTGCCTGAGCACCAGCAGAGAGGTCACTGAGAGCCGAGAGGAAACAGGCTCCCTGCTTTCAGTACCAGTGTCCAGCCCAGAGCCAGCTGGGAGAACCAAACAGGGAGCCCTGGGCTAGAGCATGCTCAGCTGGATGGCGCATAAGCCAGGTCATCAGCACTAGGAGCTGTAAGTGGCTGGAGCATGCTCAGTAAGGATGGAATCTTCAGAGATTTTAGCTGCTAAAATGAAAAGTCTCTCCTGAGCATGTGTGAAGTGTGATCTTTCGAAGGCCTGTAACTCGGACAAATCTGGAAAGATTTTCATCAACGGCAAAAGGGGTAATACTCCCTTTCCCCACCGCCAAATGTCAAAGCATGGGTTGCTACAGCAGTTCAAAACATAGGTCTCAATAATTTTTTAACATGGTCAAAGCAACATATTTTTCCCTAGCCTCATTCTTGGAAATGGACCTGTTCTAAGTGAAATTTTCCAAAATAATAATAAAAATATTTGTTTGTTTGTTTTTTAAATCAATCTGAGGCTGATGCATGGCATGGAAAACTTCAGCCAAATGGTTGAAGTTTGCCAAAGTTATAAGCAACTGAAAATGGGGACTTATGATGGCAAGTATCACGCAACCTTAATAATGGACAAGGCTAGGTTTTAGTCACGGGTATGTTTAGTAAAAGTCATGGACAGGTCACGGCAGTAAACAAAAATTCATGGCCTGTGACCTGTCCATGACTTGTACTATATACCCCTGACTAAATCTTTCATGCTCAAGGGGCGGGGGGAGAGGGCGAGCAGCAGTGCGTGGCCTGGGACCCCCGCTGCTGCTGCTGGGGGGGGGGGGGCAGAGGGCCGAGACCCCCGCTGCAGGGGGACGGGGGAGTGCAGTGGCCTGAGACCCCCCACTGCTGCTGCTGGGGGATGAGAGGGCGCGGTGGCCCGAGACCTGCTGCTACTGGGGGTGAGGTAGCGGTGGCCCGAGACTGTCCCAGCAGTAGCTTGTGCAGCTGACTCCGGGGGTGCTTGGGCACCCCCTGAGCCAGCCGCACCAGCTGCTGCAGAAGTCATAAAGGTCCCAGAAAGTCACGGAATTCGTGATCTCCATGACAGACTCGCAGCCTTAATAATGGGCCATGCTTCCAATCCCACCTATGATATATATAATACACACACACACACACACACACACACACACAGAGTAAAGCAATTTAAAATCCTTTGGGGGAGAAAAGTACTATGTAAAATGTAAGATTATTTTATTTTGTCAAATGAAAGTTCAATACTTATTTTCAAAACATTCCCACCAAATATTCTAGCAAATATATACGTGGGAAATTATCATGAACAGCATCAAAGTGGTAAACTGGACTTTCAAAAGCAATGATATGCAGATCAATACTGCCCTTCAACTTTACGTTCCTGTACATGTGCCAAGGTAAAGCTGAAAAGGCTGTGATTTCATGGTTTATAAAAGATTATAACTGAATACTGTGTTTCGGCCACCTCTGAATTTCCAGACTTTTATGTATTTAAAATATTGTCTGAATTCAACTATCATTTTGTTATAGAATTTATTTTAATTTTCCAGGATTACAAATGCTTGGCAACCTTTCTGAGTAACTGCTGTGCTTTTGTAGTGAAAGAAAATGAGTTTTGTATAGAAAAAGCTAAATGGTTGCACAATTGGAGTGTACATTAGCTCCTTATAGATGTATTCTTTTGAAATGGGATTAATGAGCTAACAGTAGATTATATTGTTTATATATAAGTGCTTTCAATTAAGAAAGATTTATGTGCTGATGATCATAGAAAAATAATAAAAAATCATATGTTTTGGGCCAAGTATTTTATTACACGATATTTTTCTGTGGAGTAGTAACATACATACACAAAGAATCCAGAAAAGAAAATGATTTAAATTGCCCATTATTCATGTAACCATTATGTTTATCAAGTTTAGATCAGCAAATGTATCAAATGTTACATTACAATATTTCACATTGCATATGCCTTCATCAAATTCTAATCTGATTTTCTTTTTTGGTCGAAATTTCTATTGTAGTGCCATCCAGTGATCAGAACTAGAATTGCAGTTTCCAGTTTCATAGTTACAAACACTTTATTGCATACTTGCCACTCATTCAAATGTAATGTATAATAGACATGAGATGCAAAGGCATTTTCAATTAATATTGCATGGATTGGACCTTGACACTAAAAATGGCTGCATTTGTGGAAAAGGAAAAGCATGCTACCAAGCTGTTTTGTAGGTGTTCTGGGAAAATCTTAATATATGCTATTATATTTGCAATCTAATATTGATCCGGATATTTTTCTGGCAGGTCTGTCTCAGCTGATCCAGGCATATGACCTATTTTTTTTTTCTGGGGAGGGGATGTTGCCTCATTTTTATAGCAGAAGCTGCCTATGTGATTCCCCCTCCCCCTCCATGTCTTTTCTATAGTGTTATCATAGCTTTTCTATGGATTAGCAGACAGGAAGTATAATAAGAGTAACATTTTCCTGATTCAATCACCAGTGGTTCTCAACCTATTTTCCATTGTGGGCCACATATGCGGCTCACAAAGTGTTATGTGGGGCGCATCCAATACTACCTATATGGCCCTGAGGATGTCACATGGGCCGCAGCTCCGGGCCACAGGTTGAGAACCACTGAATCAGTCCCTGAAGGGCAGAGACTGGGAGGCAGAGTCATTCATGAATCTGTCTTCTCTATAAAACACAGGACTTGCTGTCCAGCACTCTGGAAAAGGACTGAACTGTGATTGCTAATGAACTTTCCTCAGATGCTTGGTTGCTCATGTCATCATCTATTACATTAGAAATGTCCAAAACTGGGACTGGATATAGTTTTGAAAAACTTCATCAGTTAGGGTTTGATTTTGCAAAATCAAAACTTGATCCTGTTTTATCTGAAACCCCAAGTCTGGAAGTTGGTGATTTGCATAAATGGTTCAAGTTGTGGCCCATTGCCGGCTGTATATATTGTGAAAAATAAATCATACTAATCTACTTAGACCAAGGGGAAATCTGGCCTATTGACATAGTAATGTAAGTGTTCACAACATTTTTATTTTACTAATTTGATAACTTTGGGCTGCACTGAAAGTTCCAGTAGTAAAAGAAAGAACTGGCTTTTAACAATGATCTGTTACAAGGGTGCTGGCACAATTTTTATAGTGAGGGTGCTGATGATGGAAACGGTGGAATCACGTATTTGATGTTTGTTACTACTACTACAAGCTAGCTGCCGCACCCGTAGCCCCCTTAGTTCCAACACCAGGGATCTGTTATGTCTGTTTGGCTATTATTATGGCAATGGTATTAGCTGCTTATCTGGAGGAAGTCAACGTGCCTTCTAGTCAGTGTTTCTGTTTAAGAAAAAAATGCACTTGTCAGGAAACCATTGCAAACTTACCTTACACCTTTGGCTCTCTGTGCATTCCTTACATGTATATGCTTGTCAAAACCTGGAATGTGCTGTGTTCTTTGCATTGTGGCTTTAACATCCGTGTTTGTTCACACTCAGCGCAGACTTCATCCCAGTGTGAAATATCCAACCTTTGAAATGGATCTGTAATTAAACTTTCTGGAAGAACAGTTTTCATAACTGCCTGTAAAGAAATGTGTTGGATTTTGACTTTTGTACCTCTCCCTAGGAGTTGGATTTCTTTTTATACCTAGTCAATTTCAACAGGAAAGGGGAGGTTTAAAATGGGCTAATTTTTAATTCACTTGTTACTACTGTTCATCTCCTTTCCTTTTAACAACACGTGGTAAATGGAGTGTGCTCAGTGAATGCTTTTTCCTGGTGACTTATAGTGATGCTGCTCCAGGTCAGGGATTCAATAACAAGGATGAGGGTCTATCCCTGGGCCCGATTCTGCATTCTTGTGCACCCCAAAATTCCCATTTGAATTTAGTGCCACTAATAACCTCAAGCCCTGATTCAGCCAGCGTCAGCCTCTGTCATAAATATAAAGGGAAGGGTAAACACCTTTAAAATCCCTCCTGGCCAGAGGAGAAACCCTTTCACCTGTAAAGGGTTAAGAAGCTAGGATAACCTTGCTGGCACCTGACCAAGATGACCAATGAGGAGACAAGATACTTTCAAAAGCTGGAGGGAGGGAGAAACAAAGCCTCTCTCTCTCTGTCTGTGTGATGCCGGGGACAGAACAGGAATGGAGTCTTAGAACTTAGTAAGTAATCTAGCTAGAGATGCGTTAGATTCTGATTTATTTAAATGGCTGAGAAAATAAGCTGGGCTGAATGGAATGGAGATTCCTGTTTTTGTGTCTTTTTGTAACTTAAGGTTTTGCCTAGAGGGATTCTCTGTGTTTTGAATCTAATTACCCTGTAAGATATTTACCATCCTGATTTTACAGAGGTGATTCTTTTTACTTTTTCTTCTATGAAAATTCTTCTTTTAAGAAACTGATTGATTGCTTTTTCATTGTTCTTAAGATCCAAGGGTTTGGGTCTGTGGTCACCTATGCAAATTGGTGAGGATTTTTATCAAACCTTCCCCAGGAAAGGGGGTGTAAGATTTGGGAGGATTTTGGGGGGGGAAAGACATTTCCAAACGGACTCGTTCCCAGTAACTGG
This sequence comes from Chelonia mydas, assembly GCF_015237465.2. Lineage (NCBI taxonomy): Eukaryota > Metazoa > Chordata > Testudines > Cheloniidae > Chelonia > Chelonia mydas. The sequence goes on from NC_057854.1 coordinate 90,669,842, forward strand.
TGTTAGACGTTTGGTGGTGGCAGCGAAAGTCCAAGGGCAAAAGTTCAAATAGTTTGTCCCTTGGGGAAGTTTTAACCTAAGCTGGTAAAAGTAAGCTTAGGAGGTTTTCATGCAGGTCCCCACATCTGTACCCTGGAGTTCAGAGTGGGGCAGGAACCTTGACAGCCTCCCTTTAATTTCTCTGGGCTCTGGGTCAGACCACAAGAGCAGATCTGTATGAACAGGTTTGTGCCTGGATGGGGGGGAGACGTGTGTTTTTGGTTCGGTTCCCTAGACGTCCCACCTGGGCGCATGCACGAATCCAGGCTGGTCCTGTCCGGGGGCGGCTAGTGCATTGGGTGGGCTGCCTCCGCTCCGCTGGCCGGCCGGCCCGCGCGAGCCCGGCACGGGCCCGGGGTGCCGGCGGCGGCGCGAGCTCCGGCTCAGCTGGTCTCCCCGCTGCCTCCCGGCGGCGCTGCAGCCTGGGCCCGGCCCCGCGCCCCTAGCAGCCGCCGCCTCCTGCCAGGCAGCTCCCGGGATAGCCCGCGCCGGCCTCCGCGGGGCGCCCGTCGGCTCTCCCCCGGCTCGGCGGCCTCTGCGGGGCGGCGGCCTCTGGCCAGAAGCAGCCAGCTAGGGGCTGCAAGCGCCTGGTGGGGAGGCAGAAGAAGCCTGCTGGTGAGGGGGGGTCCAGAGGTGTCTCACTGGGGATGACCCACCTGGGTCTGCCCGGGCCCTCCCCGCCCCTCTGCCCCGGGCCGGGTCGCACCGAGAACAGGCCAGGCAGCAGCGGGGCCTCTGTTCTTTCCTCTCGCGTGTGGGCAGGTGAACAGCTTGTGGGAGGGAGGGACTCAGGAACGGCCACGTCAGGGTCCCCTGCGAAGCTGAGCCTCACCTGTATGCCAGCTGCCTTTGTGCCCTGTAGTTTTCTTCCCAGGGAAAACCATTCCGTCCTCCTCCTACCCCATGAAACATCCTGATATGATCTTTGCTCAGCTGATTCCTCCCAGGGCTGCCACCCTGACTGCTGATCAGAACCGGGGTTTTGTTTGTTTATTTATTTATTTATTTATTTTTTCCCTTTCCAGACACTTTGGATTTGAATTGGCAACCCAGGTAGGAGTGAGTTTGTACAGGCACTCTAGGCAGCTGGTGTAAATCTGCATAGATCCGTCCAAGTCAAGGCAGCTACACCAATATACGCCAGTCGAGGCTCTGTCCCCACCCCATTTTCAATTCCGTTCATAAATGGAGAGAGGTGACTTACTCGATCCCGCCATCCCTCTTACCCGTCAAACACAGTTGGTGATGACATCTTGTTTAATGTTACAGGAGAGTGGGAATGGACAGTATATAGACTGATAGTTGTACTTGATGCCAATCATGTCTTCAGTCAGGAATGTTCCCTGTGGGGCTGATACACATACTGAGACCATTGTAAAAATCATTGGGAGCAAGTACGTCCGGTGCATCGTGGAAAAACCAAAAATGTAAGTATGATGCTGAAGAACTCTACAGCATATGAATGTAATTGTTTATTTGTTTCAGGAAGCATCACTGAAGGAATTTGAAATGCTGGATGGGTTTAAGACTACAATAAAAATAAAAACAAGACCCCAAATTGTAGCCTATAAGTACTTAGGGCCAAGACATTTTTTTTAAAGTGGGTGCTTAATGTTAGGCTCATAAGTCCCTATGTAAACATCTAAGTATGCATCCTGATTTTCAGATTGTGCAGATGTTATTAAATTCCAGGGGAGCTACTGGGTATTCAGCACTTTTGAAAATCAGGTGCCTTGCATGCCAAAATATGGTCCAGGTTACCAAAAGAGCTCAGCAAAAAATGAGGTTTTCAAAAGTATTCAGCACCCACCAGCTTCCACTGAGACCACTGGGAGCTGCCAAAAGCTGAGTACATTTAAGGAGCTGGCCACTTAATTTAGCGACCTAAATGGGACGTAATCTGCTCTGAAAATCTGGCCTTTAGGAGTTGAGTTTGCAAAGCTGCCCAGGAGATGTGGAAACCCAGGGCAACATTTTCAAAAGCACCTAAGTGATTTAGGAGCCTACATCCCATTGAAAGTAAGTAGGCGTTAAGCACTTTTGAAAATTGTAACCCCCATTTATTTCTAATGGGAATTAGGTGTCTGAATCCCTAGTGACTTTGAAAATCCCACTTCTAACTTTAGGCCTCCATTTTTGAAAACCTTGGCCTAAAAAAAGAGACAGCTGGATGACAAATAGGAATTAGCTACTTAAAAAGAAAATGAAAAGAGAGATGTTAATATCTAACTTCTAAATCTAGCAATAGAAAACATTTTATAGTATGTGCAAGTAAAACTAAATAAATCAAGCATTAGTTAGGTAGCATTATAGGCAAAATAGCAGCACTCACAGGAAATATTATAGATTTCCTGCAGTTGTGCTTTAAGAAAACCCTCCACCGACTCGCTTTTAAAAACCCAATCCTATATTTCTCTTTGTGAACTAGACTGGAAAATGTGAACACCATGACATTTATTAAAATTAATGACTTATCACTGGTTCTTCTCATCTAGTTGATAATATATCACATGTAGTAATTTGATGGTGGTGTTTAGTTAACTTGTTTATCGTGCATAAAAAAGAAGGGCATTAATAATAGATTATCAATGGTAAGAATTTTCCATGAGCATTGCCTTTCTCCCTTTGCCGTAAGGGCTGGTCATCAAAAAGAGAAAACAGAAGAATTTGAGTGGTCTGTCTTCCAATTCAGTGTAACCTGCAGTCTTAATTAAAATACATTTGATGATCTCGCCCAGTCAGCAGTGAAGAGTAGTCCCTTCTTCCAGGACGTTACAATGGGGTATAATAAGAAATAACCTGCTTTACACAGGAAACCCAACTTGATGATTACTAACAGAATATGTGTCTGGTTGTTGAAATTCCAATCTAAAATCAGTGAAAGAGTGAGGGAAACTGTATAAACCCAAAGGAACATTTAAGCAAAGATCCATTTTACACTCTAGAACACCCATAGACAAGTGTGTTTGGCTAATCTATCTGTGCCATCTGTGTGAGGTCAAAATCTTTCCTGGGATAGGATTAATACCATTCCAGTTAGGTCAGTGGTTCAGTGACGTTCACTAGACCTGAGCCAAATTGACACTGGAGCTGAACTTGTCCCATGGTGCGGTAAATGTTCATTTGAGTCAGCCCTCCTAATACTGAATCCTAAAGCCATAGCAATTCCAGCTTCCTAACGTCTCCTCCTCTACAAGCAGAGGTGAAAGTAAGCTGGTACGGGCCGGTATGGTGTACCAGAAAGAAAGTGGCTGCCGGTATGGGCCGGCACACAGCCGATGTTAAAGTGCTGCCACGGCAATGCTTTAAGCACCGTACCAGCAAGGCCGCTGATGGGGGGAGGGACAAAAGAGGCAGCTGCCGGGGCCCGGCCATTTAAAAGGCCCCGGGGCTCCAGCCGTTACTGCAGCAGTGGTTGGAGCCCCAGGCCCTTGAAATTGCTGCCAGAGCGCGGGCTGGGCAGTGCTGAAGGGCTGGCTGGGGAACTCTGGCCCCAGTCCTGCCCCTTCCACCTGAGGCCCCGCCCCTTCTGGGGGCCCAGAGCGGCCCCCTCCACCCGCCACCTTGCCCAGGACTCCGGCCACCCTGCATACTGTTAAGTCCTTTAAGTAACTTTCACCCCTGTCTACTCAATACAGGAGTAACTGGATGAAATTCTCTAGCCTGTTACACAGGCGGTCAGACTAGATGATCTAATGGTCTTGTCTGGCTTTGAAAGATATGAATCTAGATTCCACTGATAATATCTGAGGGCTTCAAATCCAAGCAACTAACTTTCTAAGAACAGAATATGTATGTTACTGTCTAAATGCAAATGGAATATATATTTGCATAAGGCTATATCTCTGCTCCTGTTTTTCGCAGCAAGGCAAAGGAGGGCACGAAAGTGGAAACTCAGTCTGCACTCCGGAAATTGCCTGGTTGTAATACAAGACAGACACATGGAAATCCTCCAGGTCTCAATAACCCCCTTTGTCAACAAATCAGTTATGACCTAGATTATGAAAGACGGAGCACAGACAAACAGGAAGAACACGAGTCTAAACAAGCGCAAACAAGCAACAGCAGATTTTTGGATGGCAAAGTGAGTTGCTATAAACTGTAGCCGCAACAATTTGAATTGCACAATCAGTTACAGGGGAGATCCATGGATAATACTTAATATTGAAATAACCAGGTCTCTTTGCAGCAATATAAATATTATGTGAACTAGGAACCTAGTAATGCAATCCTTATGTTTGTGAGCACTTGCTCATGCAAATAGTCCTGCTGAAGTCAAGTTGAATAAGAATTTTGCACTCAGGTCTTTAGTATCTTGAGGATCTCAAAAGGCATTGCTGATGTTAATTTAGCTGCACTGTGTCCCATGATATAAATAAGCAGGATTATACTCATCTCACAGATGGATAAACTGGCTCATAGAAGTCTGAACAAGATTGAGGCATAATTTTCTGGTAGGGCTGTCGATTAATCGCAGTTAACTCACGTGATTGACTAAAAAAAATTAATCACAATTTAAAAAATTAATCTTGATTAATTGCTGTTTTAATCACACTGTTAAACAATAGAATACCAATAGAAATGTATTAAATATTTTTGGATGTTTGTTTACATTTTCAGATATGTTGATTTCAATCACAGCACAGAATACAAAGTGTACAGTGCTCATTTTATATTATTATTTTCTTACAAATATTTGCACTGTAAAAATGGTAAAAGAAATAATATTTTTCAATTCAGCTCATAAAAGTACTGTAGTGCAATCTCTTTATTGTGAAAGTGCAACTTAAAAATGTCAATTTTTTTGTTACATAACTGCACTCAAAAACAAAACAGTGTAAAACTTTAGAGCCTACAAGTCCACTCAGTCCTACTTCTTATTCAGCCAATCGCTAAGACAAACAAGTTTGTTTACATTTACGGGAGATAATGCTGGCCGCTTCTTATTTACAATGTAACCTAAAAGCGAGAACAGCCATTCACATGGCACTTTTGTAACTGGCGTTGCAAGGTATTTATGTGCCAGATATGCTGTACATTCATGTGCCCCTTCATGCTTTGGCCACCATTCCAGAGGACATGCTTTCATGCTGATGATGCTTGTTAAAAAAATAATGCATTAATTAAATTTTGACTGAAGTCCTTGGGGGAGAATAATATGTCTCCTGCTCTGTTTTACCCACATTCTGCCATGTATTTCATGTTATAGCAGTCTCGGATGATGACCCAGCACATTGTTCATTTTAAGAACACTTTCACTGCAGATTTGACAAAATGCAAAGAAGGTACCAGTGTGAGATTTCTAAAGATCGCTACAGCATTCGTCCCAAGGTTTAAGAATCTGAAGTGCCTTCCAAAATCTGAGAGGGATGAGGTGTGGAGCATGCTTTCAGAAGTCTTAAAAGAGCAACACTCCCATGCTCCCATCTTCATAAATGATCTGGAGGATGGTGTGGATTGCACCCTCAGCAAATTTGCAGATGACACTAACCTGGGAGGAGAGGTAGATACGCTGGAGGGTAGGGATAGGATACAGAGGGACTTACACAAATTAGAGGATTGGGCCAAAAGAAATCTGATGAGGTTCAACAAGGACAAGTGTAGAGACCTGCACTTAGGATGGAAGAATCCCATGCACCGCTACAGACTAGGGATCGAGTGGCTAGGCAGCAGTTTTGCAGAAAAGGACCTAGGGGTTACAGTGGAGAAGAAGCTGGATATGAGTCAACAGTGTGCCCTTGTTGCCAAGAAGGCTAACAGCATTTTGAGCTGTATAAGTAAGAGCATTGCCAGCAGATTGAGGGATGTGATTGTTCCCCTCTATTCGACACTGGTGAGGCCTCATCTGGAGTAGTGTGTCCAGTTTTGGGCCCCACGCTACAAGAAGGATTTGGAAAAATTGGAAAACATCCAGCAGAGGGCAACAAAAATGATTAGGGGACTGGAACACATGAGTTTTGAGGAGAGGCTGAGGGAACTGGGGATGTTTAGTCTATGGAAGAGAAGAATGAGGGGAGATTTGATAGCTGCTTTCAACTACCTGAAAGGGGGTTCCAAAGAGGATGGCTCTAGACTGTTCTCAGTGGTAGCAGATGACAGAACAAGGAGTAATGGTCTCAAGTTGCAATGGGGGAGATTTAGATTGGATATTAGGAAAAACTTTTTCACTAGGAGGATGATGAAACACTGGAATGGGTTACCTAGGGAGGTGGTGGAATCTCCTTCCTTAGAAGTTTTTAAGGTCAGGCTTGACAAAGCCCTGGCTGGGATGATTTAATTGGGGATCGGTCCTGCTTTGAGCAGGGAGTTGGACTAGATGACCTCCTGAGGTCCCTTCCAACCCGATATTCTATGTGGAAACTACAGAACCCGAACCACCAAAACAGAAAATCAACTCCTGGTGGCATCTGACTCAGAGGATGAAAGTGAACATGCATCGATCTGCACTGTTTTGGATCATTATCAAGCAGAACCCTTCATTAGCATGGATGCATCACCTCTGGAATAGTGGCTGAAGATGAAGGGACATATGAATCATTAGCGCATCTGACATGTAATTATCTTGCGACGCCGGCTACAACTGTGCCATGCGAATGCCTGTTCTCACTTTCAGGTGACATAAACAAGAAGCGTGCAGCATTATCTCTTGCAAATTTAAACAAACTTGTTTGTATGACTGGCCAAAAAAGAAGTAGGACTGAGTGAACTTATAGGCTCTAAAGTTTTACATTGTTTTATTTTTGAATGCAGTTATTTTTTGTACATAATTCGACATTTGTAAGTTCAACTTTTATGATAGAGAGATTGCACTACAGTACTTGTATGAGGTGAATTGAAAAATACTATTTCTTTTGTTTTCTACAGCACAAATATATGTAATAAAAATAAATATGAAGTGAGCACTGTACACTTTGTATTCTGTATTGCAGCTGAAATCAATATATTTGAAAATGTAGAAAACATCCAAAAATATTTAAATAAATGGTATTCTGTTATTGTTTAACAGCAGAATTAATCGCGATTAATGTTTTTAATCGCTTGACAGCCTATTTTCTGGACAAAACTTTTTTCAGCAAAAAAATTAGATTCAGTCTAACTGTAATGCTTTGCCAATTCATGTTGGTTTTCCCATATTGTTTGTGTTGGAACCCCTACCCCTGCCCCCCAACATTCAAAAAAATCAAACTTCTTCCATTTTATTTTTTACAAAATGCAGAAACATTAAAAATGCTTGAAATTGAAATGAAACATTTTGTTTTGGGTCAAAAGAAATATTTTCTTTGACCAGAAATTAAAAAAAAAAAATCAGAAATGCCAGCGAACCAAAAAAAATCCATTATTTCCCCCACTCTAGCTGGACCCTAGATTTTTAGAAATGTTCAGTAATTTTGGGTACCTCGCTTTATGGGTGCACAGCTTGGAATGCCCAGCCTGACTTTGAAAGGTGCTGTACACCCCTGAGTCAAACTGTGTCAGTCCTAGAGGTTGTGCTGAGGGGGAGTATGCTTTAAAAATTTAGACTCTGCCTCACACATGGGACAGCGCATAACTGCATTGTCCTAGGGGCAGGAATTGTGCCTTTTTGAGTGCTGCTCCCTTGCTCGGGGGAAGTAACTCACTGGAGCCCTTTACTACGTACGGCTGACTTCCCCATTTGTGCCAGCTCAGCATGTTAATTCTGCCTACTTCCTGCCTCTTTGGCCTGCTCTTAGCTCCCTGCTTGGAAGAAGTACCAGATTCACAGTCCGAGTTCTATCCCCCATGTTCTATCCTCAGCACCAGGAGCAAAAATGAAGGGAGCGCTCATGTGGCCATATAGGTGGAGGGGATCTTATTCACCTTTATTCCACTGCACAGGATCACAATCCTGCCCTTCAGTTTTAAGACCAGAGACAAATTTCCACAGGAGAAGATACACATTCTCTCCCTGGGGCAGGAAGAATCAGTATCTGTTTCCTGTTCAATAACTTTCCAGTCAGGAAACGTATTTCTCCCTTCTCTTCCTCTCTCCTTCAGTTTGCAGTGTTGTTTGCTAAATACCTAACAATACTCTACGTTGTTCCATGTACAACTCTGCGGTCTTTGTGCAGCTTCTCCTCCATCCCTAGGAATTTCATAAATAAACCACTTCATCCCTTGTTTTGGAAGGCTGATATTTGGGTCATTGTTTCTGTATTTGGGACCTACTGTATTTTTGATGCAAAGCAAACCATTTCAGGTGGTAGGAGATTAGGAATACAGTGCATGGGGAGGATGGTCGATTGTGCAGTACAAAGAAAAGAAGGACTTGTGGCACCTTAGAGACTAACAAATTTATTTGAGCATAAGCTTTCGTGAGCTAGAGCTCACTTCATCGGATGAATTCAGTGGAAAATACAGTGGGAAGATTTATATACACAGAGAACATGAAACAATGGGTGTTACCATACACACTGTAACGAGAGTGATCAGGTAAGGTGAGCTATTACCAGCAGGAGAGGGGAACCTTTTGCAGTGATAATCAAGGTAGGCCATTTCCAGCAGTTGACAAGAACGTCTGAGGAACAGCTGGGGGGTGGGGAGAAGAATAAACATGGGGAAAAGCACAGGAACAAATCCGCACAGACACACCCCAGGAACCCCAATCAAGGGTATTCTATCTGCTACCCAAGATCCATAAACCTGGAAATCCTGGACGCCCCATCATCTCAGGCATTGGCACCCTGACAGCAGGATTGTCTGGCTATGTAGACTCCCTCCTCAGGCCCTACGCTACCAGCACCCCCAGCTATCTTCGAGACACCACTGACTTCCTGAGGAAACTACAATCCATCGGTGATCTTCCTGAAAACACCATCCTGGCCACTATGGATGTTGAAGCCCTCTACACCAACATTCCACACAAAGATGGACTACAAGCCGTCAGGAACAGTATCCCCGATAATGTCACAGCAAACCTGGTGGCTGAACTTTGTGACTTTGTCCTCACCCATAACTATTTCACATTTGGGGACAATGTATACCTTCAAATCAGCGGCACTGCCATGGGTACCCACATGGCCCCACAGTATGCCAACATTTTTATGGCTGACTTAGAACAACGCTTCCTCAGCTCTCATCCCCTAATGCCCCTACTCTACTTGCGCTACATTGATGACATCTTCATCATATGGACCCATGAAAAAGAAGCCCTTGAGGAATTCCACCATGATTTCAACAATTTCCATCCCACCATCAACCTCAGCCTGGTCCAGTCCACACAAGAGATCCACTTCCTGGACACTACAGTGCTAATAAGCAACGGTCACATAAACACCACCCTATACCAGAAACCTACTGACCGCTATGCCTACCTACATGCCTCCAGCTTTCATCCAGAACACACCACATGATCCAATGTCTACACCCAAGCTCTACGATACAACCGCATTTGCTCCAACCCCTCACACAGAGACAAACACCTACAAGATCTCTATCAAGTGTTCTTACAACTACAATACCCACCTGGTGAAGTGAAGAAACAGATTGACAGAGCCAGAAGAGTACCCAGAAGTCACCTACTACAGGACAGGCCCAACAAAGAAAATAACAGAACACCATTAGCCATCACCTTCAGCCCCCAACTAAAACCTCTACAACGCATCATCAAGGATCTACAACCTATCCTGAAGGACAACCCCTCACTCTCACAGATCTTGGGAGACAGGCCAGTTCTTGCTTACAGACAGCCCCCCAACCTGAAGCAAATACTCACCAGCAACCACACACCACACAACAGAACCACTAACCCAGGAACCTATCCTTGCAACAAAGCCCCTTGCCAACTGTGTCCACATATCTATTCAGGAGACACCATCATAGGGCCTAATCACATCAGCCACTGCAGGGCTCGTTCACCTGCACAAGGCTCGTTCACCTGCACATCTACCAATGTGATATATGCCATCATGTGCCAGCAATGCTCCTCTGCCATGTACATTGGCCAAACCGGACAGTCTCTACGTAAAAGAATAAATGGACACAAATCAGACGTCAAGAATTATAACATTCAAAAACCAGTGGGAGAATGCTTCAATCTCTTTGGTCACTCGATTACAGACCTAAAAGTTGCAATTCTTCAACAAAAAACTTCAAAAACAGACTCCAACGAGAGATTGCTGAACTGGAATTAATTTGCAAACTGGATACAATTAATTTAGGCTTGAATAAAGACTGGGAGTGGATGGGTCATTACACAAAGACTATTTCCCTGTGTTTATTCCCCCCCTCCCCTGCTGTTCCTCAGACTCTTGTCAACTGCTGGAAATGGCCCACCTTGATTATCACTACAAAAGGTGTTCCCCCCCCCCCCCCCCCCAGCTCTCCTGCTGGTAATAGCTCTCCTTACCTGATCACTGTCCTTACAGTGTGTATGGTAACACCCATTGTTTCATGTTCTCTGTGTATATAAATCTCCCCACTGTATTTTCCACTGCATGCATCCGCTGAAGTGAGCTGTAGCTCACGAAAGCTTATGCTCAAATAAATTTGTTAGTCTCTAAGGTGCCACAAGTCCTCCTTTTCTTTTTGTGGATACAGACTAACACGGCTGCTACTCTGCAACCTGTCAGTATGTGCAGTAGTTATAAGGAAGGGTAATATTTGGGGACTGTCAGCACTGAAAGTAGCTAATCATTTATGTTTGTTTTAAACCTATTGCAAAAGGCAGCTCCTGGCATTTGTTTCTTTCTGCATCAGGGTAGGTTTAGATTTCAGCAGAGGAATAAAGGAAAGACATGTTATCCGTTCAGATATTTGTTCAATGAACTGATTCATTTATGCCAGCTTGCTTTTAGAAATGTTGGGCTTTAATTAATCTCTTGCTGAAAATAATGTGGACTGTTAACCCTAATCTCTAATGCAGGAGAGCATTTCTAATGCTCAGTATGAAATACTAAACAATGAGACTTACTAACCCTGCTACTGGAAAGTTGAATGCATTCCATGATTGCAACAAACTGGCTAGTGTTTGTGAGCACCACTGCCTTCTACTAGGTGGAATTAGAACTGCACATCTATGAGTCATAGGCACTATAATGCCAACAGCCGATGGAGAGTTTCCTTTCATCTTAAGTGGTAGGGGAATGTTTTCAGAGCTGGAGGAGCTAATTATACTAATAAAATGAGGTATAATTTAATAGCTGTTCCAGTTAAATATGTCTTCAGGATGTATTATTGTTGGAGTTTAAACATGTTTGCTTTCTGAAAAGGAATAACTGGCATATATTTTGTATGATGAAATATTTGTGCATGTCAATATTTGTACTCAGAGTATATTTTGTTTAGAACACAACTATTTGTTTTTCTTTGATTGCCTTATGTCTAATTCCACATTTGTCCTTCAAGGTTTTAAAACCACCAAATATTCATTGTGTGTCTGTCCCATCGGGAGATCAGTCTTTGTCCTACATTCATGCCCTCCAAAAGCCATCTCTTAGAGCTTGGTCTTTAAGACAACATGTAGGACATCACCAGGTAAATGTAGTGAAATATTGCCACAACTGGTCATCTATTAAATATTTTCAATGACAATTTTGTTCAAGTGTTGGCCTGCTAATGATGGGCTCAGTCCTCAGCTAGACAAAGTTTACACTCTGAATAAGTGAGGAAAAAGAGCAGGAAAGGAGCCAGGGGGTGGGGGACTCTAAGCCACCTGTTTATCTCCCTAATCCCGAGCCAGACAAAACAGCCTTTGGTGTAACTGAGAGCAGCTGCAGGGCTGCTCTAAATTACATCACTAGCTGCTGAGAATCTGGAAACCACCACAGGCTCTCATCCTCCAACGTTTGACCGTAGCATGCCCCCTATACCAAAGAGGGGAACTGCAGCTTTGCCCGCCTTGTGCAACCCCAGGATTCCTCTGTGGCAGATGGAATCCTCAGCTGTCCATGTAGGGCAGCTCTAGCCCTGTTGCGCAGCTTTAGCATGCAGCCAGGGGGCTGAGTGGACTGAGCCTGCTGTTTTGCTCAGTGCAGCCATTGTAACAACATTATAAAGCAATCTCCCTTCAACCATCTGCTTTACCATTCTTCATTTGAGTTACTGTATATTAGATAACCAGATGTTTCTTTTCTAATGATTTCCAGCATACTATATGCAAAGGGCCAATGGAGTCACCCGAGGAAGAGGATTCTCTCCTGGCTCTCGTCAGAAATGAGCTCAGTCTGGGTCCTGTTAGGTTAGCCGGGTTAGAAAAGCTGCAGAGAGAGCTTAAGACTCTGGATCCCATCTCCGGATTTCTTCCTCAGTCGCAGCTGAGCTCCCTCCTTCTGAAGCATGAAGTCCCTTTACAATTACCAACTGTCAAGCTCCTCTTTGAGAGGTTTTCTGAGTCAAATGACTCTGAATTGGTATGTTCATCTGAATGTCTTAACTGGGGGAAAATCAATTAGTCTTTTTCACTTTTTTTTTCTTTTTTACTTATCCATGCAAGTCCAGTAAATAGAAGAGAGAGTTTAATACGCAGTAACTTCCTTAGCTTAGAGATGCTCGTATGTTAGGCTTTGTTTTCTGTTTGAGGATTAATCAGCAAATGTGGCCGAAACAACCTCTGCGTTTTAGACATTTTCTGTCTTTTAATATGCCTCCAGTGTTGCTACTGTGATTGATTACAGTAACTGACAGCAGAAAGGAAGTTGCAATATACTGGCAATTTTGCTTATGTATCACTGCCCATAATGATTGAACTACAGATGTAATCAGGTGGGATTTTCAGAATCATTCAGCATTGTCTTAATTCTGGAAGTTTTACCCTTCACTTGAAAGGGAATTGAGTTAGTCCAACATTGGTTTTTTGCAAATCCCACCCATTGGCTCCAACACAACCACGAATGGAGATTCTTCTTCAGGTCAGGTAGTAGAGATGTGTATTTTTTTAGGGAATGGTTCTGATGTTCCACCGCCTTGCGCTTTATGTGCTAAGTATCACGCTACTACGTCCAGTGGTGCTGGACCAATTTTTATAGTAGGTGTGCTGAAGGCGGAAACCATGTATTTGGGTTGTTGTTACTACCTCAAGCCAGGGGGTGGCAGCACCCCAAGCACTCCTAGTTCCAGCACCTAGGACCACTGTCAACATATTCCACTCTCTCCCATACCAGTCATAGCATTTACAAGCTACTTTGCACCCTTTTCACTGTCCCCCCAAATGATGCCTTCTCTTTTGCAGGGGACACAGGGGTAGGATTTGCTCCTCAGTTTTAACATTAGCACTTTCTAAATAACAATTAGCAGGAAGGCAGGCTGTGCTGTGCGAGTGCTCAGCCAGCTTAGCGGTGCAGTGGGTATTGCGTCTTGTTAGGGGTATGCTGAATGAGGCACAGGGGAGCCCTTGTCTCATGGAGTCATTTCTGTAATACTGAGTATTTCTGATGTAGCCCTATAAATCAGTCCTCCGACGCACACCCTCACCCAGCTCTTCCTGCCAGATCTCCCCATACACACACAAAACCTCCTGCTGCCAAACTCTTTCTTATCCCCCTAAATGCTCAGCTGCTAATCCACTAATCCTAGGGACCTGTCTTCCTCTTCTCCTCTTGCCCTCCACTGGCCTATAAGGGCCTGGTCCAAAGTCCAGTGAAGTCGGAGAAAAGACTCCCATTGATTTCAGTTGACTTCAGTGGTCTTAACTGTTCATTTCAGGGGATTCATTATACATCATATACAAACATAAAAAGGCACAAATCCAATATTTTTCATGTATGAGATACCTTTTAACTTTGTAAGTAAAATTAAATGTGATTTTGTTCCCCAAAGCACTTTACTTTCACTTTAATTTTCTCAGGAAGATGCAATTTATGAGAGAGGTTATAACAGACTGACATTTTCCTATGCACTTTGCTTGTGTTTATACCTATCTGTTTTTTAAGGTAAATTCTGAAAAGCTGATTCAGTTTCTAAGACTAGCTGCAGCAGTTGAAATGCAGAATATCAAGACATGTGATCTGGGTCTTCAAGCAAAGAGTGTAACTTTAAAGGATCAAAGCAAAAGGTTCTATTTTTGTTTTTTTAAATGTATTTATTACTCTAAACAAATGAGAAAAATATCTGAGAAATCCTCTTTTTTTTTTTTCTTTGGTAAAAGTCTTGTAGGTGTTGTATTTTCAGAATGTTTTCAAGCCTGCTCTTTTCATTGAGGATTCTGAAAGCAAAACTGGTTCTTCAATTATGAAATTAAAAAGTATTTTACATAGCGTAGAAGAGCACAGATTTTCTCTTGCATCCATTCAAACCACTACGTGTTTTGGGTCATTGATCACCTATACTACATACTGCTAGAAGGATCATTTGAGATTATGCAGACTCCCCTTTACTTAACCTTGGCAAGGAAAACAGTTTCAATTAGAGACAATTTTAATAATTACCTTTTTATCCTTGTGTGTGTAATTGCGTGCGTATATATAAGATAGATAGATTAGATATATGTATGAGATAAATGCTCTTTTGAAATCACTGAAGACTGAAGTACTCTATGCACAGAATAAGTACAGTACATACTCCCCCATCAACATAACTTACCTGGATGAGGCAGGCTCCCACTGTCGGAGCAAATGATCACGCTGCTGAAATTGACAACAAGGGTGTTGATAGAGACTGTGATCTTATGTGATGTGAACATCAGCATGCCAGAAATTGGATTTGAGACCACGATCTCATTGCTTATAGTCCACTGAGCAGCCAACAGAGGGCAACAGACTTCTGCCACGGTTAACCAAGGCTGGATTTTAGAACCTGAGGCCGAGTGGTGAAATCTTTTGTAGAGCTGGGAGAAGTTTTTACCAAAACTCTTTTTCAGCAAAAAATACAGATATGGGTTGATCAAAACCTTTAGTGAATTTGTGTCAAACTCACCAATTTATTTTAATTGAATAAACAAAAATTATGAAAAAATGAAAAGGACTTTTTGTCTTGATATTTTTTAATGAATTATTTTGATTTTTTTATTCAAAATGACTTTTTGGTTTGAATTTCCTTCAATTTTATTTCATTGTTTAAAAAAAGCTCAAAATCAAAACAAAATATTACGTTTTGGGACAAACAAAATGTTTCATTCAACCCAAAACATTTTTTTTTTTTTTTTTTAACTTCGCTGAAAATTTCAGAAACTTTTCATTGTGGGTGGACCTGAAATAATTTTATTTTACTTTTTTTTTTACTTTTTTTTTTTTTTTTTTTGCAACTGACAGATAATCAAAAAACTCAGTTATTGATTATCTTTTGCTCTATTATCAATCGACTGAGCCATCCCTTCTACTGTACATTCCAGTCACTATGTGGCACAGCAGCATTATGCGGTACCAACAGCGTTACAAAGTTAGGAGCCATACACACGTATGTGACTTTATTTACACATGTAGTAAGCTATGCTCTACCAGAAAAAGCCTGAGGCAAAGATTAGGCTGGTATTTATGATATACAGTCTTCAGCCACATCAGCTCACCTATGCTTTGATCAGATCCTAAAAACAGCAGGCCTGGCTGATTACTGAATGGGAAACCTCCAAGGAAACCCCAGGAAGCATTACTAGTGATTCAGTAGATGGCTCTCCTTCTTTCTGAGTCAGTCTTGATCCATGCCCCAGCATGTAGACAGGAGGTATTTGGAAGTACTCTCTTTTAGGTGAAACAAAAAATCTGAGGTATGTATACCATTAAAAAAACTTAAGGCATTTTTCAAATGAATCACAGCGTTAAGCCTGATAATCTAGCCAAAACCCAGTTTAGGTCATTATGTTTTCCTTACCACGGCATTTTAGCTGGATTTGCTATTTTTCTTTGCTTCCTACCCAAGCCTGTTTTGTTGCATTGCTGTGATCAGCTCAACAGCTGCCCCAGAACACCTCAGAGGTTCTATATTGCCAGAGGGCAGTATACTTGTCGAACACTTTGGGATCCTTTGTGGGGCAAGGTGAACTGTAAAGTATAATGTATTATTTTTATGGTAATCTGTATATTTTGATCCTCCAGCGCTCTGGCTCCCAAAGACCCATTGCAGATCTTGAAGCAAATATTGAAGGAATATAAGGGGGAACTAGACATGGAGAAACTGACCCTGAGTTTTCAAAAAGAAGATAAGTCTTTCTCCGGCCTCCTCTCTCTATATGAGGTAAACAGGACCCAGAACAGGGTTCAGTCTAGTCATGTAATCACAGGTAGACCGTTGTCATTTAATAGCAGTGTATACACTTAAAGCCACAGATGGACAATTTGTTTCAGTTATATGCATAGATCCTGTTACTATTGCAGAATGTATTTCAAAGCTATATTTTTATGCTTAAAAATAAGAAAAGAATGTGAATCCTGCAGAACTGGTCTAAAAGGATATGTCTACACTGCCATTAAACACTGGTGGCTGGCCCGTGTCAGCTGACTTGTGGTCACAGGGCACGGGCTGGAGGGCTATAAAACAGCAGTGTAGACATCCAGGCTTGGTCTGGATCCCAGGCTCTGGGACCCTCTCCCCTTGCGGGATCTCAGAGCCCAGGCTCGAGCCCGAATGTCTACACGGCAATTTTTATAGCCCCACAGCCCAAGCCCCACAAGCATGACTCAGCTGACCTGGGCCAGCCCCAGATCTCTTAGTGCAGTGTAGACATATGTAGAGACACAGACTTTAAGAAGTGGGAAGACTCTCAAAAACCAATGAAGTCAATGGGAGTTGAGAACACTTGATACTTCGCAGAATTTGCTGGGCTTATATTGCTTTTGGTTACTGCTCTGCACTATCCCAACAGCAGTGATCCCATGTCTTTGTTAAGGTAAAAAACTGAAAGTGTGTGGAGTGGGAAGAGCTCAAGAGAGGGAGGGGTGAAGAGGCTAAAAGCTAAATCCTGGATTTGTTATACTTTGTGGCTTCTGTAAAGTTTAGAGCATTCCTATATGACACCCATGAGGTTAAAATAATAGAAAGACTTTAGAAAACAGTACATCATTTTGAATGATAAATGACGTGCCTCATGCCTACAGGTTGGCTCCTTGGAAATTCAGTGGTGAATCTGAGGTGAGTTTCTAAGCACAGTGAATGCTTGAGGCTTCATACCATTCAGGAGGCAGTAATGAGCAGTGGGCCATGGTGTCACAGGTCTGAAAAAAGGAGGAACGGACGAATTAGATGAACTGTGTTGAATGTTGTTCAGTTTGGGGGTATTCAACACAGAATTCTGAGCTCATCTGTTTTAAAAAATAGATTTGAGTTATGTTTAAAAATTATTGTAGAGCTGGTTAGAAAATGGGATTTTTTTTTCTGCCGAAAATTTCAAGTTTTATCAAAAAACCAAAAACTGAACATGTCTGGCAGAAAACTGCCAAATCTTCTCAAACTTTGGGGTTTTCAGCTTTCCAATGACAAAACAAAAATGTTTAAGGAAATTGGATGCTTTCTGTGAAAACTTTCATTTTAGCTGAAAACCCATTTTCCATCCAAGAAATGGTTTTGAAGGAAAATTTTCAGCCAGACCTAATCCTTAATAAGATCTGCTGGTAATCTTTTTGCACAGTCACTTGATTCTGCTTGCAGAATTTGCACATGGAGTTTAACATGTTAGATGACTGCAGAGTCAGGCTCACAAGAAGAAAAGGCTCAGTCCTGGTCACAACTGCATATGGTCATTAATGATCTGGAGGATAGCGTGGATTGCATGCTCAGCAAGTTTGCAGATGACACTAAACTGGGAGGAGTGGTAGATACGCTGGAGGGTAGGGATAGGATACAGAGGGACTTACACAAATTAGAGGATTGGGCCAAAAGAAATCTGATGAGGTTCAACAAGGACAAGTGTAGAGACCTGCACTTAGGATGGAAGAATCCCATGCACTGCTACAGACTAGGGACCGAGTGGCTAGGCAGCAGTTTTGCAGAAAAGGACCTAGGGATTACAGTGGAGAAGAAGCTGGATATGAGTCAACAGTGTGCCCTTGTTGCCAAGAAGGCCAATGGCATTTTGGGATGTATAAGTAGGGGCATTGCCAGCAGATCGAGGGACGTGATCGTTCCCCTCTATTCGACATTGGTGAGGCCTCATCTGGAGTAGTGTGTCCAGTTTTGGGCCCCACACTACAAGAAGGATGTGGAAAAATTGGAAAGAGTCCAGCAGAGGGCAGCAAAAATGATTAGGGGGCTGGAGCACGTGACTTATGAGGAGAGGCTGAGGGAACTGGGATTATTTAGTCTGCAGAAGAAAAGAATGAGGGGGGATTTGATAGCTGCTTTCAACCTCCTGAGTGGGGGTTCCAAAGAGGATGGCTCTAGACTGTTCTCAGTGGTAGCAGATGACAGAACAAGGAGTAATGGTCTCAAGTTGCAGTGGGGGAGATTTAGGTTGGATATTAGGAAAACGCTTTTCACTAGGAGGGTGGTGAAGCACTGGAATGGGTTACCTAGGGAGGTGGTGGAATTTCCTTTCTTAGAGGTTTATATGGTCAGGCTTGACAAAGCCCTGGCTGGAGTGATTTAATTGGGGTTTGGTCCTGCTTTCAGCAGAGGGTTGGACTAGATGACCTCCTGAGGTCTCTTCCAACCCTAATCTTCTATGGTTCTATGATTCTATGTGTATATGCTGTTTTACTAGACTGTTTGAAAACACTTTGCCATGTATCTTTTATACTGGAGCTGATGGCTGTGATGTGCACTGGATTTATAATAAAATCTGCTCCTCTCAGTTGCTTTGCTGAAGATAATGATACCCCAAATTTCAGTGGGAAATTTTATCTTGTTTCCAGATTGAGACCATTTGCCAGAAGCATAGACTAACTCTAACTCCTTTATTGCTGGAAGCTTTGCTCAACAACCACGATTTGTGCAAACAAGGCAAAATACAGTAAGTTTTTAATACCATCCACACTTGATAATTCCTTCTAAAATAGACATTTGATTGCACAGGGTCAGCCTCGCACACAAGCTACAAAGTCAGCTGCTCTGTGCGTGGGCTTCTCCCATCTCCCTGTTTTTAGGTGTGTCATGGAGACTTGCAAGTCACAGGCTGGCCCAATCTTCGCTCTGGTAGAGACACTGAAATGGGAGATCGCTCAGTGATTTTCCATATCCCCTTCCTGGGAGCTTGAGGTCCCACTCTTCGTTGGGATTCCTGCCAGTTATAAGGTCAAAATCGGGCTGACTTTGGTCACAGATACAGGGTAGAGCTCCTCATAGGATGACTGGAAGGAAGAAACCAACCCAAAGTCCCTTTCACATCAGCAGAACCTAGGAGAACCTTACAACAAAATCAAAGTACCTTAGCTCATATGAGGCTAATTTGCCCTTATCCTGCAGCAAAGACCTTAATCTAACTGTAGAGGAGTCTTTGTATGGATTCTCGTGTCTTGATTTAGCAGGACTCTCTTGGCTCTCAGCAAAGCACGGACTTCTCAAGGCTTACCTTTCCGTGCTGTACAAGCCATCCATGCATGGTGTGAGATAGGGCACCTTTATTCCTATGACCTGCAGTGAAGAATTACATTTGTAAAGGATAAACTCTTCCACGCACATACCATCTTTGGCTAAGGCCTTGCCTGTTAAATTAAAGCTATTTTGTTAAGGGCTTTAAACGCACTTGCCCACAGACTGAATTACGTCTCTTTAGAGATTAAAAAATCCAATATAAACAAAATAAATCTAGGAAGCTGAATGCATGAATCATTGTTTTAGTATATACTGTCCATTCTAATCTGCAGTCCAATTGTGAAGTCATTCAGGGGGCTGTTTCTCAAGTAATTAGCAGGAATCTAGCTCTAAGCCACTTTCTGATTAAATGTGCTTAAAATCAATAAAACACCATGAGTGATTACAGTCACGTGAGATTAGCCTTGTTGAACAAAGCAGAACAAGTTATGTCCTCTCTGTAACTTGTCAAAAAGAAAAATGGGGGCTTGGAGGAGGAATGCCTGATATTTCTATGCAGATTTTTCTACCTCTCTTCTTTAATTTGTTTTTCCTGGAGAAATGAGGGGATCAGTTCAGTTTCTGGAAGTTACAGGATTGGGGAGATAAAGCTTTTGTAGCACCACCAAAAAGCCACCTCAGGTTAACTAAAACTGGTGGAAATCGGCATAGGTCTGTTAATTTCAACTCTCCCCACTGAGGATGTGGCCCATAAAGCAAAGTTTGTGTCCATCCTTTGTGTCAGTTGTAGATAGATAGTATTTTTAAAAATCACAGAGCTCCAAAATGCACTGGCAAATACAGAGTTTGCCGTTTGGAAAATGTTGTCCTGAATGTGTTGCCAGTGTATCATGTGATGTATTACATTTATGTACACAAGCTAACCTTCATGCTAGTGATTGTGGTATGCTCTGCTGCATATTTATAATGTGATTTTTTTCTTTATTTCAAAAAACCTTTTCATAAATTTATTGTTTATTTTTAATGATGTCTCTGACCTCCATTACATAGATCTCAGAAGTCAGACTGTTTGGGGGACTGTTTTCAAATATTATATTTCCTTTTAAAATGTTTGCACATGCAGGTGGAAGAAATTTGTGGAGTTGCTCAAGAAAGCTCATTCTGATGCGATTCCAAATTTGCCTGTTCCTTTGGGTAAGTGTCACTTTGGCTGTCACTTTAAATCACACCCATGAGATATTACAAGCATCCTGAAAACACAACCTTTTCCAAGACCAAAGATTCCTGAAATATCTTCATCCTACATAGTGAGCTTTTTTCCAACAAGTGTCCTGCTGTTGATAATGCCACCCTGTCAAAGTGCCATGCTGAGCATTGGCCTTGTTTTTAAGAAATGAAAAGGTCTCACAAGTCTGGAACTACAACAAAAAACCCCACAACCCACCACCACCAAAGCAAGTTCAGTAAATGTTTCTGTTCACTTTAAAGAGCAGTACAATGTATAGTCTCCAAAGGAAAATTGTGCATAATAAATCCCCACTCCTGGATTCATTCTGTCAGTACAGGAATTTCACTAGTTTGATGCATGCACCTGTTTGGCTGCATGTAACCTCTCTTTTTTTTTTTCCAGTTTTTCCGGTTTTTCCAGTTGCTGTTGCAGAATTTTCAACTTAGAGAAAATGAAGAAATAGTGCAGAGTATAGGCCAGATCTGAAGCTGGGATAAATTGATGTCACTCAAGTATCCTTAAGGGAGCTACCCTAATTTAAACCAGCTGAGAATCTGGCTCCATTATGGTCAGAAAATAATTGTCATCCTGGCTTCAAAGAAGACATTGGGCTGTTACTCCACTGCCTGACACCTTATGTAGGCATTTACACCAGTCCCAAGTGGGTGTAACCTGCTATCAAATCGTGAGAATATTTTACATTCACTTTGCATTGGTGCAAACAACAACACATGGTGCAGGTCAATGCAGAATCAGGCCCTTTCCATGCAGAGGAGCTGAGCAACTACGTAGGCATCACTGGGAGCTGTTGGTGCTTGGCCCCTGTGAAAACAAGGCCCATATTTACAATGGCAAAATAAATAGATTCATAGATACTAAGGTCAGAAGGGATGATTATGATCATCTAGTCTGACCTTCTGCACAACGCAGGCCACAGAATCTCACCCACCCACTCCTGCGAAAAACCTCACCTATGTCTGAGCTATTGAAGTTCTCAAATCATGGTTTAAAGACTTCAAGGAGCAGAGAATCCTCCAGCAAGTGACCCGTGCCCCATGCTACAGAGGAAGGCAAAAAACCTCCAGGGCCTCTTCCAATCTGCCCTGGAGGAAAATTCCTTCCCGACCCCAAATATGGCGATGAGCTAAACCCTGAGCATATGGGCAAGATTCACCAGCCAGATACTACAGAAAATTCTTTCCTGGGTAACTCAGATCCCACCCCATCTAACATCCCATCACAGGCCATTAGGCCTATTTACCATGAATATTTAAAGATCAATTAATTACCAAAATCATGTTATCCCATCATACCATCTCCTCCATAAATTTATCGAGTTTAATCTTAAAGCCAGATAGATATTTTGCCCCCACTGCTTCCCTTGGAAGGCTATTCCAAAACTTCACTCCTCTGATGGTTAGAAACCTTCGTCTAATTTCAAGTCTAAACTTCCTGGTGGCCAGTTTATATCCATTTGCATTGTTTCAGGGAGAATCTAGCCACTAATTAAGGATCTGTTGTTCAGGTAGATTCCATTTGGCTGGCGCATCTGCACAGGGGGTCTGCCGACTCTATATTCTAGTGAGGTAGCCCATGTTTGGAAATCTTCAACATGTTTCTCTTGTTCCAGTTACCTACGCTGTCTGGGTACCGTCAGGGATTCATTTTCAATCATCTTTTCCTGTGTTTACTGATGATTGGTACTTTTTTAACACTCTCCTTGATCCCACAGTGTAATCAGCCTCACTCAGAACATGTGTATTCTGCCTGTGTCTGTTGCTCATTCAACAGCCTACAAAATGCTAGCAAAGTGCAGCCGTGTTGCAGATTTCCCTTCCAAGCTCCTCCTACATGCGACAGGCCAAATTCTAGACTTGGATGTATTGATGGAGCCCTCACTGAAATTCATGGTAGTGACTCACAGGCAAGTAAATCCAGAATTTGGCCTAAGTGAGCCAGATTAGGAGAGGAGTACATGGGATTAAGTATATTTTACATGCCAAGAGATAGCAGAGAGCAGTGCAAATGGCGTAAATTACAATAGCCCTACCTTTTACATTTGTAGCTACTTACACTCTCCTGTTAGTTGCTTTTGCTCCTACCAGTCCTCCCTTCTAGTCTCTTGGTAGGTGAGTCAAACTAGTTTAGACTCGCTCAGATTCCAGGGACAAATTCTAAGGTGTGTAAGTGACACCTGGGTAATGGGCTTCATTCGGAGGGAGTCTGTTAGTAACTTGCACACTGAGGGGGCTAAAAGCAACTGTAAATCCCACCAGCTTCGACTCCTTTAGATTCTTCCACGCACACTGACTCACTTCTGAATTTTGATCTTCCTGTCCAGAGCTTATTTCAGACAGTTAATTAGCACATTCTTGGCTGTCAGTAGCTGGACTGTGCATTCCTGAGAGGCACATGTTTTATGCACGCAGATAATCACCAGAGCATTTATGTGCATAGATAATCACAATAGTTTACAAAAATTCACTGGGCCCTGATAATTACTCTAGTTTGCTTTTTCTCTTTCATTTGTCTTAATGTGGTCTCCTTCTTCCCTGCTCTAACTTGGCTGAAAATACACAGGTAGATTTCCTTCAGACTGACCAATTCCTTTTGGTTCTACTGAATTTTTGACTGGCTGTAGTCACAAATATATCAGGTGAACCTGAGCTGTATTTCAGGACCATAGTTTTGTGTGAAAAAGGTGATTGTTTCAGGTGAGTTTTGCTTTGAAATTTCAGATTCTTTCAAAGAGAAAAACCAGGATGAAGACAGAATTTTTTTTAAAAAAAGTGGAATGCTGAGTTTTCAAAATTTTTCAGGAGATGTTAATACCTCCTTATAGTTTGCCCTGTTTGGAAAAGCTATTTCCAAACTGTAGTGTGAAACAAAAATTATTCATTTAAAAAGACTTGAATAATATATAATATATAATTATTAATAATATAATATACACAAATAATATAAAGTCTAGTTGAATAATTAGTGAAGATTGTCTCAAACCACAAAATTTATATCCCAATCCAGATTTTAAAACCCCAACATGCCTGGGATGTTTTGTAAGGAGGGGTTTGGTTCAGCTAATGACTATTTGCAAAATTTGGATTCAGCTCCACGTTTAGATTTTGAATGTCCTGAAGGACCCTGATGTGTTAGGTAGGATCCATCATTTGGATTCGGGCCCAGCTTTAATAATGAATGTGTTTGCTTATATAGAGGCAGCTGGTTTTTGAGGCTACTTCTTCCTGCTTCTGGTTTTTCAAAGCTGAAATGAAGGCTGGATTGTGAGCTATTGACAGGGACACTACATTAATCTAATAATCTTTAGAAAGTGTTATGGGGTTTTTAATATTCACATGATGGCCAAACCCTGTGTTCAGCCAATCATAATCATAGCATAGGAGCATATTCAGGGTTCTAAGTTTGGACATGAACGTATAACCATCTGGTTGGAGACAAATCAGCTGTCTGTTGAACTATAAACACCCTTCATTCATAGTGATAATTCATCTTTCCTACCATTGAAATGTTATGCTGCAATCTATCTTGCTGTGCATAAATCAGTGTAATCTCCAAA
Source organism: Chelonia mydas (assembly GCF_015237465.2). NCBI lineage: Eukaryota > Metazoa > Chordata > Testudines > Cheloniidae > Chelonia > Chelonia mydas. Next base: position 90,694,036 of record NC_057854.1, read on the forward strand.
TAGATGGTTATTAAGCAGGTATTGGAAGAGAATTGATTTACAGTACTTAGCCAGAGAATCGTGTACAAGGGCTTGAATTTTAAGCTGTAACAGCGTAACTGTGAAAACACAGGGATGGGTTGAGCCTGTTAGGCATTGATCCCCTTGCATAGGGGACAGCTTACTGGTGTGTGTAGGTGTGGGGGACAGAGAGGAGAGAGCATGCCTGGATATAATCCCTTGATGGGGTGCAGTATGTGCAGTCCTTTGTAGCTGGCCAGCTCTGGAAAGTGAACACACCTGAACTAAAACTAGGGAAAAAACTGGCCTCTCCAAACCCTTGTACATTTTACACGTGCAGGATAGGACACATACAGCAGTAAAATAAAAGATGGTAACAGAGATTAGAAGCTGGGAATAGACACCACTGGTAACAAATTAGTGATAGGTACCCGGATGCCATGGTAATGAGTAGGATTTGAGAGGCTGAGCCAAATTCTGTCCTGAAGTGTGTCTATCACTGGAATTGCATGGGGTCATCACAGAATTTGACGCAGGGGAAGTGGGATACGTACAAAGGCCAGATTTTCCCTTAAAGAGAGGGGGAGAAAGAGGAGTTTTAACCCCACTCTTGGCTGCATTGTATGTCTGTCTATAATCTTGAATTTAAAAAAAAGTTCCCATAAAACTATACCAAAGGCAATGAAGCGAGGCACAGAATTCACCAATGCAAAGTATTGAGATAGATGAGGGTTATGAGACAGTCGACTGCCCTTCTATTCAGTGCACCTGGAAAACTGTGTAACAAAATGAGGGTTTGAGCCAGTTCCCCCCACAGAGAAGGGAATATATCTGGTAAAAGTAGGGAAAAGAATTTTTATGACTCCTTATGATTTTTTTAAAATTAACATTAAAACTCTATCCTTCTCCACCCACTCCAACACCGAAACGCCTGATCCTGCACTCAGTTACACCAGTGTAAATCCATAGTGATTCCATGGTGTTAGGTGGAGTCAGTATGGATTTATATATGTGTAACTGGTAGCAGAATCTGGCTCTGGAGACTTTAGGAGCATATGGGACCCTAAAGCGTGGCAGGTGCTGTTTGGAAAATGGTATTCACAGAGCCCAGCTGGTAGCCACAGCTGAAATCTGCATAATCAAAATCTTCAGATTCAGCTGCCTTGCCTGGTTTCATTTCCATGGAAACAGATGCAGGACTGTAGAAAATTATGTACAGGTGTTTCCATTAAAAGGTCATTGTTCGCCAACAGCTATAACACAATGGTAACTGACATGCCTCAGTTAGTTCCCTGTATTTAGAACAGGAAATGGTCGCCATCTCTTAGATATCACTGGGTAGTAATTTTGGGCAAATGCTGCTGTTTCATTAATGGTAACCTCTGTGGGCGATTTATTATCACACTGTTTCTACAGTATCCAGGCAACACTTAGATGTGTTTTGGCCCATATCTTTGTGCCCTCCTCTACCTTTCTGCCCAAAGCAACCTTGCATAAACTCCTAGTTCTGACATAATTTCCTTCAAATGGGTCTGCCAACCATTGTTCTGTTAGGACTGGCTAGGAAATGGAATGTTTCTCTGACAGGAAACATTGACATTCCAAAGTTAGGTTTCATCCTGAATCGGCCCAGAAAGTGGAAATACTGGAAAACTTCACTGGATGAAATGTGGCAGAATATTTCAGATCAGAAATCTCAAAATGAAGCCTTTAAACACGGCAACATATTTTGTTTTAATTCTCATGATTGGAAAATTACAAACAATGTCCACATTGCTGTGTCCTCACCCAAAATGTTGATGAAGCCATGTTTCCAGAAGGAATATTTTTGCGTGAAATTTTTTGACCAGCTGCATTTACTCCAAAACATCAACACAATTCTGACTGCTTCCTTGCTGAAATTCACTCGGCTTGAGCTGTAACCTACCTACTTTACATCAATTGGAACGTAACTGCCTGCAAAGCGTTTTGTGGTTGCTTTGCATGAAAGATACCATACAATTGACCAGTTGTGTTTCTGCTGTGATTGGCTGCAGCGAGACTGGATTCCTGTGTGACCCACTTGAATGGGGGAGGGATTTCTCACCATAAGCTGAAGGTGCAGAGCAGTAGCAGAGCTGCTCTGTAGAGACTGCTCCATCCCCGTTACTGGAGAATCCTTCAAAGTCCTTGCCCATACAGGGATCCCCTCCAGAGATACTCACTGAATTTATGGAGTTGGTACATGACCACCTCACTTGCACAGCAGAACAGAACTGGTTCTCAACAGTGGGGGAAGCTTTTGCCTTTGAGAGAAGTTAACTTACTAGAGTGATTGAAAAACTAAAAGTAGCACTTTCGTTCCCTGCGCAATGGTGGGCAAATTGAGTATCGAGATCATCAATTACAGCCAGGCCAGTTGGGCATTTGCTCATATTTTAAAAATGTACTTGAAAGTGTGTATTGCTCTAAGTGTTGGTGACATAGTCCTTCATGTTTATTCAAGCCCTGATCCAGTGCTTGAGTGAGGTTATTTCCATTGACTTCAATGATCATTGCATTAGGCTCATCATTTCCAAAACCCATCATTGTGATTATTTTTATGGAGCACGTAGATGCAAGAAATTCTTACGAATGTTTCCATTTTAGGGGAACTCAAAGAGGAAATCAGCGATGATGTGGCTGCCCGTCTGGTATGTTCAATAGAACGGATATAGCCAAGTAGCTGATAAGTATCTTTGGTTGGTATGTTACAGATGATCTTTTATATAACGGTCTCTGCAACGGAGAAGGCAAGTCTGTAACTTGTTTTTTCTTAATTAATAAACCAAATATTAATATCCAGTCAACAGCATGGGCCAGATCCTGTGCCTTCTGAAGTCATTAATGGTTTTTCCTGTGCCTAAATACCCTAAAACTCAGCCCAGCAAAGCACCGAAGTGCATGTGTAACTTTAACATATGAGTACTCCCATTGGCTTCAGTGGAATGACTTTCATGCTTAAAGGTGCACAAGTTAGTGAACTGGGGCCTTATGACTTAACGAGAAAGGACATCCCCAGTCTTTCCTTTGTGTTCTCATTTAACATTGATATGAAGCTTACTTTTCTGGGGCCTGGTGCACAGCCATTTAGAATCTTTGACTTTCCCATTGGAATTCTGTCATGCTGCAGCTAGGTGCAACTGACCACATGGAAAATAACAATATACTGGCTCTTATTAAAGTAAGGAGTGGTCATGATGTTAGTGTCAATGTCTTAAGGTCATTGTGCGTGAGAGATAATGACCTTCACCCACAGATGACAGGATTTGAAATGTAAATCTAATGGACTGAGAAGAGCCTTTGTTTCTGGTAGCCATTTCGAAGAAATTGTTATTTTCCCAGTACTTTGCCTTAAGGTTCCAACAGAAATGAAAACATTGTTTTTCAGTTAAGGAATTTAGCACAATTGAGATGTACTGGTGAAAATGTGCTACATAAGAGCTAGCTATTTTTGTTATTATTTATTATTATTAAAAGTGACCCAGCCTCTCTCTACACTTGCTTCCTGCTGTAAAACACTTCAAAAAATAATATCAATATTGGCAGCCGACGTGAAAGGAAATAATGACAAAATCCCCTCAGTCTTGGCTTGAGAGCTGTCTTCTGACTACTATTGCAAGTGAGGTTGTGGAAAAGTGCAGTGATGCTACATGGTTTAACGGCTGATAGCCAAAGCTACACAAATTCAGAGTGGAAAGAAAGCATATATTGTTAACAGTGCGGGTAATTAACCACTGGAACAACTTACCAAGGGTGATGGTGGATTCTCCCTCACTGACAATTGTTAAATCAAGATTGGACATTTTATTAAAAGATCTGCTCTAGGAATTATTTTGGGGAAGTTCCCTGGCCTGTGTTATACAGAAGGTCAGACTAGATTATCACAATGGTCCCTGCTGGCCTTGGAATTGATGAATCTATGAAAAAATACCTGCTCCTTGGTAAGAAATGGAGTAATCACAGCTCAGCTTCCTTAACCCATCCCTTCGTGACTATCAATTGACAGAGAGGAGAATGCCTGTGGGAAGGGAGAGCTCCAGGGTCACTGGGTTTCATCCCAGGACAGGGGATTTTTTTTTTTTGTTGCTTTGTTTTTAATTTTCTTGTGATTTAATATTTGGTCATCAAGGTGATTTCAATGGGATTTAGGCACCTAAACATCTTTAAGGATCTGGGCTCCATAATCCATATTTAAGAACTTCACTGTGGGTTTAGGAGCCTATCTTTACACTCCCAGGTTTGAAAGTTTTGGCCCATTATTCCTTGAGGGTAAACACTTGCTGGGCTGTGTTTCTGCTGAAGCCTCTACCAGCTGGCGAGGATGTCTTAAGGGTATCCAGACTTGGAAATTGCCCTGACTCGGCCTTTGGTGGTCAGCAGTCAGTGCAGCGCACCAATGCATACCCTGGAAGCATAGACAAAGGCTACTGACTGGGCAGAAGTCAACCTCAGTTAGTGAATCCAACCCCCCTTGTCTACATGTGCGGGGTCAGCACAACTGCAGCTTCAGCAATGGCTGAGTTGGGGCTATTTCCGGAGGTAGACAACACTCTAGACCAAGCCCACGACTGTGGTGTTCATAGCTGCCTTAAACACAGAAGTATTCTGTGGTTGCCATTTACCCAGCATGACACTGTCACTAATAGTTTTAATCTTAAGTTTCCATTTAAATTTCTTATTAGCGACTTGTGACTGAACAGCAGGGACTTAATTTTCTTTGCACTCACCATTGACTGAAAATAATTCTCGTGTGGAGGAAACCGCTGCTTTAGACCCCATACAGTGCTACCAGTTACTCCGTAGGCCTCATTCTTTCACTTGGCACCATACCATGTATTACTGTGAGTGGGGACCTTCCCAGCATAACAAATTGCTTTTATGGCACCCCTAGTGGAAACAGGATGCTAATTAGCCATTCATCATGAGACTCCGCCATTCAGAGGAATACTTGCTGAAGGAAAAGAGAGGAACTTCACAGATAACTTTAAAAACAGCCATTGTCTGAACTGTTAAAATGGGGAGAGGGTGGTCAAAGAAAAAACTGAACGTGACGAATTTGTTCAGTAGCCAGGGAAGAGGCAGGAACTGAGGGAAGGGAACAGAGTTGGCAAACGTATGTTGGCTGTCTTCAGGTCACAGCTCTAAACTATGGTGAGTAGGCTTGAAAATAACCTGTTGTGCCAACTATGCACTGTAGCTAATCACTGAAATGCAATGCACTGGCAACTGTCCTAGTGAAGTGAGGAAGCTGGTTATCAGAAAACCCATTAAGTGAGTTCTGGGCAACGATGGGAACTTGGTACATTTTTCTTCCAAGTAAGGATGGTCAGACTGAGAAGGAGGGGTGTACTGTGTTGGGCAATGCCTTGTGGTGGTGTCACACCAGCCTAGGGAGATCTGTTGTACCTCAGTTCTCCTCTCCCTGGGATCAACTCTATCTTCCCTCTGTAGAAAACTATTCGTGGTTAGTCTTTGATTCACACTGTTCAGGCCTTTCCTTTGCAGGAAAACACCAAAGAGCATGAAATTCTTGCTTACAAGACTTGGGCTCGAAACTATCCTGCCACTGAAGGAAAAGAAAGACCAGTGATCCAGTCTTTCTTCAGTCTGACTGACGGCAGTGACTCTGAAGAGCAGGAGGCCTGGATAGACCGGTTCAGAAAACTAGAGAGAGCTCTTTATTTGTGTGATATAAAAAACACAGGTAATGTTTTAAAAGACAGCCTGTAGGCTTTACTCAATGGACCACCCACATGAGTAAGGGATCAGAGCTATTATTTGAAAGTAATTCGCTTTCTAAAACACTCGAGGTCAGAGGGATGTCAGTCTGGGTTCTATTCCCATCTCCACTATGAACTACTTGCATGACACTGGGCAAGTCACTGAAAGTCTCTGTGACTTATTTTCCTTATAGGTACAATAGAGCTAATAATACTGCCCAATGTCAGATGGGTGTTGGGTGCACTTGAATATTCTGCCAGTGACTGCCGTAGGAATGCCTGTGCATAAATACATCTCAAAAGAAAAATATTAATGACTATTGAAGCCAGAAGGAAGGGTCTGAAAGTCAGGAGGGTCATATTCTGCTTTTGGGTGCACATATGTGGCTCCTTTGGCTTTACAAGCTACCTGCTGTCATCTCCATTGCAGTTTCTCCCTGCCACCAACCAGACGTCGTCCTGATAGATCCCCTTAGCTCCTTGGCTAGTTCCCAGCTTGAGGGAGGGCTGAAGAACTGACAACAGGGTGAAGTGGGCAGGCTGAGGACAAGAGTTGTTGCCAGTAGGCAAGAGGGGTTTTGCACCAGTAACAGATTCCCATCCACACTGCCTAGTGCCCAAATGGCCTGCCTCCTCCTAATATAGCCTCCCCTCCTGGCTGAGCCTTAATGTTTAAGAACTGGCCAGTCTCCAAGTTGTTAAATACCTGATGCTTAGCCAGTGTCCTCAGGATTAATGTATAGATATTTGCCAGGCAACGACTGTATCATAACAGAGACTGTACATAACAACATACCTCTCTTTCACCTTTGGTCACACAAACAACACCCCCCCAGTAAAGAAAGAATTTCACTGGCACAGTTAGGCAGGGCAGGAAAAGGCGAAGACTCAGCCGTTCCCTTTTGGTGACCAGTCCGCAGTGGTTTGTTTGTTGGTTATTCCCTGGCTCTGAATGTTCAATAATTTCCTATCCAGGGAGTGTATTGTGATTTTCCATAGATCTCTCTGTTTCACCTTGTCTTTTGCTAAACCTATGCTCTTAGTCTGCTATGAGACCTTTCTGTAACTTCCCCACCTTCATAGGAATCACACTCCACAGTGCTCAAAGATGAGCTTGAATCAAATGTGCTAACATTTAGGCTTCTTCCCTGTACTGTCTGCTTGGGTCCGATCAGTTCTCTCTGATGGAACAGGATATTCACCTGGCTCCCATCACGCAGTATCTGAGCTCTGCAGGTTTTACCAAAGTCCTCTTTGGTTTGGTGGACTTTGGCTTTTTGGCAAAATGAATTACATGCTTTGAGTACATGCTAAGTAACAATTTACTATGATGGCTTCTTTCATGCCTCTTTGACCCTCCTATAAATGGGGAATCTATAACCTTTATGGTATTTGGGAACCATATTCTAATAAGGAACAAGAGTCATCAAAGTGTTTGATTTTTGCTGAAGGAAATGAGTTGATAATCTGTAGAAAAATGAACCAGGCTTTTTTTAAGTCTTTTTTATTTTAAATGTAGGCATGCTGGAAAAGGAAAAAGCAAAGCGTCTAATCCACAACTACAACCTCATCTATGATCTATCTCTGAGTCCTCTGAAAATTGATCAAGCTTTCCGAAACTTCCGTTCCGGAGAAAACATGCCATTGCAGCCGGTGCTGCAGTATTTAAAAGAGTTGTAACAAATACTTACTGTACCATTCTCATGAGTTCCGTTTTTCACCCAATGACAAATTTCTCACAGACTGAACATTGGTGATGTGCTAATTACTACAGCATGTTAATAACTCTCCATACTCTAAAAAAGAGGAAGCAAAAACAGAAACAGCTGCATCTTATACCTGAGTGAAATGTTAATAAAGTTGCTGGGTTTGAAATAAAACTAAATGGCCATGTAGAGTCAGGGCTCTCTCTCTGATACTTAGAGATGAGCTCAAGCTTCAGAATTCAGAGACTGATGTAGTTCTGGACTTCTAACCCCAAAGCCTGAGAATATCTGGATTGGAATTCTGGATCCACTCATTATAAAGATAGCAATATTTGGATGAAGGGCTACATCTGGATTTTGAACACTGTTGATTATGGTGATAAAATTGATAGATGATTTCAGTGAGATTTTAAATCAAGAAAATGGGAAAGTTGTCACTCTTAAGAACATCCACCTGTTTGAAAGATTCTACTGGTTCTAAAGGAATTCTCCATCTTTATAACTGAGAACGTTCTCTAGAACTGATAGACTCTTTCAAACCAGTGAGACTTTTTAAGCACATCCACTGTGGGTCATTCAAGCAGGGCTATAAACTATAGTCTTCATATATTAGCATTGCGGAAAATAGCCCAAAACTGACCCTGAAGACTCACCTAAGTGCCTAAATGATTTTATTGTCCTTAGCTTCCTCTTCTGCAACCCCAACCCCTCTCCCTAATGATGTCTCCTGTTCTTGTCTTTACTCTAGGGACAAATTCCGAAAACCTTACTTAGCATGGGCCTCAATTCAGGAAAACCTTTAAGTACATGGTGTAAACTTTAAGCACATGCTTAAGTCCCATTCACTTCAATGGGACTTAAACACATGCTGAAAGTTAAGCATGTGTTTAAGCGCCCGTACCAAAGAGGGATGTTTTACAGGGTCAGGTCAGCACATATTCCACAAACAGTCACCGAAGTGAGTGGGATACTGTGCTTTTGGGAGTATGCATTAGACTTGGTAGTGAGCGGCTGCAGCATCATGCCCATAGATTGTAAACTCTTTGGGGTGGGGAATCTGCAGAGCATCTTACACATCAATGGTGCTAAATAGATAGTCATAATAACAGGTTGCATAGCTGCTGTTCTGCTTAATTCATAACATGGTGGTGAAGTGTGTGATGTTTCCTAGAGCTGGATCTAACAGTAACATTCTTTATCTACATAAAGTTTAATATGTGTCATTATTTGGGTGTGACATTTACATTTAAGATTAAAGGGTGGGATTTTCAAATAAGTTTAGGGGAGTTAGGTGCCCAACTCTCATTCAATTCCAGTGGGATTTGGAACATCTTAGCCTGAAAGCTTGTGGGTCAGAACTGAAAGAAATGAAGTTACTAATATTGAAATTACTTGGGATGCACAATATATCGTAGAGTCTGGTATTCAGTGTTCTAAAGCCGTGTTAGACCCTGAATTTACAACTGTAACTCTATCTTCCCTGCTTTAAAACGCAGATGTTCTTGTCCCATGGGGAGTACCTCTAGTTCGTATGAAAATGTACATGTTCTGTTGTGAAGCTATGTGATGTTCTCATCTGAGAAATAGGTTTTCTTAAAACCTTATGCTTGAGCAATTGTCTACCTGTGTTTCTGTGCTGTGTACTTTGAAAAACAGGTTTTGTCTTTTTGCTTTATAGAGTGTCAATCCAGGAGAGGTCTGAGTGCCGGACACTCAGTGTAGCCTTGGGAAAGCTTGGAATTGAGCTAGTCTGTGAACCTATTGCTCAATCTTAGCCTCTGCAATGACTCATGTGGATAGTGCTCTCCCATAAGGAAGGGGTTCATAATTTCGCCCATAGAAATTAGAGGTGGAAGAGACCTAGGCCCAGATTCTTTTAAAGGCATTTAAGCATTGTTCTGCTCTGCGTTGCAAGGTCTATGTGACTTAAATGGCAGATTCCCGTTTTCAGAAGTGACTTAGGCACTTAGCCATTTAAGTCACTTGGGCCTTGTATTGCTGAGTGGAGCAATGCCTAAATACCTTTACAAATCTGGGCCCCAGAGCCTAATTCTGGTCTTTATTACACTGGTGTAAATCAGGAGTAGCTCCACAGACAGTAACAAAATTACACTGTGTAAGACAGATGTGAAATCGGCACCACCCTGGTAAAGTCCATTATCATGTCAGCCTCAGTTTGTCCCATACACTTTGTTCTCCATTCTTTGTCTCGGTCTTGTTTAATGGGTCAGATGATGGGTCTCAAGTGCTGGGAAATCATTGCTCTGGCTCAGGGTATCACAAACTTTATTGCACTGCGACCCCTGAGCCCTGCTTCCCCAGGTAGGGGGGAAAGGGGGCCACAGGTCAAGCCCTGCCACCCCAGGTGGAGGCAGAGGGGGCTGCAGCGGGTTGGGGTGGATCAGGTCCCAGCAAGTCTAATACTGGCCCTGGCGACCCCATTAAAATGGGGTCGTGACCAACTTTGGGGTCCTGACCCACAGTTTCAGAACCGCTGCTCTGGCACATAGATCTCCTCATTCAATAATTTTCCTTGATATCCAACCTACATTTCCCTTGCTTAGTGTACACTGTAGGGCTCCTGGGCCATCCTAAAGGATTCCTCTCCCTACATGATGTTTGTATCTTTCATATACTTCTAAGATTTCCTCGTTAGTCACTCCCTGCAGGACCATTAATCACTGTGAATTCCCAGTCTGGAGGCCGCAGTTACATAGTTCCTTCTAACAGGCAGCTGACATGTAGCAATTAAGACAGTTGAACATAGAAATAACAAGTCTGAGGCTCCCACAGATCTCCGTCCCCCACTTTTCACACTTCAGGAGCCAGCATCTCTGCAGCTTGTACAACTCAGCAGGCTTTATGCTCTATCCACCAGTTGCATTACAGTGGCTCTTACCCCAGCTGCAACTGGTGGGGGGGTATGGGGGGGGGCTACCCAGCTCCCTTCACTCCCTTCCACTTCATCTCTTCTCTGTAGGACGACCTGCATTCTTCCCCATTTCATCTCTCCACTTCCTGGCTACAGCAGTGCCCCCTCCTCATTTGTGCACCTCCTTTTCCTCCTGCCCCCCGACAGATCCTTTCCTCCATTTCCCCTTCTCCCTCCCTACCTGGTGTGCAGGATCAGGCCCTGTTAAAGTATATGATCCATGCAGCATGCAGCCAGTTCCTGCTTCAGTTGGCACATTTACTCCTGTTCCTTGAAGAGTTGCACAGGCATTTGGCCTCACGACTCTTGACTTTTGTGTGCATCGTACGGCCACGAAAACAAGAATTACTTTGCTTAATTTCTCTCCTTTTTTGCCCATCATCACTGAGCCCGATCCAACTCCCACCGAAGTCATCGGCTGCAGCACCTGTAAGTTTAAATGAGGCCTCTCTTTAGACTGGTGTCTTGCTTCATTGATGGTATTTAGATCACACTGTAGGAAATAATAAATGTTTTTAAATTGGGTTTACAAATTACAATCACAAACATTATTCAGGAAGGATTTGACTGCAGACACCAGACACATCTTGACAGACCAAAGGGCCATTTTATGTCCATTTTTAATGCTAATATTTTCTATTCCTTTCATTTTGCTGCACACTCTCTTTCCCTGCCATCTCCAGTATTTTTAGGGCAGTCCTTACCCTCCAAAGCACTTCACACGAGTTGCTTTTACCCACCACTGAAATGTAGCCATTGCTGGGGTGAAAGATAGTAGCTGATTAGCAGCCCTACAGATCATCTTATAAACATATACCCCTGTGCTTCAGGGTATAAGCCAAGCTTTGAGAGTTAGGAAGAGACTTCTCTTGTGGGCAGGTCATTCGATCACTTCCTTCTCCAATTTTTTGTGCCTTCTTCTGAAACAGCTGGTGTTGGCCACTGTCAGAGACAGGAGATGGACCACTGGTCTGATTCATTCTGGACATTTCTTTTTTGCTATATGGGGAATGAAGAATCCTGTATCCAGTTGAAACTGCAGGGGGAAGTTCAATGGGCAGGAATCTGCACGTTGTGCAGGACTATTCAGAAAGTGATGGCAAGATTTCACTGGCACCCTGAGCCCATATTTCAAATGTGGGTGTATAAGGGGAGGTTTCCTTTTTTTTCATTTATGAGCCTAATTTGGATTTCCTAAAACTAGAGAGCGGTTTGAACAAAAACCTCTGAGCTAAAAACCTTACACTATTGAGGCAGTCAGCGTCCGGTCTGGCCCTGACCTCTGCCGCTGAAGTATAAATGCCGAAGTGTAAAAATGTGGCCCTACAGCAAATTCTTTCTCTTTCTCTGTCATTAGCAGATGAATCTTTGGCATCCCTCCCCTTTGATGTGGAGCATATGTGCTAAAGATGCTTTAAAGTCACAGAGGCCCATGCAGGCCAATCTGCTAAGACCCAGATATGGGACACAGTCCTTAAAAGCCCTGGGTTGCCTGTAAAGAAGTGACCCAAAATAAGTGACACACCAAACAACAACAAAATGCTTTGTTGGGGGAGTTGGCTGGGGGGGGGGGCGCTTGAGCATTATATGGGCTTCACCTTTTAACACTGGTAACGCTTTCACAGGGATCCAGCACATTTAACGGTTTTTAAACCACTGCTCAAACACTTTTAAATCCACATGACACCTAACTAGCTTTTGCATACTTAACTCATATGCCCTCGTGTCAACTCATTGCTTTCATTATCCACCCAAGAGGGGGGATCTGTAGGCTATGACCGGATGATTGGGGCCTTCAGAGGCTCCGTATGGGCTGTCAGTTGCCCCAGTATAACTCTGGAGTAATTACGCTGAAGTTAATGGAATTACAGTGGGGGTAACCAAGAGTACAATTTGGCTTTATATCTCACCAGGTCAGATTATGACTGGGCCTTAATCCTGTTTAGCAGAATTATATCACCAGAAGTTAAAACTATTTCATCTGCCCCTCTCCTCTTAGTAACAGAAGGTAACACTAGTTCATCTGACAACCTTACCAAGTTGTTTTGATATATTTCAAGAAAAGAAAGACATACGTAGACTGGCAGATCTGACTTAATGGAAGAATCAATGTATCTCATATTGTCGGTGGAATTGGTAACATCACCTATATATATATATATATATATATATATATAAAGCTGCCCAAATCTTCCCATTAGAAGACCTTGTTTTCAGTTGCTTGTAACTTTAACCATTTGTGTTGAAATTTTCCAACCAGGCAGATTGGGGGGGGGGGGGGGGGGGGGGTTAAGCTACAATGTGTCAGCCATTTCCAAGAATGAGATTTGGAGAAATATACTACTTGCCCATGTTAAAATTATTCTTACAACTGTTTTGTTGAGAAGCTTTAGCAGCTGCTTAACTTAGAGCCAAGATATGAAATGTAGCAGAGGGATTGCCCTGGATGTGCTTTTTGCTGTCCCTGAGGAAACTCACCTAGGAGCAGGGTGGTGTAGGAGGCTGGAATGGAGTGAGAGGATCAGGAGCCAGGGAAGGGGGTGGATAGGAGTGGGGGCCAGGAGAGGGAAGCAAAAGGCAGTGTGGCTGTGGGGTGGATGAGAACAGAGGCAGGCTGGGGTTACAGGGGTAGGAGAACCTATAAACACAAAAGGACATGCCCTTGTAGAACCTGAAACGGAACTAAGGAGTCCTCAGCCTCTACATTCCTCTGCTGTCAGCAAATAGCTGTGAAACCCACTGACAAAATTGTGTCTCATCCCCCGTTGCCCCCCAAGACTGGTCCATATAGAGGATAACAGCCTACTACTGCTACTACGTGACTAGTTCAAGTAGTAGAGGTCTGTGTTGCGGAGCTGAGGGTCTGAAACCTGCCGATGACCTATATTTTGTCAGTAGGAAGTCAATATTGACTTCAATGGCAGCAGAATCAGGCCCTATTTTTGAGTTTTTATGGTTCATTTTTTTCTTCTTGTTTTTATATAATGAAGATATAAAAAGGCTGAAAGCTATTTCTCCAGGAAGTGAATAAGAAATGGACCACAAGCACTGCAAAGAAGACATGTGAATAAATATGTAAATATGCAGAAATAATGCAAATAGGCTGTTTGAAAAACACACATTATTAACCTGCCTAAAAGAACTGCCATTATATCCATCTAAGAGGCATGAAATTACGTCCCCCTTATGAATTGTACGATGCCTCAGCTCCCTAATTTTGAAACACTGATTCAAAGCAGCTCCAGTTTACACCTAGACCTTTTTTTCCTTTTCATTCCCCCCAGAAACAGTGTTTCCATCTGTTTGTCCCATTTTCCCATCTGTTCCTGAAGTCTCAGGGTCTTGTTCAGCTTGTTTATAAGGGGTGACTGAAAAGGAATATTTTCCCCCTCCCAGGACTATTGTATGTGACAAGGCAGTTCGTTTTTTTAAAAAAAATCCCTTTGTGAAATGGTTTTGTTTCTGTTCTGACCTAGGGTGTTTATCTACCTCTTAAATGCATATGTTGAGCCTGATTCATTGAAGTGAATGGGAGTTTTGTGTGGGCAAGTAATGCAGAGCTGGGCCTAGAATGCTGGTTTAATTTTCCCCTTCCTTTCATGTCTTCTGTCTCAGTTAAATAATTCTTCCCATCTGGCTGTGACATCTGGCCACAGCTTGTAGTAAGGGGCAATGCTGGCTGGGGCCCTTGAGGGCCACTGGTAATGTTCTGCCTCCCTAGAGGAAGCACAGTAGAGGACACCACAAGGTGTCCTCCCTGCATGGTTGGGCATCTGCTGGGAGCCTTGGCTACAACACGCCCAGCTAACGTACCTCTAGAGAAGTGTTAAGGTGTGTTCACATGCGTGCTCCTGTGCTGAGGGTGGTCAGAGGTTTCAGTCGTGTTATCCTATCTGAACTGAGCGAACCTAATTTAAAAGAGCATCTTTTGACACCCTTTGTTACACAGGCCATAAGAAAGCATGAAGATTAGGCAAGCTAACCAACTATTTATCCAAGGACAGTGGGCCTGGCCACCTCCTGGCTGGGACTGAGTAGCATGCCATAGGAAGTGCCGGGTGGTGTGTCACAATTCCACCACTTCCGGGCCAGCAGTGCAATGAGCTACCTCCCTTGCCCCCATCAGCGGAGCCTGAAGATTGTCCTTGTACTGCTGCTACCCCAGGCTCTCAGTGCCCAACAGAGCAGTCGGAAATCAGCAGGACGTAGGTGCCTCCTAGCCATGTTCCTTCTCCCAGCTACACCAATGTTATGACAGCGTAGGTTCTCTCTCCACCAGGGTAACCCCCTGCGGCCAGTTCCAGGGCAATTTCGTGCCAATGAGGTGATCTTAGCATAACCCAGTGGGTTTTTAATTGCTTCGATGTAGTTACACAATGACCTTGCCAGTCCATTCGGAGATTCTAGTAGTGCAAGGCAAGCAGGAATGGATCTGTAGCGGGGTGCTCATCTGCTCTGGCCTGAAAGGGCATAAAACAGCCCAGGAGAGGGCTGTGGCTGGGAGCAAGCAGTTCCCAGGCTGATTGGGGGAAGTAGGCTCAGCTGTGGCCATGTCCCAATCAGGGCTCAGCTGGCCCTTATAAGAGGGCAGTGGGCCAGGAGTAGACAGTCTCCTCTAGTTGCTGGGGAGCTTGAGAAGGTACCTGGAGTAGAGCAGGATGGGGAAGGCTAGAGGAGCTCAGGCCTAGTGGAAGGCCAAAAATAGGTACTGGGGTTGCAGGGGGCAGCCCAAAGGTAGGCAGAGGCAGCAGGTCCAAACCCCCCTTCCCTGTAATGACTGGCTTATATACTGCAGTCTGCCCTAGTGAATGGGGGCTAGATGGTGACTGGGTAGTAGCCAAAGCCTAAGGTGAGGTGGGGATAGTGGGTGGGGGTTCCCCTGGGAGGGGGAGACCCAGAGGCTTTGGGGGCACAGCCAGGGGGCAGTACCCTGGACAAAAAAGGGCACCGGGGTCTGGGAGGGACACAGTGGCAAGTGGGACACTGGCCTGCAGAGAGTGCTCTGGAGGCTGGAAGAGCAAATTCCCTGAGACTAGCAGGAGACACCACAGGGGGTGAGTTGTGCCCTGTTACAGGATCATTTTAAAACTAAAAATAAATTACCATCAAGGTGAAGACCCCTTCTCTGCAGAAATCTGCACTGAGCCACCTTTCAGGATTTAATTCCTTCAGTTACTGAGGAAAACATAGCCTCTATGCACTTTTTAGCTACAGATTAAAGTGTTTCTAGCAATCCTCAGCCCATATCTGATCAATGAGGAAAAACTCTTTAGACTCACTTATTACAGATAGATCAGAAGTTGGATTTCAGTCATCCTTCTCTAATTGCTTTACAGACCCAGGTAAGAGCTCTTCTAAGGACTAAATATCATTTTAATTACAAAAAGAGAACAAAGCAGTGAGTCACTTTGCATCTCTCCAGGCCCAAAGGGCTCTTTGATTTGTGGAAATACTTCTTTCAATAGAAGAATTGAGAATTTGGAAAATACACAAACTGTGTTAATCTACTATTTTTAAATGTCCCTTTTATGTGATGGGGAGAGAGAATAAAAGCTTGTAAATCATGTCCCTAAGAGATTTAAAAATGCATTGGGGAAAGTCTGCCACCTATCCACATGACATTATTTTATTTTATTTTTTTGTATTCCTATATGTGATTACCTGCAATCATTGCCATCTAAAGGTTGCCAGCAAGGGCAAGTTTTGAGTGATTCTATTGTTGTGATAGTCTCAAGAATTCTAAATGCACTTTTATTATTGTTCTTTCCTTTTCTTTGGATTGTGATTGGATCCTTCATTTAGCTAAGGAGAGGAAAGACGTTTTATTTTAAGGATGTCAAGTGTCTGTTTTTTCCAGATGTAACTAGAGACACAGCTATTTGTAGAAAATGTTTTTTGTTCAGCGCAAGGTTAAAAACATCCATTCATGAACTGCCAAGGCAGCTGGGCTCCACTTTTCAGCTAGAATGGCCCAGGCTAAGGCTCTGTGGTGCCAGGAGAGAAGCATTTTCAGTTGCAAGACCATAGCTCAGGGCTACTTTTCCAGATGAAATCAGGCCAAGCTCAACCCTGTATGGATCTTGCCTTTATACATATCTCTAACAAGGCCTTCCCCCAGTAAAAGCATCTTGCAAGGGCTAGTCCACAATTGGAGGGATTAGAAGTGCTAGGAAATAGGAAAGAAGAAAAAGCAACCCCCTGAAGCTCTGATCCTGCAAAGGGAGCTACATGGGCATTAATTTTGGGGGGGCTTTGCACAGATGTGAGCATCCAATTATGTTGCAGGACCGGGGGCTAAATGTGCATGACAGGAATAAGAGAGGCTATGGGACCATCCCCTATAGTGTGCAGTCAGTGCCACCTTAAGGTGATACCCTAAGGCATTGTGGTATGTCTACACTGGCAAGTTTTTGCGCCACAAGTTATACCATTTCTGTTAAACCACTGTTACATGTCCACGCTGTGCTCCTTGTGGTGATGGAGCGCATCCACGTTCGCAGCTCTTGCAATGACAAAGACCGCAGTGTGTGTGTGCCAGCAGGAGCATTCCACGTTAATGGTTTACTTTGTGTCCCAGGTCAGGTCAGCACACAACAGCTGTCAGAAACAGTGCTTTGAAAGGGGAGGGGCGCATGTCTCCAGGGCAGCCGAGTTCAAAACAACGAGCGGAGCGGTCACTTGAGGCATTATGGGCCAGCTCTGGAGGCCAATTACAGCGTAGAAAGCAATCAAGTGTCTACACTGGCACTAGAGCGCTGGAGCCTCTGCGCAAATAGCCTTACGACTCTCATCAAGGTGGGTGTTTTGCAGGGCTGCAACTGAGGAGTTTCTGCGCACAAAGTGGCCTGGCCGTGTGTACATGGCTGCAGTTTGAGCTCAGAAAGCTGCTTCACTGCGTAGGAACTTGCCAGTGTAGACAAGCCCTCAGTTTGCCAGGCCAAATTAGAAAATACACACAGATGTTTCTTGATCTTTACCGTCCCTCTCTCTTCTTTACTTATTTTATTTTACAAAGCTGTTTCTAAGGCCTTGATCCTGCAGTGGAATCCACTAAGACATAAGAGGCTGCAAGCTTGAGAACTCATTCTTTGAACTATTGTTTAAGTTAAATTCTGCAAGACATTGAGGTTACTGAGCTCCTATGTCTTAGCATATTGTGACAGGTCAGGCCAGATGGCTACAGAAGAGTGATTGAAGGCAGATATATTCGTCCCAGACTAAGTAGATCCCTGTTCCCTGGGTAAAGTAATCAGGGCAGTTCCAGAACAAGCAGGAACTTACTGGAACCAGTTAAGGCAGGCAGGCTAATTAGGACACCTGGAGCCAAATAAGAAGCTGCTAGAATCAATTAGGACATGCTGGCTAATCAGGGCACCTGGGTTTAAAAAGGATGCCCCTTCAGTTAGGGAGAGGTGCGTAAGGAGCTGGGAGTGAGAGGACATGCTGCTGGGGGACTGAGGAGTACAAGTGTTATCAGACACCAGGAGGAAGGTCTTGGGGTGAGGAGAAAGAAGGTGTTGGGAGGGTGGGGGAGGCCATGGGGAAGTAGCCCAGGGAGTTGTAGCTGTCACACAGTTATTACAGGAGACACACTCTAGACAGCTACAATCCACAGGGCCCTGGGCTGGAACCCGGAGGAGAGGGCGGGCCTGGGTCTCCCCCCGCCCCCACTGCAATTTCCCAACTCCTGATCAGACTCAGGAGGAGTTGACCTGGACTTTGGGTTCCACCAGAGGGGAAGGTCTCTGGGCTATTTGCTGATCCGGGGAGGGTCAGGGGAGACTGCACGGGGTTGTTCTTCTCCTTAACCTCACCACTGGCCAGCATGGGGAAATCTGGGTGAATGGCAGATTTAAGCCACAAAAGAGGCCAAACTGAGGGCTGCTCTCAGGGGTGAAAGTAAGCTGAGTGACTTACCGGTACTCTGGGGCCAGCTCTGGCCGGTAGAAGGGGTGGGATTGAGGGGGTCAGAGCCAGCCCCAGCCCCACCCACCCTGTAAGGTAAGTGCCCCTCCTACCAGGGTAGCAGCAGCAGCCCTGGGGCTCTGGGGGCTATTTAAAGGGCCTGCGGCTGCCCTGCTTCTACCACCCCAGTCCTTTAAATAGCTGCCAGAGCCCTGCAGCCGCTACCCCAGGGCTCCAGCAGTGGGGCTCTGGAGGCAATTTAAAGGGCCTGGGGCTCCAGCCACTGCTGGGAGCCCCAGGCCCTTTAAATTTCCCCCTGGGGAAGCCGGGCTGCCCCAGTACGGTGCACCGGCTCTTGCCGGTATGCTGTACCAGGGCTTACTTACACCTCTGGCTGCTGTGAACCTCTGAGGCGAGCAAATCTGCCAATAACTGTAGGACCCACCAAGGTAGAGGAGGAACTTTGTCACAATATATAAGAGCAAGTGTCTATATAGGTTACAGATTGATAGGGTATTTGCTGCTATATTACCCTATATTTGTCCCTAAAATAAACAGTGTCATTTGAATGTATTGGCTGAGAGTGAGTAGTCAAAAATTCTGCAGTGCATTGAACAACCCATACAAAGGGAAATTCTGGCCTCATTGAAGTCAATGGTCACATTCCCATTGACTTCAATGAGCCCAGAATGTCACCTGCAGTTCTTATAGTTAATCTTGCTGCAGTCAACTGGCTTTTAATGCACAGTGTATTCATGAAAGCAAATTTATGAAGGTTGATTGCAGTGGAGAGTAGAGCCTTTTAGTCATCCAAAGACTACGCACCAGAAGGGCAGCTGCCCCATGGCACATTTTTCCATGCTGCGCTGCCAACATGCATCTGCTGTGACCTGGTGGTCAAAAGGTTTTAGAGTCAAATTTGTATCAATGGAAGCCACTCTTTGCATTTCACCCACTTGGACTGAGTCAGTGGATGACTTCTCTGTAATGGTGGCCAGTGCTACTGGTTTTTGTTTTTTAATGTGACTACCTGTCCATTGGCAACTGCACTCAAACCACATGTTCAACCATTAACTCCTGCAGTTGGATCACTGGGGTTCCACGAAGGCACAAGGTTCTGCCCACATGGATTTGATTGCAGGATTAGGGCCTTAAATTAGACCATTTCATAGTTTGGTAATGAGTTTCCATCGCTACCAGCCTGCATTAGGTTTGGGCCTGTGAGCTAGAGTTAAAAGGCATCTCATCCCACTGCTAATTCCACGAGCCAGTTAGTCCCCATAAATATATCTTTTTTTTAAATTAGCCTGATAAATGAGAACATCAGATCCCTCTAGGCAATAGTGCAATACATTTTCTCAATTTACATTCTTCATGATATTTTGTAAAACCAACAAATGGATGAATAATTCAGCTTCCATAGTCAATAAATGCTTATGTGCAACATTAATGCCCTCAGTGATGAATTTCTTATGTGGCTGGTTAAGAAAAATCTTTTCTAATGAACCATTTGAATGACTGTATAATCTTTAATACTGATTAGAAGCACCCATAAAGTCCATACTAACTAAACAAAGCCTTGCCCCTGCTCTCCCCTCCCCAGCAAATCAACTATTTAAACAAAAGCATTGTAACAAATTGTTTCCATCAGCCAAGTGCTTTGTAGCTTGTCTGGTTTCAAGGTAAACACATTTGTCCTGGGCAGCAAGTGGCAAAAATGAAGCTGTTTCTTTTCTTTGTTGCCTTCTTCAGAGGCTCACTGGCAGAGCACCAAGGAAGTGCAACTGTGCCATAGGAGAGGTGAGGTTGCTTGTTCCCCATATCCATGCAGACCATGTGCCCGGACTAGCCAGTGAAGAGCAGACAAGCTGCACTGATACTAAAATCTGAAGAAAATAAAAAGTGAAACCTACTAGAAAGATTTGCAATCAGGTCATGCCATTGGACACGCTGTTTGCCATCTCTATTTTCATGCAATCCTTCCCTTTTTCATCCTGGTAAACTGTTCTAATAGGTAAAATCATTATGGGTCCACTTTTCAAATGTGAGGTCCTAACTCCCACATTTGGACACTTCAGGTAAATCAGCAAGCTGTTGGATTAAAAACACAACTTTATGTGCCAAAGAGCTGATCTGGGTGTAAAATATAAGCCCCAAAGAAGGCAGCCAGATAACACAGTTCACCAGTTAGGCTCTGTGATATTATTATTTCTATTGTGGTAGCCCATAGAAACCCCACTTGGGTGCCTCAAGACCCCATTGTGCTAGGCAATATACAAGCAGAGACCAAAAAGATGGTCCCTGTCCCAAAGAGCCTGCAATCTAAGTATAAGACATAAGTCTTAGTATAAGTGGAGACATATGAGGAAACAATTAAACAATATTGGTTGTTGGCATGCTAGGCTGTGACTGAGTGTTCTGAAGCCATCCTGATGTTTCAATAATACAGTCAAGCCAGGTTCTGATCTTGGTTACATTCATGTAAATCTAGAGTTAACCCCATTAATGAAAGAGAACCAGGTGCTACCTCTGTGTAAAGGAGATCAGCACCTCACCCAGGGGGTTCTCTCTCAGCTGTGTATCACTAGCCCGATCTAGAATTTTACCATCTATGGTTCATGGGTTTTTGTGAAGGCTTCCAAAGCCCTTGTGATGTTTTTTTAAACTATCCTGACCTAAAAATCCTTTTCAATGTTTATGAAACACACAAAGGAAAGAAACAAAACAAGGAAGATTGAAAATACTTGAAACAAGATTTTCAAACTTGAATTCCTAACAGGGGGCTCCTACATCCAAATATAGCCAGTACCACTTCAATAAATGGTCTTGCCCTCAAGAGCACCCTGCCACCAACCGCACGCATTCACTACAGTAAGCACTCTTGGGTTTGCATCACTTTTGAATGTCAGGCCATATTTTTGGGTGCCTAGATATGGATGTAGGAGCCTAACCTTAGGCTGTTCTTAAACTCTGGGCCCTGGAAATTAAAAGTTACGGCCAAGATTTTTCATAGGTGACAAGGGGTTGTGGATGTCTCAATATTTAGTGCCCAGCTTGAGCCCCCTTACCCTCTGTAAATCAGGACCACCCTGTAACTCCTCAGCACTCTCTGAGAATCAAGCCACTTTAAGGGATCTCAAGTTGGACTCCCACACTCATGAGTCATTTTAAAAAATCTTGGGTGGCATTTTTCATCATTTTGGAAAGGTTCCGCCTTCTTTCCTTTGGCAGTTGCATAAAGCCTCTTGCTTAGGATTTTCGGTTACTCTTTTCATCATAAACATCTTTTTTTGGCAGAAGGAGCTGGTCAAATTTGAATTTTGGCTTAGTAATTCACTTAGTCATAACACACAGGAAGAGAAAGGGCAGAGAAGAAATAGAAAAATGTCTGCCTGATATATGTTCTGTGGAATGAAGCAAGCAAGATGAAACCTGGCGCAAGGCACCCTCCCTTGCTTCACACAGGTTGCTTTAGCTCATGAATCCCAGCTTGCTTCCTGGTCTAGTATTGCATCTGGCTGATAGGATCTGCTCTCCTCCCACTGGTTCTTTCTTATACCAGGACATGGTGGTTCATCCTGATTTCAGCCTGCTGCGCTCATTACAGCAAGGGCATAATGGAGATGAGGCAATCTGAATGCCAGCCAAGCTTGGAAAATGATTGGACAGGAAATAGAAAAGGATAGGAAAGAGTAGAGAAAATAGACCAGTGCTCAGGACCTAATGGATTTGGTGCTAACTATACCCCCTCCAGTGCCCAGGGCAGTGTAACTCCATTTCCATTCTCATGTAGCTCTGCCTAAAGGGGCATCATTTTGATCTCTGGGTATAAAGAGAGACAACTGCCTGGAAAGGGAAGAATATTCCTATTGTGTATGGATTTTCAGACTGACTGACTGGTTTAGAGTATAGCTGAGGAAAAGGTAAGGCTACTCCACATCGATCAACTGAATATTCTAATTTGCATTTTGAATATTCAGAATTCATGCTGTAAATATGCCAAACATCTGCTCTGGCTTTTCAAAATTCCTTGGTGACAATCACACTCCTGTATATCATCAGCACCAGGATTTGTAATAATCTGTGTCATTAAAAAAAAACAAAAAACCCCAAACACCCTCAAACCTGTGAAAATCCAGTTGTAAAATGATTGCATTTGACACTTCCATCCAGGCCTGCACAGATGCCTGCCTAGCAACTCATCTTTTTCTTCCTCTCCTATAATGAAAAGGTAGTTAAGAAAGACGCTGTTACTAATAGATTCCACCTTCTGTTTTTTCCTTTGTATGCATATTATTTATTAGCAGTCTAATAAGAGTTTCAAAATGCACTGTGTCTTTGCCAGCAGAACATATGTACCTAGACATGTGCTTGTGACAGATAAGTACATAAACAGCATATTGGCACCAGAAAGACATCTGTGCCTAAAAAATCCACTTGTGATATGTACATAAATGACATTTTATCTCCAGTTAAGTCCTTGTGGCATTGAAAGAAATGTGTGATTGTACTCTTCTCTGTGAATACTGAGAAGGCGCATATTCACAATGGACAATCTGAGTAACAATAAGAGATTTTTAGGTACAAGGATTGCCATGTCAGTGCTTACTGTTACCGGGTTTTGCCAGTGGAAGGGAGGCTGTGGCATAAGACAGCAGAATATCTATGTGAGGAGGGGTTGGAGTGGCACACGTGTGGGCCATAACGGCCTGGGGCAGACAATGAAGTGACCGCGGTCACTGTGGGAGCAAAGAGGGAATGGCACCAGGCAATAGTCTGATTCAATGTATTGCCCAAGGATCTTGTGTCAAGGAGTGCTATGGGGCCCACACCAGAGCCAATGAGAGTCTTTAAATTGACTTCAGAGGGCCAAAGTCAAAGCTGCCATTTGCAGCCTCTGCACGCCCAACTTTGAACCAACCCTTATAATTTTGCAAATAATGGTATTTAGTCCAATTTTTTTTCTATCTATCATTAATTGGCTTATAAATTCATACAAAAATCACTTCGTCACAATCGGCTGTTTCCATAGGGAGAGATTGTTTTCTAATAGAGCAGGGGACCAGGAGTCAGACCTGCTGGGGTCTAGCATGGGCTACCTTGTGTGAGCCCAGGCAAAACACCGGACTTGACCTTGCAGTGCCTCAGTTTACCCAGTTGTAACGGCATTTACGTTCCTTACAGAGTTAGATAATGTTGGCAAAACTCTAGATTCCCAGAAAGATTAATTTCATAGGGACTATTAGATTGGAAAGAGAGAGAATACGCAAACCAGGGGGTATTAAAGTATCATCCACCAAGGCACAAGCACTAAAATTCCAAAATCACCTACATGCTTTAAGAACTTCCTAAGTCACTTAGATGCTTCTGAAAATTTTAGCCAAAGTAAGGATTAAAATGTATCTTTCTTGAGTTTGCTCAGGAAGGCAAAGCTCACCAAGAGCCTCATCGAATGCCCACTTATGTGAATGAAGATCTCCCATTGACTTTCAGAGACATTGGGTCATGCTCCATGTACCAAATGGGGCATTAGCGGCAGTTGTCGGTGCTCATTTCAAGGCACCGGAGGTTGGGTGCAATCAGCAACTAGCAGTAGTGGCCCTAAAGGGGGAGATGCGGGTGTGAAACCCCTGTCAGGATTTGGGCCTAAGATAGGGATCAAAACAATCAGAAGTCTGGAATGCCATAAAAGTTGCTTGCTATCTCATTGCTTTTGGAGACTGGCATTGACCAGCTGGGCATCAGGTACAGGGAGAAAAAACAAGGGTGAGATGCTCAACAGGTGTAAATCAGTGTGTGGTTCTGTTAAATTCACTGGATCTATGCCAATTTACATCTGCTAAGGATCTAGTCCTACAGACTTGTGGAAATCTGACTCATATTGTCTGTCACGTCACTGATTTGCAAAGGCTTGAAAGGTGAATTGCAATGGTTAATGTTGCTATTCAATTCAATAAAAATGGTTTGGAACAAAGTGTATCCACTTATTTTCAATATCAAGTTATTTCCCTACATATGTTTCTAATCATTAAGAAATTCTGTCACTTAAATAATGTTCTTAAAATACGGTAACAGTTGAACTACATTCTGTTACCTTATTGAATATCATTCCCTGGAAAAGATATCAGGATACTAGATCTCAAAAAAACAAATGGCAATTACATTTTTAACAGAATGTTTCAAAACCTTCTGCAAACAGTTAGACATCTAGCCAGGGAAGAAGGTAGAAACCATATGGGCCAATTGCTGTCTGTTGGCTGTTCAAGATGCTTTGGTGTATCAGCAGCTGTGTTTGTCCGTTCAATACCCTTATTCTTTGTGGTCCCTCTACACTCATATCTGCAATGGATCATCACATAGAAGAAGGATGGCCCAGTGTTTAGGGTGTTAGTGGGAGACCTGTGTTCAATTCCCTGCTCTGCCACAGATGACCCGGGTGACCTTTGGCAAATCACTTAATACCTCTGCACCTCAGTTCCACATCTGTAAAATGGGGGATATTGTGAGGATTAAAGGATGTGAGGTGCTCAGACACTATGGTAATGGGGACTCTTTAAGATCTAAGGTGAGTAGCTATTGTACAGATTGCTGTGCAGGAAAAATGTGTTTATAATCGAAGCTTTCACACTACCATGCGTTGTGTTGGTGCCAGAAATACTGTTATCACAATGCAACGCTCTAATGTGCTGGTTCATGAGAATGGGATCACTATGGTGATGCATCCGATGAAGTGAGCTGTAGCTCACGAAAGCTTATGCTCAAATAAATTTGTTAGTCTCTAAGGTGCCACAAGTCCTTTTTTTTTTTTTTTTTTGCGAATACAGACTAACACAGCTGCTACTCCGAAACCTGTTAAGGTGAAATTGTAACACTCCCTCAAAATTTGCAGCAGGCTAATTGAGCCCCTCCAGGGAGAGACACATTTGGACAAGCAAACCCAGAGACCTGACATTTGTGACTGACAGGGCACAGGTAAGTGCAAGCAAATGTACTCATGATGCAGAAAATAACGTTCCTCGTGTGACACCTTCCCCAGCCATGAGTCTCCCACCCGTACTACAGAACATGTTTCGCAACTGAGCTTCACACACATCCCAATTTGCTTGGTATTCTAGTCCATGCTGATAAATCGTATCATCCATCCAACAATAAGAGGAGCGAAACTGGGCTTCCAGCATCACGATGGAAGTTGGTGACTTATTATCCCATTCTCTTTCAAGACAATGTCGCATGGTAGGCAGGCACTTACCTATGCCAACAGAGTAATATCCATGATGGCAGGATTAGGGGCTCTATTCTATACTCCTTATTCAAATGGAGGAAAGACTGGACCAACTCGTAGCTTAGGATAGTGCTAGTAGATACTTAGGTACAAACTGTAAAACCAGAATGTCACAGAAAACTGCATGGGGGGAGGACCATTGTATCCATCAAAGCCTCCATCTGAGAGGACAAACTGGAATGCAGGAGTAAGGTGTGCAACTGTGGGCTTTTGTAGTGTCCCCTTGAGAATAAACCCAGTGGGCCACGTTTGAGAAACTGGCCCATAAGCAAAAATGCATTTGCTGAATGCTGATGTCTCTGCACTGGTCACAAATTCAGCAGTGCAAGTGTCTGCCCGAGCAAAAGAGCTGACTTGTTGGCAAAGTTAATGGCTAGCTTGTTGCCTGGCTTAGCTTGTGTTCATGGCTCTGTCAGGCTGATGGATAGTATTTACATTGAAGCTAACCTGCAGCTTGTGAGGTAGTGTGCTGCTCACAACGTTGCTCCTCACTATAGGATTCAAAAACTGGTTGGCAATCCTACAATGGCTCACAGGGGATAGGGCAGAATTGGGTTCCAGTCAGGCTGTCGCTCAAAAAAAGCATTGCTGTTCATTACACTTACTAATGTAGTTTAGCACATAGACTACATATGCTTCTAAAATAGCCACTAACGTATACAGTCCTCCAGCTACAGCAATGAATAGCAGCCCAGCAGAAATTAGATCTGGAAAAGACTTTGCACAAAAAGCTTTTTCCTAGACCAGGGCACCTTTTTTCATAAATTAAAACCATCACAATGTTAACATTTTCCATGAAATTTTGCATTATATTTGCTCCTGAAATTTTTACCAGAATGATTTTGAAAATCATAATTGACATTTTTACTTGACTGCAAATTGAGTTTTGGTAAATGGAAAACTTTTAAAAGAATTTCCATATAAATGTGAGTTAAAATTTAGCCAGTAAGCGATGAGCTAATTCACTGCTGCTCCAGCCTGCTACTCACCCTAAAGAGTGAGGGGATTTATTTAGGGGACAGATTTGCAAAAGGCCTAAGAGATTTAGGGACACAAACCCCAATCATGTGAGGTGCTGAGCCACCTCAACTTCAGTTGAAGTCACTGGGTGTTTAGGGTGCTCAGCACCTTATGGGATTGGGCTCTTAGGGCGTATTTGTGCCACCCTTCCTCAGACTAAACTTCTTTTGACTTCAGTGAGCTTCCCAGGCTTCACCATTTATGAGATGCTGTGCATCCTCAACTCCCACTGATCAGCACTTAAGAGGATCAGTCCCCTGGGCATTTGTATGGCGCCCATCACCTCAGGTGCCTTACAGTTTTTAAATTCTATAACTCCCTACATATGTAATTAGTGAAGTAAGCTGCTTTCACTGCAACCTAAAATGTTTGTAATGCTTATAATCCCAATTAGGTATCTGTATAAAGGAGCTCACTGTTAATTAAAGGCAGAGAGGGGGAATGGTTTTCCAGCAAGAAAGCTGAGGGACCTGTCAGAGGGGTAAAGCTGCAAATAAGCTTGCAAGACTGCTTCTGTTTAGCTGAATAAGCAGGGTTTTCTTTGCTGTGACGGAGTTTAAAACTGCTTATCTTGTGAGGGTTTTGACAACAGAGGTTTGTGAGAAAGCAGCATTCCCTTGGCAAGTCCTGCCAACCAGGCCATTATTAGCATCTTAGCCAGTTTACTTTACCCACCTCTACCTCCTATCTCAGCAAGACTAGACAAGGGTCAGAGCCCAGGTCCCTTTTGGCATTAAAAAATTTGTACTTTGACAGTCAAGATGCAGCTGCGCTTGTGGTGCATTTTAACTTCCCTTTGGGAAAGGATGACTGCTCAGACTCTCTTCGTCATTCTGGTTGTGTTTCTTTTAATTGCTGATCATGTGAAAAAGAGACGTCCCAAGAATTTTCCTCCTGGGCCACTACTTTTTCCTTTCGTTGGCACTATTGTGGACTATAAGCAGCCCATCCACCTCACTCTGCAGAAGGTAAGAGCCTGACTGAAGTTTATCGTATTAATGCTTTGCATGTACAGAGCGTGTTCTATAGCAGACCCTTGGAAATGCTTTACAGACAGTAAGCCTTACAACAGCCTGTGGTGTAGGTAACTGTTACTGGACCTTCCTGGGTGCAGAAGGGACCTAAACGCAACAGAACTCCAGCGGAGAGGTTGTGTAGAAGCTGACTCCATCCCACCTCTGCCTCTCTGTGGTATCACGGAAGGGCTGAGACAGATTGGGGAAGGGATGATAGGTGATTGCTGGATTCACAATTATGCAGACTTATGAAGAGCCTTTGTCCATTTACTTTGCCTTTGTTCTGGTGCCCAGGATTTGTCCCATTCCATCTATTTTACAGATGGAAGAGCTAAGGCACAAAGAGGTTAAGTGCCTATGTGACTTGCTCAGGGTCACATAGAGAAGCAGTGGCAGAGCCAGGAATAGTATCCAAGAGTCCTAACTGCCAGTGATGTCAGTGGCGCTATGACAATTGACACCAGCTGAGGATCTTCCCCCGAAAAGGTGGAGGAGGGGGCTTACCCTCCATTATAACTGGCTGGGCAAAGTAACATCCCTCCGGGGTCTGGCTTGTCTTCTTTTGCTATTACTTTAAAATACGTCTTCTCTTGTGTTGCATCCAGCCTAGGCCTGGGTGCTGTTCTCACAGGCTCCCATTCCTCTTGAGTGAAGCCTGGGAGAACTTGGGAAACACATGTCTGATAGGTTTTAGTCATCAAAATAACAATTATGCTTGTAAGACAAGGGCCAGCTATAATTCCTTGTACTTATTTTGCTGTGTTGAAGAAGGATCCTACAGATGATAAAGACATCCCATTCGGGCAGAGCATTAAGGGCATTTTCAATGCTTTTAGGCCTCTGATTTGTCCTCTTCTTCCCACTCAGAACTGTTATAATCTGATGGAGAAAACACTCCTGATCCTAAATGGTAATGGTATCTTCCTTTCCTGGAAAAAGAGAACATGTGGGATCAAAAGTGAATGTTCAGTGTGGAAGGTATTAACCTGCTGAGGAAGATAAGGGCTGGCCTAAATATTAAGCACAGTCTGACTCTGACTGGTGGTGGCAGGTGTCTTAAACCCTGTCCATACAGATGCTATATGCACACATTGGTAAGGGAATGTGCCATGGAAAATCCAGGCCTTGGCAGATGCTGTATAAGCCAATATGCAAAGTTTTAGTTCTAACCACCTAGGTTTAGTTCTACGTGTGTAAAAGTGTGGGGCGGGGGGGAGGGCACGGAGATGATGAGGAACCATTATAATGGTTCCTCATCTTTTTTTGATGAGAACTTTGGCCTAACGTTGGTCCCATATGTTACCGAACATTCCAGGAGGATCATCTGGATCATCCTCTAGCATTAGTGTTCCAGTGTGTAAGAGTCATGTCCAAGTTATACACAGCAGAGCTTTAGGCGATGCCTATGATCAGGTTGCTAAGGAGGCATCTCTCCTACACTACAGCTTGCCAGTATTTTTGTACCATCTCCATCCTTCCAGTGGTTTGTTTGACACAGAAGGTAACTAAATCAGAGGAACGTGTCTTTCAGCTTATTGGCCGGTATGGCAACATTTTCAGTGTGCAGTTTGGAAATCTGACATTTGTGGTGGTCAACGGATGCCAACTAGTGAAGGAAGCTCTTATCCATCAAGCTGAAGTATTTGCAGATCGACCACATATACCACTTCTCTGTGAAATTTTTAAAGGCCTTGGTGAGTTCCCGTGATGTGGTTGTCATTGGTTGCTACTTCGCCTGATCGGCAGCATGACCATTCCAAAAAAAAAAAAAAAAAAAAGCTGAATTCTGCCCTTGGCTACAAATCCCAACAACTTTACCTGGGATGCACAGGAGAGCTGGAATTGTTCCAGTGTTTCTAAATCTCAGTGAGGAAATATTGTTTTACTCCCTCTCTCTGAAAGATTGGGGGATGGGATTGTTCTGACTGGTTTCACTGAATTTAACATGAGAGCTAGTATGGAGTGTAAACAGCCCCTCCCAATTTTGGGTCAGCTGGACACCATAACATATAAAGCACTTTTGCTGAATAGGACCCAGATTTTTTTTAAGGTATTGAAAATACCTTTAAACATCTGGCCCTAGGCTAGCTACATATTTACTGCAGGTTTGGTATTTCTGAACCTGAATCAATTCGCGAAATCTCAGTGACCTGGAAAACATGAACTAGCAATGGGCAAGAGACAAAGCTATCTTTTAGGCCAAAATTTTCAAACCTGGGTTGCCTGAGGGGTCCTAAATCCATGTAGGCACCTAAACAGAAGTGGTCTGACTTCCAAAGGCACTGCAGCACTTGCAGCGTCCAGTGCTTTGGACCTTTGGCCACTTTGGTTTAGGTGCCTACATAGCTGCAGGGCCCTAACCTCAGGCAACAAGGTTGGAAAATGTTGACCTTAAAAACCGTTGTTTGCAGTGTTGTAGCCTTGTTGGTCCCAGGATATTAGAGAGACAAGGAGGGTGAGATAATATGTTTTATTGGAGCAACTTCTACTGCAGAGAGAGAAGCTTTCAAGCCGTATAGAGCTCTGTAGAAGACAAGCTCCCTGAAGAAGAGCTCTGTGTACGCTCGAAAGCGTGTCTCTCTTGCCAACAGAAGTTGCTCCACTAAAAGATATTATCTCATCTACCTAGTCAACCTTAAAATCTGTCAGACACTGATACCTCAGCAATGAGCACAGTAAAAAGAGCTAAATTCGTAGACTGAGTATTGTCCTATCAGTAACAGTAACAGGCATGTAGGAGAAGGATACTGTACAATCACTAAAGCCTGTGCCTGTTGCTGCACTAGGAAAACTCCCTGCTAACTGTACAGGCTCAGAAACTGTACACCTAAATGCCTACACATTTCCCCCATGTAATTTCAGGTGGGTGCAATTATCTATCTAATTGAACACTCCCACTCATTCTGTAAATCCATTCTGTTGGGTTGATGTGAATTGCAAAACATGTGTTTGTATTTCATCTTAGAGCTTGGTGCACTTCAATGTTTGGCAAAGTGACTCTGTGTATATAAGGCCAAAATCAAACTTTGTCCTGACTGAGGTAAACTCCCACTGACATTGGAAAGTTTGTCTTCTACTTGGGGCTGCCTACTACTGGGAAGAAATAGAAGGAAAAAATAGAATAAGAGAAAAAAAGAAGAGTAAAATATTTGAAGTAAACAGGGATGGTGGTTACATTTTGAGCATTTCTGAGTGCAGTTGTCCTGAAGCTTTCCCATCCGTGTCTGTCTCTCTCTCTTTCAATGCTCAATAGTAAACAGCATGGTAATGTAAATGCTCTTGATCATCCTGTGAGAGGTACACACACAGCTACCCCTGAAGATAATGGGAGTCTGTCAGTAAAAACGGAGTGTCTGATTCTGCTGCCTATACTCAGGCTAGGTAGTACTTACAGGAGAGCCCACTGAGGTCAATGGGATTGCTCACACAAACAGCTTCTACTCAGTGTGAGTGAGGCTGGTGCAATCAAGCCCTTAGTAATCACCTCAGCATTTGGCCCAGATATCCTAGTATCTGTTTATACCTGGGGATCTATTTAGATTAAAGGAGCTAAATAAATGCAAGGG
Source organism: Chelonia mydas (assembly GCF_015237465.2). Classification (NCBI taxonomy): domain Eukaryota; kingdom Metazoa; phylum Chordata; order Testudines; family Cheloniidae; genus Chelonia; species Chelonia mydas. The sequence goes on from NC_057854.1 coordinate 90,725,204, forward strand.
GCCAGACACATTTAAAGAGTTTCACAGGAGATGGGACAGTGGGAGGGGTGGCCAGAGCTCTGAGGCAGCTGCGAGCATTCTTTCTCTCAGGTGCTTGGCTGGCTGGTTCTTGCTCACACGCTCAGAGTCTAACTGATTGCCTATGTGGGGTTAGGAAGGAATTTCCCCCAGGTCAGATTGGCAGTCCCCAATCTTTGGCCTCCTTCTGCAGCATGTGTGTGTAGGTCTCTTGCCAGGGTTTTGTGGGTATATCTCACTGAATCATTTCTTTGCCATTGCAGGGACCTTGAGCGCTGGTCCCCCTCTGTCCCTCCTGTAGCACGGAACAGTCTAGTCTCCTGTGGACTGCAATACTTTGGTCTCTTTCAGTTGTGGGGTGGTCTTGGTGGATTGTGATATATGGGAGGTCAGGCTAAATGATCTAGAGGTTATCTCTTAGGGGTGGGGATTTTTCACATCCCAGAGAGACGTAGCTCCACTGATGTAAGTTTTCTGTGTAGACCAGCCTGTGTGACTCTTTTTTTAATTTCCCCGTTACTTTTCTTTCCTCCAGCTGCACGCAGCACCACGGCTGAACCTTACAAAGAAAATCACTCCCCACATGCAGGTCTCCCAACACTGTAATAGTACTAATAGTAAACTACTTGTGCTTACCCCTTTTATTCACACAAAGCTCAAGAGAAAAGGGGGAAAAGCAGATTAAAGCAAATCTGTAAAGCTAGCTCCGGAGTGTAAGCCGATTGCTTTTGGGTTTTAATTCCCATGCAAAAATGTACTTTAAAAATAAGTTTGTTTTATTTTAATACTCTAATGATGATTTTTAAACTGTTTCCTGCATACGGCAAAACATATATATATAATATAATATAAAATGTTTTTTTTAATTGCAGGGCTGATATCATCAAATGGATGTATCTGGAGGCAACAAAGAAAATTTGTTTTATCAGCCCTGAAAAGCATTGGTGTAAGCTTTGAAGAACGAATACAGGAAGAGAGCAGATATCTTACGGAAGCAATAGAGGAAGAGAAAGGTAAGAAATGAACTTACGTTATTTTGTCCTAAGATTTTAGCTATGCTTTTCTCAGGACAGTCACACAGAGATCTTGATCAGCCCCCTTGATCCGCGCCAACACTACCCATGGCCTTTGGTAAGCCTAGGCCAGAAACACCTGGAATGGTTGTGACACGTAAATATATGCACCATGAGGGAACCAGTGAAAGGAATAACCATAGGAAAATAGGAATTGCCATATGAGATCAAGACCTGGGCTCCATCTACTCTGGTAGCCTATCTCCGAAAGTGGCCAGTACAAGATGCTTCAGAAGGAAGTGCAAAGAGGTCCATAACGGACAATTATGCAATAATCTGCCCAAACAAGAGGTTTATCTATTGTTTTCTTTTTATTATTTTTATTATGATTGGGGCTCCTAGGCACTATCAAGAATCAAGGCTTCTTTGTGCTAGAGAATATGTTTTATATGTACTGGGAAAATAAACATAGGAGATTTCAATAGTATTTGGATACGTAACAGAACAGCACATGCAATGCATGATGTTGGGGGGAGGGGTAGCCCAGTGGTTTGAGCATTGGCCTGCTAAACCCAGGGTTGTGAGTTCAATCCTTGAGGGGGCCATTTAGGGATCTGGGGCAAAAATTGGGGATTGGTCCTGCTTTGAGCAGGGGGTTGGACTAGATGACCTCCTGAGGTCCCTTCCAACCGTGATATTCTATCTATGTAATCCTTATTTTAAAAAAGCATATGATTTATATGTATTGTTATCCAATAATGGATTTTTAAGCAGCCATCCAGACTTATCCTCCCATAACTTTCTATTTGTCTTTTATAGTTTATATAGGTATGCCAAGAAATCCGTTGTAGTGGTGTTTGTGGAATACAGTTAGTATGCAATGTGTAGAGGAGAGCTAATCTTTAAAGGGATGCAATCTGGTTGTTTAGGACCAATAAGAAAATGTTATTAAAATGTACAAAACCTAAGACTATATTAATATTATAAATGTTTTCCTGGATACTTTAGTTGGGTTTCCCCTGCAATATTTAAAACCCAAACATGTCAGCTTTGTGCTAGCGCACAAAAGTTGAAAGTTAAATCGACTAGAAACTGACTATAGAACTGTTAGAAAATAAGAATACTTAGATCTTATGTAGAGCTTTTCCATATGTAGATGTTAATATGCTTTAAGTAGATGAGTAACCAAATATTAACCCCATTTAACAGATGGGAATCTGAAGTCCACAGAGGTTCAGTGGATTGCCCCAGGTCCTAACAAGCCAGTGAAGAGCTAGAAATAGGACCCAGGTCTGCTGACTCATAGTCTGGGAGTCCCTATTCATTTGCCATACTGAACGTAGCGTAAAACCAAAACAGTATAAGTGGTGAAAAGTAAATTGGATTTAAAATAATATTTCAGTTTTAAGACTCTACAGTGGTATTATTACACTAGTCTGGAATATTTTTAAACTGACACTATCCCTATATTTTCTCCTCCAGGGCAACCATTTGACCCTCATTATAAAATTAATACTGCTGTTTCAAATATTATCTCTTCCATCACTTTTGGGGAGCGCTTTGAATACCATGACAATCAGTTCCAGGAATTACTGCATTTACTCTCTGAGACATTACTCCTCATAGGAAATTTTTGGGGCCAGGTAAAGCTGGTTTGTTTTTTGATTTCAGACACCTGAAAAGTAAAGTAGTTAGAGTGAGAGCAGAATCAAGTGAGGGGAATCTGACTTTTCCTATGTAAAAAAGTATAATGATCTATGGGAAATGACCATGTATTCCTTCACGTGAGTATCGCTTCCTTAATTCTGGTTTTTATTTGCGCTGTCGATTAATCGCAGTTAACTCACATGATTAACTCTGAAAAATTAATTGCAATTAAGAAAATTAATCGTGATTAATCACAGTTTTTTAATTCACTGTTAAATAATGGAATACCAATTGAAATTTATTCAATATTTTGGATGTTTTTCTACATTTTCAAATATATTGATTTCAGTTACAGCACAGAATACAAAGTGTGCAGTGCTCACTTTATATTATTTTTATTACAAGTATTTGCAAAAATTATAAACAAAAGAAATAGTATTTTTCAATTCACCTCTTACAATATCGTAATGCAATCTCTTTATCATGAAAATGCAACTTACAAATGTAAGGTTTTTTTGTTACATAACTGCACTCAAAAACAAAACAACGTAAAAATTTAGCAGCTACAAGTCCACTCAGTCCTACTTCTTGTTCAGACATTGACTAAGACAAACAAGTGTGTTAACATTTATGGGAGATAATGCTGCCAGCTTTTTATTTACAATGTCTACTGAAAGTGAGAACAGGCATTCGCATGGCACTTTTGTAGCCAGCATTGCAAGGTATTTATGTACCAGATATGCGAAACATTCGTATGCCCTCTCATGTTTCAGCCACCATTCCAGAGGACATGCTTCCATGCTGATGATGCTCATTAAAAAATAATGCGTTAATTAAATTTGTGACTGAAATCCTTGTGGGAGAATCGTATGTCTCCTGCTTTATCTGCATTCTGCCATGTATTCCATATTATAGCAGTCTCAGATGATGACCCAGCATGTGTTGTTCATTTTAAGAACACTTTCACTGCAGATTTGACAAAACGCAAAGAAGGTACCAATGTGGGATTTCTAAAGATCTCTATAGCACTCGACCCACGATTTAAGAATCTGAAGTGCCTTCCAAAATCTGAGAGGGATGAGGTGTGGTGCATGCTTTCAGAAGTCTTAAAAGAGCAACACTCTGATGTGGAAACTACAGAACTACCACCAAAAAAGAAAATTAACCTTCTGCTGGTGGCATCTGACTCAGATGATGAAAGTGAACATGCGTTGGTCTGCACTGCTTTGGATCTTTATGGAGCAGAACCAGTCATCAGCATGGAAGAACGTCCTCTGGAATGGTGGTTGAAGCATGAAGGGACATATGAATCTTTAGTGCATCTGGCACGTAAATATCTTGTATGCTGGCTACAACAGTGTCATGTGAATGCCTGTTCTCACTTTCAGGTGACAATGTAAACAAGAAGTAGACAGTATTATCTCCTGCAAATGTAAACAAACTTGTTTGTCGAGTGATTGGCTGAACAAGAAGTAGGACTGAGTGGACTTTGTTTTATTGTTGAATGCAGTTATTTTTTGTACATACTTCTACATATCTCTTTCATGATAAAGAGATTGTATTGCATTACTTGTATGAGGTGAATTGAAAAATACTATTTCTTTTTTTATAGCACAAATATTTGTAATAAAAAATATAAAGTGAGCACTGTACACTGTGTTCTGTGTTGTAATTGAAATCAATATATTTGAAAATGTAGAAAACATCCAAAAATATTTAAATAAATGGTATTCTATTATTGTTTAACAATGCGATTAACCGCGATTAATTTTTTTAATCGCTTCACAGCCCTACTTTTCACATAAAATGGTGTGGGTGCTAAAAAGAAAGAGAGAAACCACCAAGTATGTTGTTTCACATCCAAGCTATATGAAAACACACAAATGTTGTGTGATCGTGATGCAAATCCTGTAGCACGTCAGGTTCATTTAAAAGGTTTATCCATAGATGTGTTTGGGAAATTTCATAAACTTCTACAATTTCTATGGAAAATGGACAAAATTATCCTTAAAATGTCCCCCCCCCCCCAAGTTTTCAACTAGCTTTATTTGTGAATCATACTGGGGGTGATCATAGCACTTACCTACCTCACAGAGGTGTTGTGACGATAAATACATTTAAGATTGCGATTTGAGATCTACTGATGAAAAGCACTAGAACTAGGTATTAATTATTATTATTTGTTAATGAGTGGCCTGAGTTTCCAGATTTATAACTAGATCTGGCCAATACTGATTGATTTGGAGTTTTACTGTGAATAGATTATGCAGTTCTGCATACTGTGGGTCAGACTCTGATCTCAGTTACATCTGTAGAACTCCATAGTCAATTGATTTATTCTGGGTCTACACCATAAGACTCTGGTTGGTTTTTTTTTAAGTTTTGTTTCAGATTAAGGGACTTTATTGGCCAGCATGAGTTCTAAAAAAATAAACTTTTATTATCAGAAAACAGTGGGTCTGAATCACACCCATTTCACACCAGTGTAACTCCATTGACTTCAGTGGAATAACTCCTGCTTTGCCCTGGTGTAAATGTTTGGAGAATCAGGCTAATAAACTGTGCTAGATGTGTTAAACTGTAATCGATTTTTTTTCTTGATCCTACGAGGTATTAATTTTTCCTGTTCCCTTACATCTTAACAGCTGTATAATGCTTTCCCCTGGCTAATGAGGTGGGTCCCAGGGCCCCATAATAAAATTTTCAAACATTGGGAGAAACTTAAATATTTTGTGAAAGGAGTGATTGCAAAGCACAAGGAGAACTGGAATTCATCTGAAACCCGAAACTTCATTGACTGTTATCTGAAGGAAATAGAAAAGGTAAGAGGACAAAGAGAACCAACAATTTACTGCGCAACAGAAAGAAAAAGCAATAGACAACACTTAGAATTTAGACACTAGCTTCTCAGACAAACTGTCTGGAGCTGTGTATGTCATTGGGATTTTGCCATTCTAAATTGCTCACTAATTCTTTTAGGGCAAAATTTTCTAAGAAAAGTTGTTTGAATGGATAGTTATTTTTCGTTTAAAAGTACTTACAATGTACAGCATGCTGTTTTAAAGCACTTGGAAGGTCACTTAATCTAATGTCTATGAGAATTCTCAAGTTCAGTTTTTTTTAATGAAATTTAACATTAAAAAATGCAGTCCTTGATTTGCCAAAAGTCACTGCCCTGCCATACTGCACATGGGATTTTCAAAATGGTCTAGGGGAAATAAGGATGTATCACCAACTAATTAACATAAATCAGAGACCCAGTCCTGAAACTCTGATGGACATGAGTTAATATCAAAAACATCAATAGGACTGTTCAACTGAATATGGTTTTCTAACGTGACTATGATTTACAAGATTGCAATGCAGAAGGAATGCGGTGGGTGGGGAGTGCTAAGGTGCATTTAAGTCATCTTTGCACCCTCCTCCTCTAAGTGCTGGAAAGGCCCCTGGAGTAACTTAGACAGCCCTGGGATCCTAAGTTACAGCAGCCTGGGTGGCATTATGGGCCGCAGCGCTGAACAGAATCTTTGCAGTGTATCACACTGTGGCTCTGCCCTTGACACATTTCCTGCCCTGGGATTAGGAAAGTGGTCCTCAAAAGGCAGCCTGCCAGCCATCTGTCCCATTGCCTCTATTGGGGGGGATCCTCCTCCAGGTATCACCAGGGCTTTTGGGGCCCCCTGCTTTGACCTTCTTACCCAAAGTAAAGGGGCAATGGGGTGCAGTTCTCACCCTAGATATATGAAAAAGCCAAGACTGAGATTTCCGAGGCAGTGCAGAGGATTTAGACACACATCTTCTATTAATTTTAACAATTACATCAATTTGGTGAGGCCTTAGGTTTTTCTTTTGAGGAGGATAATTTGCCCGTCCATGCTACCACATATAACTTATATATATATATTTTTATTTTAAAGTCTAAGGATGATTCCATCTCTTATTTCAATGAGGAAAATCTACTGTGTTGCACATTGGATCTGTTTTTAACTGGGACAGAAACAGCTGCCACAACCATACGCTGGGCTCTGCTGTACATGGCAGTATATCCCAAAATTCAAGGTAGATTTTGTAATGGTTTAAAATTGAAATTGTCCTTCCTTCCTTTCAGTTTATTCCTTATAGGCCTGATCCAGAGCCCACTGAAGCCAATGGAATTCTTCCCACAGATTTCTGTGAGCTTTGAATCCAGGCCTTATATTCTGCCCTTAAATTCCTCAGTGAGCCCCAGTAGCTGAAAGATTGGCTTTCTCACTTCCCTGGGAACAGCACTGAGAACAACAAACGAAGGCTTATTGTACTGGCTAGATCTGAGCTTCGGCACTGGAAATCCTCAAGCTAGTGGGGTCTTTGCAGCTCCAAGTGCATAGGTCTCTGCAGAACAACCACCACAACCATGAGAGGGAAGGACTGTCTAGCGGTAAATGCTCACTCCTGGGAACTGACTTCTTCTTGGCTTTGCACTGACTTTATGTGTGACCTTGGACAAATCACTTCACCTCTGTGTGCATCAGTTTCCCTATCTGTAAAATGGGAATGATTCTTAGCTACTTTTCAGGGGTAATGTGATGTTTAATTAATTAATATTGAAAGGCATGCTGAAATCTTGAGATAGAAAGTTCCATAAATATATGAAGAAAAGGAGTACTTGTGGCACCTTAGAGACTAACCAATTTATTTGAGCATGAGGTGCCACAAGTACTCCTTTTCTTTTTGCGAATACAGACTAACACGGCTGTTACTCTGAAACCCATAAATGTATGATGATTTATTATTAATTGGCACTTTTTGTAACAACCTCAGCAGACATCCCCCATGACAGAGTTGTCATGAATAATGAAGGCCTGACCCAAAATCCACTGAAGTCAGTGGAAAGACTCCCATTGACTTCAATGGGCTTTGAGCCAGGTCCTGACTTATCTTCCACCACTTGAGGGCTAGAGCTTATTCCATGCAGGCATGGTCAAGGCAGGTTGGCAAGGCAACGTGAGGGAGCCTTGCACTGCTATTGCCCATGCTATACCTTTTTGTGACTAAGCACAGCATTTACATCCAGGATTTGGAAGGAGGAAGGAGGCACCTGTCACTCAAAGCACTTTAAAAATAAAAATGCAGCTGAAAATCTGAACAATTCAAGGCTCTCTAAATAGACAAACTGCTTCTCCTCATCATAACTGTTAATGCAGCTTTTGGCTTCTTTTCAGAGAAAGTGCAAACAGAAATTGAGACAGTGATTGGCCAGTCCCGGCAACCAATGATGGATGACAAAGAGAATATGCCGTATACCAACGCAGTCCTCAATGAAGTACAAAGGATGGGCAACGTAGTACCTATAAATGTGCCCAGAATGGCAACCAGTGACACTACACTGGCAGGATTCCATTTGCCAAAAGTAACCTGAAAGGAAACCAAACCTTCCTTTCTTCTTCTGTTGGTTTGACGTTAGATCTAACTTTTAATTCTTTTACGGCAAAATCTCATATAATTTAAAAGCAGGTGAAACCATTAGAATCCAATAGCAATTTAACAGAGTACTTTAGAAATTTCTCTAAAAACTAAAATAATTTAATAGAGATTGGTATCGTTTTCATGACTTTTAAAAATCCATCTATAGAAGTGATTTAATTCTTTATTACATTATAGATGATGGATCTAAAATCCCATAGAAAAATTATAATTTTCTATTAAGGTCTACAGAAGTTCTCTATAAAGATAACTTTTCTGGAGAAAGGAACTATGTAAAAAGGGCTTCATTCTCATTTTACAAAAAAATATTCATTTAATTCCTTGATTTTTCTGTGCGCTGCAAAGACTTCAGTTTTGGGGTGTTAAGAAAAATACAATATAGGGTAATTTCATGAATGATATGAAACTGAGACCCAGAGACCGTGGGAGCCAATAGTAAGAGGACATAGAATTTTGATATGTTAGGCTTAAGTGTCTTAGGAAACTCCGCTATGATAAATAAATAGCACCAATTAAAAGCTAGTTTTTAGCAGCTAGTTTTTAGCAACAAGCACCAAGCTCTCATTATAATAGTAAATATCAAACAGCCTGTTGTTTCTTATACCTCCCAGTAACCTGATCAGTTGTTTCATGGAGAGAGCTGACTCCTTAATGTTTGTACAATCAATCCTATAACTTGACTGCAATGTTTGCCCCTCTCTGGTGGAGGATGGGAAGTTTCTTGTTATGTGGTAGCAATTTTAGGTAGCTTAAAAAAAAAAAGCAACAGCTGAAGCAAGTTTTAGTTTAAAACCTTATGTACACACAGAAATTGCACTAGTTTAACTAAAATCAGTTTGAAAAATTAAACTGATGCAAACTCCTGTGTGGACACACTTTTATTGGTTTTAAACTGGCTTCCGTTGGTTTAGCCATACTAACATAATTGTAATTTACTGACACAAGTCAAACCAATAAAAATCAGACTGCAAATAAACTAAAAGTGTCTGTGCAGGGTGTTGCATTGGTTTAATGAAGGCCGTGTCTATACAAGGCTATCCAGAAAAATTAATCTGAATTAACTAAAGGTGTGAATTTGAAGTAGATTAGTTAAACAGCACTAAATCCCTGTGTGGACACTGTTATTAAACTGAATTAAATCTACTTTAATTCTGAATTAGTGAGTTCACACGGGGGTTTAAGCAATTTAACTAGTCCACTTCAAATTCACACCTTTAGTTAATTTGAATTAATTTTCTTGGATGTCCTTGTATAGACAAACCTTAAATTGTTAAAGAAACACACCTTTATTTAAACCAATTCCACTGTGTGTGTAGATCAGGTCTAAGAGAAGTAATAAAATAGTTTTAAAAACAAAATGGCTCAATATGTAACCTTCAAGCACACACCCACCTACTTGTTTTTAGTTCTCATTCTCCTCCTCCTCCCCTTTTGCAGGGTACCACTTTGATCCCCAATTTGACATCAATAATGTTCGACAAGAATGTGTGGGAAACTCCTGATACATTTAATCCTGAGCATTTCCTGGAAAATGGCCAGTTTAGGAAGCGGGAAGCCTTTCTGCCTTTTTCTGCAGGTGAGACCATGTGTGAGGGAATGTTTTTGCATGAAAAGGCCAATGTCATATTTTAAAAGTAGATGAAGCTAGGAAGTGCCATCCCAGGACAAACCAATAGTCCATCTTGTCCAGTGTTCTGTCTCTGACACTAGCCATTACCTGATGCTTCAGAGGAAAACTTAAAATCCTTGTAAAGGGCAACACTGTACCACAAAGGAAAATTCCTTCCTCACTCCATCTACCAATGCAGGCTTTTTTACTGTATTTGTTAATAGTGCAAGTCGGCTGTTAACTGGTTTTCAGAGTTTGCCTCTGAGAACAATCTCCAACATTTTCATTAAGTGGTAAAGCTCTGAGGAAAGTTCCCACATTCTTGTTGGAGAACAGTCCCTCCCCACTGTCAACGAAGAGATCTCTCATGCAGAAGAATGTTCAATGGACATACAAGAGGAGAAAATATAGGGAAGAGGATATCTAGGAGCCATCATAATTTTAACTAAGTACAAAGGATGATCATAAAGTCCTATTCAGCTTCTCATAGTGGGGCTTTGTGTATACAGTATTAGCTCAGAGGTAGTAGCAGACTCATAGTCCAGCCGCTAGAGGGGTTCACAGACCCACAGTGTTAATGTGGATATAATTAGAGATGTCTAGAGCTCCTTTGAGACTATCAGTACATTTTATAATAATAATAATAGTCCCCAAATCTTACATAGCATTTCTTTCATCTTAGAAAGAACATGGCAAACACCAAGGTAGTAGTACTGATTAAATTAAGGCAATTGGCAAGTTTTTCAGGGAACTTACTGTCTGAGTGAATTTTTAATGGAACAGAACGCTGTGTTTGCTATCACTTAACCCTGTAATTATAGCAGTAATCCATCAGCTGCTCTTTCTTCCCCTTCCAGGAAAGCGGGTTTGCCCTGGAGAGCAGCTGGCTAGAACAGAGCTGTTCATCTTCTTCACCACCCTTATTCAGAAATTCACATTCCGAGCTCCAGAGAACGTGGAGTTAAACTTTGAATTCACAATAAGCCTCACACGCTGTCCGAAGCCATTCCAGATTTGTGCTGTTTCTCGCTGCTGAAGATCAGGAAGATGTTGTTGGTTTTGCTTCTCATTAAACATCTGCTGTTCAAGGAGAAAAGCTCCCCTTCCTCCCTGTCTGCCCCATTACTTAAGTTTTTCTCTATTTTCATTTTTTTCCCAATTATTTTGTGCCAGGAGTTTCCTAGCAACCAGATTATGGGTTGTGGGACATCTGTGCCCCTGAGGTTGCTCCAGGCAGCAGTAATGGGTATGTTACCCAGAGTACACTGCCCTTTGGTGGGAGTAGCCGGATTCTCCCTGAGGTCTGCCAAGGAATGGGCTCTTACTTGGTGCCCCTTGTCTCAAAGTGACAAGACAGTGGGAACTATCACTTGATCCCATTATGGCAGTAAAAGCACTCAGACACAGTTGGGAGCCTGGGACATGAAAGCAGCAGTTGGACTTGCCTGTGGTGGGAAATATGATTCTTAAACAATCATGGAGGTGGATGGAGGTTTACAAGTAGCACTAGAACCCAAATCTCCTAGATTTCAGGTTGGGTCAGGGATCTAGTCAAACTTTTGGCAGCCTCTAGTCAGGGTTCCTGTATTACATTCCCAATCCTGCCACTGACAGGTATAGTAGCCTTGGGTAAGTTGCTTATGTCAAAATTTTCAAAAGCGGCCTCTGATTTGGTGTACTTCAATTGAGATATCTCGTCTTGGTAAAGCACTTCGTTGGGTGACATGGAGGGCAAGTCAGAAAGGTCACGGAAAATGGGCACCCAAAAATTGAGGCCAAAATCAGAGGCCACTTTTGAACATTTTGGCCTTATCCACTCTGGGCCTCTGCTAATCACCTTGAGAAATGGTTATATTGCTAGTTATTACCTGACTCATGCAGATGATGTCAGTAAAGCTGGTCAGATAATAGGGCTTTTTTTTCCTGTTGACATTCCTTATTTTTTTTGGCAAAAAGTCCAATAAGAAAATATTTTGGCCAAAAAGCAAAAAAATGTTGCTGGAAAACAGTAATATTTCAATTTGGTGTCTCATGGGAGTTGTAGTTCACGTACCTCATGCTCCCATTCTCCTTTCTAGGCTGGACTCCCTGGCTGAAATACATTTCCTATGATATACCATGGTTTCCCCCTTGGAGAAAGAGGCGATGCATCATGGGAGTCCCTAGTCATGGTGGCTCATGGGATATGTAGGAAAATGGAAACATGGCCAACCAATCTACAACTCCCACAATGCACTGCAGGAGCATATCCAACTCTAAATATTTTGGTTTTCAGGAGTTTGGGTTTTTGATGAAAAATCAAAATTTTCTATTGAAAGCAGACGCTTTCTGCAAAAAGTTCAGCTTAGTCAAAACCCCAAATTTTCCATAAAAAAAATTAAATGCAAAATTTTCAGTCAACCCACTTGTAAAGCTTAATTAACGAATGCTTCTGAAGTGCGTTGAGAGTGCCACAGACGTACAAGCCATTATATCCATTTAAAAAGTTAAGTACAATTATATCTGGTCATATGGGAGTTATCCAAGGTTGTGAGTGTTTTACACTTAAATTATTTTTCAAAGTGTTATTTTTGTGAGCCCAGCTCAAAAATCTGCTTCATTTAAGTTCAGTCTTGGCATGTAAGTTAGTCCTCAATGAGGAAATCATGCTTAGTTAAGAAAAAGCGTCTGGCTACCTGAATCCCTGATATTCTGATGGTTTTGGATGTCCCCTGCAATCCTTGTAAAATCAGTGTTTATCTTTACTAAAAATAGCTTATTATGCATTTCCTTACCAGCTTACATATCCCAAGTGTGCAGCAATTCAAATAAATGCACTCACAGGCATACTTACAGTATATGTAATAAGGACACATTTGGATAAATTTAACCCCTGTTACGTCAGCTAAGCAACTTCCAATGATCATACAGAATGCATCAGCTGAATGCCCAGTTACTTCTGCATTGAAATAAAAGCACGCCCTGGGACAAATTCCACCCTCTGCCACACCCATGAAGATAACAAGATTGCACAGTTGCAAGCAAGGCCAGAATTTGGCCTACTGTGTCTGTTTCAGAACCTATAATAGCATCTGACATAATTTACATGATCACATATTTGAAAACTATAGGGACTATTTGGGCATGCACCACATTCTCTTAGAGCTGGGGCACTGGGAGGAGCATCTGAGTTTTGGAACAGGAGGTTCTGGGTTCTATCCAGAATATCTATGTTGACTTGAAGTTCGAATTAGCTTTGTCAAGCAGCATAGTGACATCTGTGAAGGCCTAACTAGTAATGGATTTCTTACAGCAGGGGTGCATAATTTATGGCCCACAGGCCGTACACAGCCCACCGGAACATTTCTTAAGGCCCACGGCCTGCTTCAACACAATATACTAATGGCCGATCCATTAGCGTTTTGTCATCATGTTTACTTCAGTTTAGTTTACACAAGTATGCAAATAGACAATACTGTACATAGAACCAACCTATCTAAATACAAAACAAGCTGAGCTTAAAATATAAATTAATACAGGTGACTTTAAATCTTATTAAAATATGTAGAATCTGTTTGGGCCACATGAGCTTGTGCTTAGGTTTATGTGGCCCTCCTGTGTAATAAGGTTGGGCACCACTGTCTTACAATATGAATTCCTCATGATGTTGCATTAGAGTTTTGTACTGAATTAATGATTATTCCTAAGCAAGGATGGCTATTGTCTCTCTTTAAACACTGGAAATGCAACATTTCATTTACTATCTCATCGCTGTATGCAGAATAAATATGAAATTGCAGTATGGTATAAACGTAAACTATGCTTTGACCATAGTCATGAGAATTATATGACAGCTGCACTCGTCCCGTCTGATTGAACTTTGTTGTGAAAATTTAATATTGCAATGGTCTAACGAGGGTGTGTATATTCAAATACGAAAATGCACGCTGAAAAGATAACAGTTTCAAGAAATCAGTGACTTGGCATAGATATGGTAAGTTTGAAATTTGGGTGTCCAATATAATCATGCTTACAAGACACTTCTCAGGGGGCTAATCAGAATTCAGTAGCTGAGCCTATAAAAGAATGTTGTGTTTGTCATCAAGAGCAAATGATGATTGTAAGGGAAGGAAGCAGCAGTGGAGAGCCATAGCTCTGTCTGCAGTAGAAAATAAGAAGCAGGTACAATTTCCTCTTTTGCTTTCTAGTTCTCCATCAATGATCATTGTATCGCTATTAAGGCTATGTTTTAGTCACGGGTATTTTTAGTAAAAGTCATGGGCAGTAAACAAAAATTCATGGCCAGTGACCTGTCCATGACTTGTACTATATACCCCTGACTAAATCTTGGGGTGGGGGGACAGCCCGGGGGTGCAAGGGGTGCTGGGGGAGGGCTGCCTGGAGGGCGCCATGTGTGCTGCTGGGGGCTGGGAAAAACCTCGCTGATGCTAGGGGGGGAAGGGCAGGGGCATGTGGCCTGGGACCCCAGCTGGTGCTGGGGGGACAGTTGGTGGGGCTGGCAGGCTCCCTACCTGGCTCCACGCCTCCCCAGAAGCAGCAACATCTCCCTCCCTCAGCTTCTAGGTGGAGATGTGGGCAGGCAGCTCTGTGCGCTGCCTCAACCCCGAGCACCAGCTCTGCAGTTCCTATTGGCCGGGAATCGCGGCTAATGGGAGCTGCGGGGGCAGTGTCTGCAGGTGGAGGCAGCACACAGAGCTGTCTGGCCATGCCTCCGCCTAGGAGCTGAGGGAATTTGCTGCTGCTGGGGAGCCCCCCTGAGGTAAGCACCACTCACAGCCCTCACCTCTTCCAGTGCCCCAATCCCAAGCCCTGAGCCCCCTCCCACACCCAAACTCCTGCTACTGCTGCGGGGGGGCAGGGACCTGAGAGTGCCCCAGCAGCGGCCAGTGCGGCTGGCCCAGGGGCCACTTGCACTGCTCAAGTGGCCCCCAGCCGCAGCGGCCACTGCAGAACTCACAGAGGTCCCGGAAAGTCACGGAATTGGTGACAAACTTGCAGCCTTAATCATTATTGTTCAGGGTGTAACTTTTCCTGCTAACAAGCTGTTAATAAATACAACTTTAAAGCCACATCATGGCTTTCATGGGAAAGGTGCACAGCAGGATCATAAAACTCTTTGTTTCAACTCACTTCATTCCCTCCACATCTTCCAGGAGCAAGGTTTTCACCCAACAGAGGTGGTGTAGCCCTCCTCACCTGCCATGGGTACCCTAAGATCATCATGAGACATCTGCAGAATACTGAGGCATTTGTGCAGAGGCCTTATAATAATAATACCAAGAATTTATAGAGTGGCTTTTTAATCAGTAGATCCCAAATCCCTTTACACAGGAGGTTAATGTCATTATTCCCATTTTACAGATGGAGAAATTGAGGCATATAGTGGAGCAGTGATTTGCGTCCAGCAGGCCCATGATAGAGCCCAAACTAGAACCCATGTTTCCTGAGTCCTATTCCAGTGCTCTATCCAGTAGATAACACTGTCTCCTTTACTAGTGCCTCCATACGAACCCCTGGTCTCCCCTCCTCTGACTCCTTATGCCAGAAGTAATTGTGGCCCATAGAGAAGATATTTTCCCTGCTGGAAAGAACTTCTAAGGAGGTGAAAAAGTAACATATTTAAAGATTTCTCTTGTGTGAAAGTCCTTGTGTCTATATACATTTATCTCTTTAAAGGTTCTCATTTCTTAGGGCTATTATTAAAGACTATTAATTATTTAGAAACCCACTCACATTTAATCTGGAATTGTAACTTGTAGAGGTCTTGCCCATTCATGTGGCCAAAATATTGCGAAGATAAGAAAAACTTTTTATGTTTTATATTGCTAAATGGACTGCCTTTTGTTTGCTAATAGGTGTAGAATATAGATACCACAAAGATTTTTCATGAGGGTTTTCTACTTTTCATAAGTGACATTTTCTTTTGATATGAGACACTCACTAATTAACAGGAAAAATAAGAGAGTAAATAAAGCACATTTCCACTGACTTTCAATAGAAATCTCAAGGAATAGAATAATCTGGCTGTTGTTGCTGAGCAATTATTGTGTAATTGCCCATTTATGCCACATGGGAGAGTCCTCAGCACATCTCATCACAGCATCTATTATTCAGAGATGGGGATTTTGCGAATGAGCTGTACTTTGATCATTTTAATCCTAGTTCATTTTTAATTAAGGCTTTGTGCTTAGAATCTCATAATTTTTCTAAAGAAAAAATGTAAGGGATCTGGATGTTCCAGATGTTTTAAGGGCTACTCTTTGTGTTCACTATATACATTCGATTTCATGTGAGTCCATTTGAGACCTATGATTAGGGTTACCACCTCCAAGGCAAAGAAAAATCAGCCATTGGCCAACTCCCCCTTCTCCCCACAATAAAAAGGGTCCTAGTGCTGACTATGGCTAATTATTTCTAAAAGGTTTTAGAGGAACACAGTTTACACACACACACGCGCATGTATGTGTAGTTTTAGGTTATTTTAATCATGTGTCTTACCTTATCCTGACACAGCACCACAGTGCAGACTACAGGGGTGTGAATTGTAGAGCACTATGACATGAAAACACAAATGGCAGATTAAATCTTTTAATCAAAAAGGCACCGCAAATACCAGCCAGGCAGAGTAAAAACCATCCAGATAGCAACCTTACCTATGATACATGCACACAATTTGTTTGAGGCACAAGTGTAGCTCATAATGCAAAGCCTGGTCTATTTCATTTTCTATTTCAAACACAGAACCAGCCCATTACTATAACTTTTCCTTCCTGACATCACTCATAGGCAAAATGGGACAGAGAACCAATGACAAGAAGAAAGAGTTTTGAAAGTTTACGGTCTGATCCTGTAAAGGCTTAAACATGTGAGTTTATTCATGTGAGTGGTCCCATTGTAGATCAGACCCACAGTGTGTCCTTATGCCAGGGAAATGAAAATAGTCTTTAGCTTTCTCATTAAATTCCATAGCAAAGAAGAATTGATTTAACTTTTTCTTTAAAAGAAATTGTTGATAGCAGGAAAAAAATCATTCAAAAAAAATCCAAACATTTAGGGTTAGCTTTTTAAACCTCTCACTACCTTTGTTGAATAGTTAGTCACGTGAGTAATCCCTTTGAAATCAATGGGTCCACTCTCCTGTGTTTGGCTCTGAATTAATGGTGGCTCCCACCATGTGCCAAATTTCCCCAAAGATGGTATATGCATGCACAGAAACAGCTGCGTGGCCAGAAGTGGTGCAATTGACACGTACCCAAACAATTGTCCAGCCTGTGGGTGTGAAGGCTCTGTACTGCACACACAGGCACCAGTTTCCCAAAAGTGAATGTGCAATGTAGCATTGCACTCAAATGGAAGCCAGCTTGTGCTCGCTTTGCACATCTGGCCCCGTGTCCACTTTTTAAAAAATGTAAATATTCTTATGAAACCATTTAAAACTTAGATTCTGTGTGCATGTGTGTGTGTGTGTGTGTTTAAATACAGCAAATTGCTGTGTATGCCAAAGGGTAGAGTAGTACACATATGGGAGAATATGGACGCACAACAATATAGGGGGAACATTACCAATAGCACCATGGCAGCGTTTCTGGAAATTAAATCACCGAAGCTCACCAGCTTCTAGACCCTGCTTCAGGAAAGGAGTTACACACTTGTTTAGCTTTAAGTACATACTTAATTGATTTCAGTGAGACTTAAGCCTGTGCTTAAAAAGTTAAGCATGTGCTTAAGCACCATTTCTGAATAGGGCTCGTTTCCTGACCTGCTGCCTTTTACTGCAAGCTTTTTGGGGCAGAGACTGTCGTTTATGGTATGTTTGTAGAGCACCTAGTGCAACGGGTCCCCATCTGATTGGCCTCTTGGAACTACTGCAGTTGGTATGTTCAATTCTAATAATGTAACCTAATCACTGTGGCCCCCTCTTCGATCTCATTGCAGGCCTGGGGCCTACATTCTTAAATGAAATGGCCAGTAAATGTATAATTGTAAAATGGCCCAATACCTTGGTGAGGGGAGCCAAAAAAAGAAAAAAAAAACCTTGTTATGGAGGACAATGGGAGTTGATTGCTCAGAGAATGCGGCATCAGGCTCGAACATAAGCCATCAAAACAAGAATTACAGTAAAAATGATGCTTTCAAAACATTTATCACCTACTGTAAAAAATTCTTTTGCATTCCTGACTACCAGATTTGAGAAAAATCTGGTTTTACTGGATAGTTCTCATGACAGAGGATGTGGGAGGAGAGAATCTGTAATTGATTTTTTAAAAAGAACCAGGAGAAAATGAGAAATTATAACTAAGGAGGACAAATCTGACAAATCTTTCCCAGTGAGTTGAAGGAACCAGGAGAGGGGGCTCTAGCAGGGTTTCCGGGTTAGGACTCTGGCATCAAAAGCTGTTGTGTAGCTGTTTGAGGGCGTGTTGATTTTGCTTAGAAACTTTGTCCTCCACCAGCGTCAGCAGCAAGTGGATGGGCAGGGCTGTGCCTGCTGCTCTCAGGTTTCCCTCTACCCCAGTCACTCGTCCCTCATACAGCTGCAGGTGTGCACCTGGCCGGGGAAGATGCTGCTGCAGGCTGTCCCTGGGTTAATGTGGCTCTGGCAGAGCATGCCCTTTCAGACACTGGTCGTGTTCTTAGGCCTGTTCCTGCTGATTGCTGACTGCATGAAAAGGAGACGGCCGAAGAATTTCCCTCCAGGACCTTTGCCCCTGCCCTTCGTGGGCCACATGTTCCATCTGGATTTCAAACAGCCCCATTGCACCATAGAGAAGGTAAGTGGGGAAGGGGAGCAAGTATAGGAGTTCCGTTTGCAAGAGGTTTTTTTTAACCAGGGACTGGTGGATGAGAGAGGCCCTGGGTCAGGCCCTCAGCTGCACCTGAAGAATGTATGGCACAACTCACGATGGCATCACCTCTCCACTGCCATGACCTTGGGGTTGTGCTGGTGCTGTTCTGGCCCCTGGCATAAATTAGGGCCATCTCTAGACTGATCTGTGTTGTACCAGCTACTAACAGGAGCTGGCCCAGTGGGCCATTCCGGAAGCCTGCTGCCTGGGATCACCAGAGCACAGGGAAACCTCTGGCCATACCCCTTTTCCCTCAGCCAATGTCCAGGATGTGGGGGTCCCATCTGTGGATTCCTTTCCACATGGAAATCCTCAGGAGGTAGGATCCTCCAGGTTTATGTCTGCTTTGTGATGGGGTACAGTTTAAATTAGATTTGATGTATCAGCAAATTGAGGCCTGATTACATGTGGATGGCAGTGTCTGATGCAGTGCACAATATACCATGGCTTGAAGGTAGCTAGTGGGGAGTTGTGAGTGTGACAGGGGGCTTGCAATGTGTGCAGGGGGTTGGGCAGTGCAGGAGCAGGCCCACAAGGACTTACCAGGTAAGAAGTGGCTCATAAAAAGTTACCAAGTATCGAAGGACTGAGACTTGGAAGAGACTGTGTAGGGTTTGAGGTTGGTGCTCATCGGGGTTGGAAAGAGTTCACAAGGAACTAGGTTGTGTGGGAATTTTCAGTGACATTTCAAAAGGGCTTGAGGGAATTTAATTACAGGGTTTTAAACAAGTTTGCGAAGAATGCAGGCTTGGTAAAAACTTGTAAGGAGTACGGGGAGTTAGGCAAGGGTTGGAAGCACCCTGCCCTACGAGGGAGGATGTGATTAACTGGGAGCTCATAAGGGGTTAGAATGTGACTTATGAAGCCCAAGGGAGTTTAGAAGGTTATTTGTGAGGGCCGTCCCCTTGCAAGGGCTAGAATGGGTTCCTTTCACACAGGCCTCCATGGAAGCCAGTAATTTGTTCTCCGCAGCTTTCAGTCACACCCTGAGTGTCCTAGGGGGCTACGTAGTATATTGTGAGGTGGGTGTAGGCCAGAAGGAAGGGGTGTTTCTGACAGAACTAGAGTGTGTTTTGTTTAAACCAGAGTGTTGATTTCTTCACTATAGGAATGATCACTGAAGGGCAACTTATCTACAGTCAGTATTGCTACCAGCCAGGAAGGTGTCTGCTCCTCTCAGCTTAGAGTGGGCTGATTGTCAATAATTATTATTTACCAGTAGGTCTGTTTTATTTTGACATCCCTTAGGAAAAGGCACAGGGCATTCATTGTCCTTAGATATGCTTGTTTTACCGTTACCTCATTTTCCTCCCCATTTATATGCTTCATCCACCTGTTATATCCAGTTGTGATCTCTTTTGGAAAAGGGTCTGTCTTTTTAATCAGTGCTTGAACTGCTGGGCCCTTAAGTGCTATTGTAATACAAATAATAAATAATAATAATTGTAAAAAAAGTAAGAAGTCATCACATGAGCTCTAGCTCTGATTATCAAACAAATTAAATATGAACTAAGCCACATGCTCTTTTCTTCCCCCCAGCTTGCTGGAAAATATGGCAACATTTTCAGCATGCAGTCTGGTAACCTGACATTTGTGATTGTAAATGGATTCCAGCTGGTGAAGGAAGTGCTTGTCCATCAGGGTGAATACTTTCTTGATCGCCCACAAATGCCTCTTATCTACGAAATCTTCGGTATGTTTGGTAAGTTTCTTTTTTATCTTTTTCTTCAAGTATTTCAGGTGTAACATTTTTAATAATCAAGGCACCGATCCTGCAAACACTTACAAATGGGCTTCACTTTATGCACGTGAACAGTCTCATTGAAGTCTGCTTTGGGGTAGTAACTTAGGTCCAAAGGTGTTTAACTTCTAGTAAAATCAATGGGAATTAGGCACCTAAATACCTTTGAGGATCTGGGCCTTAGTAATTTCCTCAATTCTGCAACTACTTACACATGTGCTCATGTCTCATTGACTTCTCATGTTCACATCCCTGGTGGCAGCAGCAGAGAGTCACATGGCTACCATGGAGCTGTGATGGCATGTAGAATGGACTTCCCTCCTGGATGGTCCCTTGCAAGTTTTCCTTCAGCAAGAGTCGGTGTGGGAGGATTTAGACTTCTGAAATCCCTCAAAATTGCATCTTCCAACCTCATTCATGATCGGCATTGCGGCCTACTTCTGTCAACCTCAGCTCTATGTACATTCTGTAAAAGTGTACCTTCTGCATGTTGGACATGACCCCACCATTGCTAGAGCCCAGGCACTCTGATATAATAGTTATAATAGCGATGATCATGGCAAACAGAACAGAAGAAAATATCCTGTGGAAAGATAGCCAGGCCTCACTTAAACTTGAAAAAGGAAAGGAGTGTTAAAGTTTTCTAATCTTCTAATGACCGTTACAATACACCATGTATCCGATGAAGTGAGCTGTAGCTGTCGCTCATGAAAGCTTACGCTCAAATAAATTGGTTAGTCTCTAAGGTGCCACAAGTACTCCTTTTCTTTTTGCGAATACAGACTAACACAGCTGTTACTCTGAATACACCAGTTGTCATTTTTCACCCCAGGATTAGTCACCTCTAATGGACATGGCTGGAAACAACAAAGAAGATTTGCTTTATCAACTCTAAGAAACTTTGGCCTGGGGAAGAGGAGCTTGGAAGAACGAATACAGGAGGAGAGCAGATACCTCACAGATGAAATTGAGGAAGAAAAAGGTGAGAACTAGAGAGAATGATACTTTAATTGTTCTATCAAAAATTGTGGCTCTTCTTTGTCAATGAACGTGAAACAACAGAGATGTGCCTGAAACATGATATTTGAATCCAGAACTTTCCTAACCCTCAGTTCAGATGAGGTATTGGCTTAGCCCATTAAACATATATATACCTTGGTGCCACGGTACAGATCTGGATACGGATCCAAAAGTTTGGTGGTGTTTGGGATTCATGTTTTTATATTGGTCAGTAATGGCATGAAATGCTGAGTCGTCAGCTTGCCTTCAGACTCTATGTACCCACACAACTTTACAAAACAGTCCCACAGAAGTGTTCATTGCCGAGATTAATGACCATGGAGAGAAACTGGTTCATAATCACATGTATGTAAAACCTCCTTATACTATAACAAAGCCAGAGACCTGTGTGAAATGCAGCAAACGTTGCTCAAGGGATATGTATGAGTGTGTGGGTGTGTGTGAAAAATGCATATTTTCAGGTTTTATTAATGGATTTCATACACATCAAATAGTTCATGTCTGTCAGCAACTTTCTTCCCCTTTTCTAAGAAACAAGAAGAACACCGATTTCTCTCTTTTTCTCTTCCAGGGGAACCTTTTGACCCTCACTTTAAAATTAACAATGCTGTTTCCAACATTATCTGTTCCATCACTTTTGGGGAAAGGTTTGACTATCAGGATAGTCACTTCCAGAAGTTACTGCAGTTGATCGATGAGACTTTGTACCTCCAGGGAACTATTTGGAACCAGGTAGCACTTATTTGATTTTGACTGTAAACATGAAATCAATGGCAAAATCCCAAGCAAAAAGAAAAGGAGTATTTGTGGCACCTTAGAGACTAACCAATTTATTTGAGCATAAGCAGTTTCAGTGGAAGCAGGACTGAGCGTGACAATGTCGTCCCAGATTCACTTCTACCATAGCCTGACTGGGGTAACCAGGCTCTCATTTCCCCAACAAATCTCTCTCCACCCCAGTACCCCTTCTGGGTAGTCTCTTTCACTTAAAAAAAAAGAAAAGGAGGACTTGTGGCACTTTAGAGACTAACAAATTTATTTGAGCATAAGCTTTCATGAGCTACAGCTCACTTCATCGGATGCATGCAATGGAAAATACAGTGGGGAGATTTTATATACACAGAGAACATGAATGTGCCAGCAATGCTCCTCTGCCATGTACATTGGCCAAACCGGACAGTCTCTACGTAAAAGAATAAATGGACACAAATCAGACATCAGGAATTATAACATTCAAAAACCAGTTAGAGAACACTTCAATCTCTCTGGTCACTCGACTGCAGACCTAAAAGTTGCAATTCTTCAACAAAAAAACTTCAAAAACAGACTCCAACGAAAGACTGCTGAATTGGAATTAATTTGCAAACTGGACACCATTACATTAGGCTTGAATAAAGACTGGAAGTGGATGTGTCATTACACAAAGTAAAACTATTTCCCCATGTTTATTCCCCCCTCCCCCCCACTGTTCCTCAGAGGTTCTTGTCAACTGCTGGAAATGGCCCGCCCTGATTATCACTACAAAAGGTTTTTTTCTCTCCTGCTGGTAATAGCTCACCTTACCTGATCACTCTCCTTACAGTGTGTATGGTAACACCCATTGTTTCATGTTCTCTGTGTATATAAAATCTCCCCACTGTATTTTCCACTGTATGCATCCGATGAAGTGAGCTATAGCTCACAAAAGCTTGTGCTCAAATAAATTTGTTAGTCTCTAAGATGCCACAAGTACTCCTTTTCTTTTTGCGGATACAGACTAACACGGCTGCTACTCTGAAACCGATCTCTTTCACCTGGCCCGCATGAAGCTATCCTAGCAGATCGTCAGTCTGACTTCTCTATGCCAGTGCCACCAACCCACAGGCACTTAGCATGACCTCTAATGGGGCTGACGACACAGTGGGCTGTTTCAGTGGGCATCAGGGAGGTGTGAGTAGGTGAGAAGAAGAAGAAAAAGTGCCAAATCCTCGTTACCCCCAAGCAACTCCATTCCTTGCTGTCACACTGTGCATTGGACTCTGAGCTCAGGGCAGGTTTGGCTAAAGGACCTGTGTGGCGGGGGGGTAGATTCGCTGGATACTCTTGTGGCAGTGAAGATGGCGGGTGTTATTATGCAACAGGCCTAGTGGGAGGTGACCCCCAGAGGCAAAGCCAACCTACTCTCAAGGTCAAGGGCTCGTCCAGCTAGCAGCTTCTTCTGGTGGCCCCATTTGCAGGGACAAAGCACTATGTTTCATAATGGTACTGGCTCTCTGACACAGGCCCTGAAATCAGGGACAATCCTGGTTTCCAGGGACACGTTGTTACCGAACCCCTGTTGGACCTTTCTCCTCTTGTTGCCTCCCGGTTCAGCACAGCATAGTGGCTGAGATGAGACATAATCCTGCCACTGCAGCAGCGGTCATGTTGAGAGGCAAAGCACAGAGCCTGCCTGGTGACCTTTATATCCTTCCTCACTAGTAAATCAACGAATCATTACCAGGGTGGCCATTCAGCCATCTGAAGTGGCTGCTAACACACAGCCTCAGGCAATACAGTGCATTTTCCTGAAGGGGGCGCCAAAGCAATAGGAGCAGTAGCCGGTGACCAGCCCAGCAGTGGGCGGAGAGAACACAGTGCATATCTTAACGAGAAAGAATGGGCTTGTGGTTAAAACTCTGCACTGGGACTCAGGACACCCAGCTTCACTTTCTGGCTCTGTAACAGATGCCTGTGCGGTCTTGGCCAAGTCACTTAATCTCTCTCTGCCTCAATGCTCACTCTCTAAAATGGTGATAATATTTCCTTTATCTCACCCTTTGTCTGTTCTGTCTCTTTGAATTCTCGGGGCCTCAAGTCAGGGCTGACTGTTATGTATATATGAAGTGCCTACCACACTGGGGTCCTGAGGGCTCTGAGCACGTCCATAATACAATTATGTATTAATGTGGTTTAATAAAGATGGTGTCTTCAGCAGAATGCATGTGGGTGTATTAATCAGCACTTTTCTAAAATGAGGCTAAAACCTATTGTGTGCTGTTTGTATGTCAAAAGCTGTATAACGCCTTCCCCACCATAATGAAGTGGAT